>NC_091103.1:18891250-19250000 GCF_024713975.1 Paralichthys olivaceus
TACCTGTTGAGGGCATGATGTCTGAGAGTGTCTGAGAGTGTGTGAGTCTGTGTGTGTGTGTGTGTGTGTGTGTGTGTGTGTGTGTGTGTGTGTGTGTGTGTGTGTGTGTGTGTGAGAGAGAGAGAGAGAGAGAGTCTGATGGATTGAACCGTCACCTCTCAGTATGCAGACGTTATTACAGCGACGTGACCGCCTCTCAACGAGACCCCAGACTAATCACCTGCACAGGGAAACGGTTGTTTTGCGCTCATCGACCTGTTGTCTGCCTTTGGTTCCTAATTAAAATAAATAAACATGTTGGACACATGAATTGAAACCCCTGAAATGATCAGATGTGGTGTTTCATAGAATATATTTATATAGCTTGTTATTTGAACTCATATTATTAAAAATAAATATTTCAGTCAGTGCATGGAGGAAAGTGAGTATAATTAACTGTGTGTTGCATGAAATTGTCAATGAGACAGGTGCTAATGATCCTCCCCCCTCCCCCCTCCCCCCACACCACAGACCTACAACCAGCTGAAAGACCAGTGAACCAGGCGGGACAGCCACACCTCATGCGTGGGCTCGGCCGAGGTCCGAGTGGAAACGGAAAATCATGGGTGTGCTCCAGCTCCACAATCCCACTCACCCCAGCACGCTTCTGCAGCGGGCCAATCAGATGCGACTGACCGGCACCTTATGTGATGTCATCATCACGGTGGACGGCCAGGAGTTCCCAGCGCACCGCACCGTTCTGGCCTGCACCAGCAAAATGTTCGAGATTCTCTTCCACCGCAGCAGCCTGCGGTACGCCCTGGACTTCCTGTCCCCCAAGACTTTCCAGCAGATCCTGGAGTACGCCTACACTGCGTCCCTCCAGGCCACAGCCGAGGACCTGGATGATTTGCTCTACGCTGCCGAGATCCTGGAGATCGAGTACCTGGAGGAGCAGTGTCTCAAAGTGCTGGAGACCATCCAGGCGGAGGAGAGCGAGGAGGTGGCGGTGAGGAATCACAGCTCCGGAGACCACAGTGACCACAGCCGGGCCCGGCACTGGAGGCACATGTTGATGTCCAAGAAGCATTCCATTCAGGACGGACCCACACGCACCACTCCCACTGCTCTGCACCACCTGGCACTGTATCACATGACGGAGAGGAGCTCTCCTGGTCCGGAGCCTGAGGTCGCTCCTGAATCGAGCCCCAAGCTGGACGTGGAGGTCGACATGGAGAGTTCCCAGCAGCCTCAGAAGCACGAGTTGTCCCAGGCCTCGTTCCTGGATCCTGCCAGAAATATTAAATCAGAGAGCATGCAGGTTGATGAAGCCAACAGCTGCGAGGGAAGGTCCTCCAGCGCTGGGGAAGGAAGCTGCCTGTCAGACCAGCCCAGAGATGAAGGCCCGGGGACACCACTGAGAGGCAGTGTGATCACCAGCGCTCGAGAGCTGCACACGAGCCCCGAAGACGGAGCACAAGGGGTGGGGAACTCTCTTGACTGTTTCCCCGGGATCACAGAGAAACATCTGCCCTCCATATACTCTGTGCCCTCCCACCACACTGGGGAGGGGATGGTGTCAGTTTCAGTGGCCCCGTCCCTGGGCGTGCCGCTGGACCCGAGGGCCTACAGCGGCCTGCTGCACCAGGGGTTGCTGCACAGAGAGCTCCTTAGCCGGCTGGGCCAGTTTGCAGCTGGGATGCGGCAGGGGGGACAGGCTCAAGGCCAGCAGTGTTGTGGTGAATGTGGTCTTCAGCTGCACAGCAGACAGGCCATGGAGCAGCACAGGTAACACACGTGAAACAATCAACACCACATTCTTTACACTTCACAGCAGCATTGCAGCTCATTTTGCATCTATTTTAGTATCTTATACTTTCACATTATGCTCCAAAACCTAATTATCACTCATGAAAGGAAAAAGGTCATAGATTTTAGTCAGTGACATTTTTCTGGGGGGAAATAAAACGCACAACATTGCTACATTCACTGCTCCACATTATTTTACTGACAAACATGTTATGTCTAATAAAAGATGTGGGGGAATTTCAAGGTGCTCGTGTGCTACGATGAATGTAAACTAAAGCAGTAGATTGTGGTGTTAACAAAAGCACTGGACACATGTCTGCTGAATTCAACTGTCTTGTTCTTCTGGATTTTTGTTGTGTTAAAATACTCTGAGAGTTAAAAGCTTGAAGGAGCAACAGTAAATATGTTAATTTATTCTCAGGGACACCTGCTCTCATGTCTTCACCGTGAGACGTGTCAGGAAGTTTTCAATCGGGTCTCTGTGGTGAGGGATTTGATATAAAGAGGCCTTGGTGTCTTAAAAAGCTGTTATTTACAAAGCCGGATTTTATAAAATTCAGTTTGATTATTTGTGCAGACGTGCTTCTCGCCGTCTCCCATGCTGTTTGATATGCACTCTTTTGCATCAGCAGAGAGGAGCCTCTCAGCATGGACCCTGCTGGACGCTTCAGCTAGATGATGGATAACATGAGCCTCTTGACTCGCTGTTGTTTTCCCTTATTTTTCTGTTTATTATTTATGTGCTTGTCAGCTTATAAGTCGTTATTGTACACAAACAAACTAAAAAACTAAAACCTTAAATCCATATCTGATGAACTTGAATGCTGATGTTTATAACAGTGCGTGCTTTGCAGCGCTTGACTCATCACTAATCATCAGAAACAAGATGATCTGGGCCCAAAGTCCTAATATGCAGCGAACCCATGATTAGGATCGCAGCCTCCCTACGTCCGCGCCTGTGGCTGACATTTCAGCCTCATGCCACTTTAGAGCAGTGTTGAAACCGCCCAGTGAAACAGAGCATCCTGTGGGATATTTAGTGATGCGCGTTACTCATGGAGACAGGCGGATGTCCGCGGGTTGACAGAGTTGCATTGGTGGCGCTGCTTGAGGTTGTAATGAAGTTGCTGCTGGTCTGTAACCAGGTCACTGAGCATACACCTGGTCTGCAGATTGACATTTGTAGTGTTGTTAAAATAGCATCTCCTGAAACAGGTTCAGTCTTCAAAATTAACCACTATTGTTTTGGAATTTTTGCTGAAGCAAATCAAAAGGAGAGAAATACAATTTTAAAATTAGATCAATTTTAAAAGGTGATGCCTACCATGTGGCTGACATTACAAAACAGTATCTAATACATTTTCTAGGTAAAATTTGCTTATTCTTTAGTATTAATTAACTTTAATTATTGTCTTTTTATCCTCTTTAAGAATTTAAATACTACAAATTCTTTTTTATGGAATTTGTATTTTATTAAATATTTTGGGAGAGTTTTCTTTTCTACTAGGGAGGAGACAGGAAATGCGGTGGAGAGGGATGAAGAATGAAATTCAACAAATGTCTCCATCTGGTCTCAAACTAGGAATGTTGTGATTACATGGTCAGCGCCTTGACCCTGAGGCAACCAGGACACTGACTCCGTATTTCTGCCTTTTATCAACAGTTAACAGTGTAGAGTAAAAAGGAAATGTTAACATCACGGTAACATGGTTAACACGCCAAAATAAAATGAATGCTCAAATAAATTTGCATAATTAAAAGCTGGTCCAATCTTTAAACAGTAAAAAACTGACAGAACATGGCTCCTTAATGATCCTTTTTACTAAATATGTAAATGTTGATTTCATGTTGACATCTCTGTACTAATTGTGTGTGTGTCCGTGCACTCTCCTTTGTCCATTTGCTCCACTGTTAGCGGGGTGATATAAGGATAACAGTGCAGATGCCTTGCATGCTTGGATGTGTGTGATATGATATGATAGGTTATGCTGCTGGCAGAGCTTCAGCGAATCATCTTCTTTTCTCCTATTCATTGCAGTTGTAGGAGAAGTGTGTGTGCGTGCATGTTCTTTGGGGCTGTGAGTGCAAGTGCATGCGTTTGGTGTGTGCGCTGTGTGTTTATGTGCGTGCCCAGTGTCTTGCAGTGCTGGCGGGTGGAGGCACGTGTATGTCTGCACTCTGAAATTAGCCAGATATCCTATTGTCTGTGTTCTTTTAGCATTCATGCGTTGTGATTCACAACTCCAAGGGCCTCTTACACTAATGATGCTGCATTCAGCGAAGGATTCTTGCCGGAATTAAAACATGCTCCTCTTGTTACGAGGACAATGATGCTTCTGGGTTTGGGAGACCTTACAGAAAAAGGCGCAGAAACTAGATACTTTTTTTATCATCACGAGTGCGTTCTCCGCTCTGTTCTCGTCTGTTAACATGCTCACATTAGTGTTTGTCTTTCCACAGGAGGCTGCATAACGACGAGAAGGGCCACGGCTGCGAATACTGTGGCAAACATTTCCAGGACAGCATGCGGCTAAGAATGCACATGCTGTCTCACGCAGGTACTTAGTAACTCTTATACTCATCTCAGTGTTCGGTGCTTATGAAGCCTCTTGATAGTGTGGCCTTTCAAATGCACCTGTTCATACTAGAACCCCTCCCTCCTCCCACCAGTTAGTGCTGCTCCGAATACTTGGATCATGCCTTCTTCTCCATGCTTAGGTCTATGTACCGCTCCCCCCTCCCTCTCCTCTCCTCCCCGTCTTTCTCTCTAGTCTCTCTCCGTTTGAATCGTTTCTGTGTTTTTTCGGAGACTCTGGCAGCTCGCCAGCTCTGCCCCTTCTGAGTGATGACATCATCAGCTGCCGGCAGGCCTGGGTGTTCTGCCAGTGTTCCGAAGCGTGTGTGATGGCTCGCTCGCAGATGTGTGTCCAGGAACACACTGTACCCAAATGCAGACTTAATCAGACCTGACTGCTCTCCCAGCTACTTTATCCAAAATAGAGAAAGAGGAGCAGAGGAGTGGTGGGGGTGGAGGGGTAGAGGAGGGGGGTGGATCAGGGACTAAAAATGAAACTAAAACAGAAACCTCAACTAGAATATGTGTATAGACAAGGCGAGGTCCCTTGTTCGGGAATGACATACTGCTGACAGATGAGAGAGAATCTGCCTCTTTAAACTTCACCTGAGTCGTCCCTTTTTGTTCCCCGTCTATACCCTCCGCACAACCCTAAACACACATATTGTCTCGCATTACTCACAGACCCCGACAACGCACTTTGATTTTCAATTCGCTGTGACATCCACAACAGCAGCACCTTTAACCCAATTTGAATTTTTGCGTAAACTCTCCCCATCCCGACGTGTCAACCCATAATACAACACACGAAAAAAAGAGATATGGATCTCATTTCTTTGTCACTGTGTATTTCGGTATAGCAGCCTTAGATCCCGCTGGTTGCTAAGGAGCGAGTGCTCCACCGCTCTAATGGGCTGATTTGGTATTCAGCTCGATGCTGGCTCTTATTTTGGTATGCCAGACAAAGTGTTTTGATGGAGGACGATTGCAGCCGCGTCTGGAGACAGTTTGATGGTTTATGGATGAGAGCACACTCCGTGCCTTTGACTGCACAAGACAATGCACTATGTTCTCTTCTTCCCTTATCACACAATCTCACATAGTACAACACACCACACTGGACAGCGTCATACAACATCAGGATCTACAACACCGCCTCAGTGGTACTTACAGTGTTGCTTCCAACCAAGTTTTATTTTTGTGTAACTAAACACACCATCGAAAAAAAAGTAACAGTTTGTTTTCAAAAGCTGTTGTTTTTAGAAATGAACAAATTGGGTCTTTTTTGTGATTGTGTGCAGCGCTGGGAACAGTGACACAGAGTCTGTGTGTAGAGGCATCATAAGAGTTGCAAGAGGACCACATTTAGGCTGGAGCGCTCAGAGTTCCCAAAGCTTGTGGGTGTTTTAATGAGTCATTTTAACTTCATTTAAAGCCAGCTGAGCAGAAAATAGATCAGTGAATGAGCCCAGGGCCAGTATGGATCTGCAACCGATTTACATCTCTGTGAGAGCCAACCCACATCCAAACAGCTGTGTGTGTATGTGTGTGTGTGTGTGTGTGTGTGTGTATGCAGGTGTGAGATGAGTGCTGAAATGGGATTGTTTCTGTGAGCTCTATGCATACTTGTCTCTTTCATGTCTTCATCAGAATAGACAAGGGCATTCTAAAGGTGAACTGGGAACTGTAGTTACAGTGCATGCAATGGGATTTGGGGTGTTGACTCTGAAGTGTTTTTTTTGATAAAGGGATGTGCCGCAGGCGGGAAGCGTCTGCTGTACAGAGAACACCCAGTCCTTCTGTGGCCTCTCAGGCAGACAGTCTGCTCACTGTTCACAGACTGATAACAGGGCACGGTAAATAAAACTCTTCAGCTCGGCTCTTTTTTGTCGAGAAGAAGGGCCGTTGCACCCTGTCTGGTGCTTTTGTTTGTCCTGAGTTGTGTTTTTATGCCGCTTCCCTCTCCTCCATTGTACTCTGCACGTTCGCTTCCTTGTGTTAACACCTGAAAAGCACAAGTGTGTGACAAGGAAGTCTCTTCGCTGACTTCTGAAATGAGGCGCCTTTGTTCCCCTCTTGTTGCTTTTTCCAGTTTTATCTTTCAGTACTAAATGAACTGACTTTACTCTACAATTACAAGCGCATGTGTTTGTGTTGATGTCTGATACATTTCTCATACGTTTGATTTACAGCTCCTGCAGAGGCGCTGGTGTGTGATCAGTGTGGAGCAACATTCTCGTCAGAGGATGCTCTGGAAGCCCACAGGCAAACACACACAGGTACTTAACAAACGTGTGCATGCACTAACACTTCCACCACACACACATACACAAATCATGTTTAACCTGGACAGCACGAAGCTGTTGAATAAGCCTTCACTTGTGATCGTGGCTCTAAACTTGCTTGTCATGCTCGCTGGGTTAAACTGTTCCTGTCATGATGCTCCATAATTTATCAACAGGGAGGTGGGAGGCACTCTCACATATCACCCACTAATATCTCTTGACATCCAGACCCTCTGCATTCCACTTGGCCACAGCATTACAGCACCAGTGTTACCGTTTCACAGACATGCTATCCTCACCTGCTGCTGAGTTATTTACTTTACACTGACACACTCAACAAGATGAGCACCTTTTGTCTTTTCCAGTTTTCCTCAAATGAACTAAATCTTTCTGCTCCAGTGAGCACCTGCCATTAACAGTTGGCACTAAGATGAGTCAAAACATTTTTTTCTTAAAGTAAGTTTTTTTGGCTAAGCGGCTGCACAAACCTGGATGGTGACTGGTGGTTTGCAGTATGGGCTCTTACACTTTGGAACAACCTGCCTGAGGAGCTGAAATCATTTTCATCTTTAAAAATCAATTCTGCAAACAAAGAAACTGAAGAGAGCTGCACTTTCTAAAACTAAAGTTAGAAAGTGTTAGATTGTTAGAAAAAAGATATGAAGTTATATATTTAATAATAGAAAAGAGAGAAAATTAGGTGTATTACCAATGAAGTCCTAGAATCAGAAGCAAGCCAAAGAACATTAAATTATTATTTATATTATTAATGGTAATAAGAGTATAGCCATAATCTGATTTAGGAGTGTTGTTACTTTACCGCTAAATAATTTCGGCTAATATATAAATGGTTTATAAGTTGTCAGTAACAAATCCTATAATTTAACACAACATGCATCAGTAATGCATCATCAGAAATAATCCATGAAAACAAATATATATAAGGACGTCCTGCAGCTGCTCGGTTTGTCTGCATTTCAGCATCATTTTATTGGAATGTTTTCTTTGCTAATATGGCGCACTGTGTATTTTCAGCTCGATAATACATTAAGGAAGGAACAACGCATTAATTGTTTGACACTTTCTGAAAGAAAGCTTCAGAAACCTGACTAAATAAAAAAAACTTATTTGGAGCTTAAAGTGTGTTGATGTCACTTATAGAATTAGTCAAATTATTGAGTATCTAATAATCAATAATTATAAAAAGGTAATTTAAACTAAGCATAGTGTTCTACTTCCAGGTTGTGTAATCTCAACATTTGCTGGATTCTTTGTTTTTTTAATTTTTGCTGTAACAGATAAGAGACTAGATCTTTTGACTGCTGGAGGAACAAACCAACATGGGCTTTGTGAAGTTTTGATTTCTCACTATTTTTGGACATTTTACAGGCCGAATAATAAATCTAGATAATAATAGGCCTATAAAATCGATAATGAAAAGAAGGGGTTAGTTGCAATCTTATGTTAAAGTGGACAGAAACCCAATGACCCAGTTTTTCCACTAAATACATTTTAAATAAAATATCAGCTAAGTTAAAAATGAGGCCACAGCTTGGAAAGCTCAACTGTACAACAGTTTAATATTGGACCTAAAAGCACTGATGACTACGATCATTGATCAAACAGTTATTGACAACCTATAAAGCCTTTCATACTGTAAGCATGCCTCTGTAGTGAGTATTATCCCATTAGCTTGTAGCGACACAGTTAGCACCACGTGTTGACACAAACCTCTAACTGTGAAAAGCAGTGGTATTGTTGTCAGACGGTACATATGCCCCACAGTGTCTGAATCCACACCTTTTCTGCGACTGTCAGAGAAAGGTGATAACCCTCTCAGGAGCACTGGCATGTAACTGTAACTCCAGGTGGCACACACAGTATGAATACTTAATGGAAATGGACATGGAGGGGTGTTAGCGATGCCCAGAAGTTTCTACCCTTATCTACCCAACTTGTAAACACCCAAGGCTCGGTTTCAGCTTGGCACTGAATCCAGAGCAGGGTACAGGAGGGCATTACTCCCTTATTTTGTCATGATCTCAGCTCGGCCTGCTGTGACGCGTGACCCTTTTTACTGACCCTTGCTGGAGTTCTCACGGCCGATGACACGAGCAACAGGTAATTTAATCAGCTGTTGACGTGGTGTGTGGGGGGGATTATGACATTGCTCCAACTCCAATTTAATAAGCATCACCTGGATTTTATTTCTCCCAAACGCATGTGATCTTCCAGCATTCTGTTTAATGCCAGTGGTGCAGCCATGGCTTTAATTTGCCATGTGGCATAACCAGTGAGCCAAATGAGTTTCCTCTTAGCCGATTAACACTTGTCAGACCTCAGCAGCTGCAGCACTGCTGTCCACCTCCTCTACAGGGGAAATAATACCACTTCTGGGAGACCTTACTCTGAAGCAATGTGGCAACACTGGCTGCTGGAGCAGTTTACAGTGAAAGTGTATTTAGCTGTTTTGATATGTCAGAGGTGAATGGCCGTGGGTAGCTAAAGTCAGAGAGATCAAAGTGAGAGGTGGGGGTGGACCGTGAGACGGGAGGGGACGGGGGGTAGGAGGGAGTATGTGAGGACTTCCTGAGGGCAAGAGGATTGCTGGTGGTGTTGGATGCCAGGACTGAGAGGAAAACAACATCATGTGCTGCAGTTTACTCCTCACCACAGCACTGTCATAGTCTCCTCTGACCTACTTGTCAGAGCCCAAAATAAAAGAATGGATCTGTCTCTGAATTGCTCTCACAACAAAGGGGTTTGTTTCATCAGAGCAAGTTAAAGCTCTGGGGCAACGAGCTTTCAATACTGGAAAACCCAGGACTGTGGCTTATCTACAGCAAGCACAGAAATGAACTATATATCCTTCAGTCCGCACTGGCTCACCATTTTGCCACCTGGCTTTCAAGGCAAAGGCTCCTATGGCCTCTTCCTTGAAGAAGCTGCCTTTGTGTACTCACAGCAGCTGCACCGTTTCCACACATTACGAGCTGCCTCATCAAGTGAATATTATTACCTTCTGTCCGAGCCCTAATTAAACAGTCCTGTAGTCCATTCAAATACAGCTCATGCCTTATAATACAGCCCTCTTAATGCAGACCTTTTAGCTTGCCTAATTGAGTGCCCGTCATCATATTGCACCCCTCCGTTAATACCCAGCTGTAATTCGAACAAACCTTAAACTAAATTGAACTGTGCTCCGTGTGGCCAGTATTTATTTTCACTGACTGTCATGATAAGCAAAGCCCTGGGATGCCCTGTCCTTTCATGCAAAGACAGATACAGTAGGTAGAGAAAATAAAGCAAACATTCTAGGAATCGGGGCGAATGAAACAGTGCGTGACCTCAATGAACAGGTCCATGGAATGGTGGTTAAACATGAGCAACGTATCTCTTGTTGCATTAATTATTGAGTCGGTTGTTCTTCACTCGGGTAGATTAGCAGTCGGCTGATGAGCGCCCGGGGTTGTTTAAGGTACTGTAGTATTTGTGTATGTGCTTCCCGAGCCGCCGCATCTATTGGGAGCTGTCTGCATGAACACAGTAGTGTGAATGCACAGGGTCATGTGAGGTCTAGCACATAATGTAGCCTGCATGACTGTGTATGTTTAACAGGATGATATCAATGAGCCAGCAGACTGTGAGCACATTGTACAGGCACTGTGCACGGCCTTAGGAAATTGTCTGTAGTGTCTGTAAATTGCATATTCAACCAGATTGACATGATCATCTATAATGTTATATAGTAATTTGGGAAATCTGTGAAATTCCTTGTACTTTTTATAGCAGCAGGGGATTTTTTTCACTATCTGCTGTAATAAGTACCTCAACAGATCAGATTCTAAAGGTGATGATAAAATGAAGGCATATAATTTGCATTATAATGATAAATAGTAAATGTTTTCGATTCTTTAGAGTTAAGCATATTTCAAGGAGAATTGTTCACAAATCAATCAGTGTAACTGGTGGCCAGCGGACACCCAAGTTAAGATTAACACAGAGGAAATTATACAGATTTGCGGGCGTCACTGAATACAATCTCTTGTTCAATTTGCAGTGGGGTTTACTCCCAGATTCTCAGGGTGGGAAAACTTTTGTTTGCGGCTTGAAAAGAAACAGGCTGCGCTTATTTGTGAATGAAGGGATTAGCTTGAACACTTCACCCCAACAAGGACCATGATCCTATCTGGTTGCCTAGACACATGGTTTTGTTTCTTAGGCAGCGTGAGAGCCTGGCCGGCTCCCACCTCAGTTGGAGTGAATAAGTGGCAGATGCATGAAGGCAGACCATGTTAAATCACATGAGCATACACGTCCTCTTGTGCAGATATGCTGAAATAGCATAAAAACATCAAACTGTCCTGAACTACAAACCTAATTGTGCACTAGACAATCAGCAGTAAATGTTTATGTTTTCAGCCTCATAGCAGAACTGCTTGAAAGTAAATCATTATTCCCACTGTTAAGGCTCTCTCCCACTAAACACAATGCTCAGTCAACTCTCAAGCCTTTGACGAACACCATTGATTACATGGTATTTACCCCATTGAGGGCCAAGGGTCAGGGGGTCATCCTGTGCCTTAAAACTCAAATCCCAGGCCCATTGTCTGGTTGAGGGTGAGAAAGCAGGGGGCAATGACAACCAACTTTAGGGCTTATTCTCTCATAAAGAAGCTCCTCCGCACTTATTACCAAAGCTTACTGGAAAACTCCACAACTGCAAATCCTTTTTGTTTGAAAAGTTAACAGAGCACAGCGAGGCGAAATGCCACCACTAATACATAAACACTTCCTCGCCTCCGAAGGTTGTTGTTTACACTTCAAGATATTATTTGTTATTTTTATTTTCAGCGTCAGTTGCGAAGGAAGAAATCTAAAACGACTGTGGAGCTGTCGTCGGTGTGTGTCAACCTGAGATCAAGAGTGAGATTCTTGTGACAGAATATTTGTCATATTTCATTTCTCAAGTTTCCGTATTGTTGGTGACAGAGGGATCAGGATATACATCTGTGAGCATCTGCGAGTGTGTCAGGGAGTAACGGTTTACCTCCTCAAACAAATGGGATTGTTAAAGTTTTACAGCAGCCAGAACAAAGTATGCTGGCTGCACAGAAACCGCCATTTACAATATATGATTGTTAATAAAGAGAGTGGAAAGAGGATAATTAAGGAAGCTTTGAAGTAACAACAAGGTGCATAATGTGTTATTCAGTTGGTTGAGGGCTCTGCTCTCCCTGCAGCTAAACTAACCTGGACACATTGGAACAGAAAGCACTCCCCCTGCTGGCTGCAGCAAATATTACCAGAGGAACTAGTTAAAGTGAATCAAGGATGAACATCACAGGTCAGGCACAGACTGCTTTTTTGTTCCTCTTTAATGTCTTTAGCCATTTTTAGATAGATCATTATCCAGACTGCAGTGTTGCACTATGCAGAGTGAACTGGCTTTAGTTAGGTATGACTCAGGCAGAAAGTGAAGCTAGTTACACAGTGAAAGGATTTCCTGTATGGCCAGCGGATGAGGGGAGTGGGGAGGGTGCAGAGGCGTTGAGAATGGAGTTGTCTTTTGTTTTCAACTAAAATATTGTGATACGTGGGTGAGAAAAGGCTGTGGTCATTAGGCGACAGCATAAAGACAGGGATTGTGGGAGTTGCGAGAGTAGCCTATGACTAATGGGCTTGGTCAATGAGGGCCTGAACCTTATTGTGTAACCTTTGTGCAAAAGTCCACAGGATAAAGCCTCTGAACAGGTGCAGTTCACTCTAGCGGATCACCTCCCTGAAGGATTGTTAAGATCAGGGAATGTCTTTCATCCTGTCCTCTTTCTGTTAATGATTACGAATGATCAGTTCCATTAGAGCCATTTTGGGGGGAAATTTTCAAAACTAGATTCAAAAAGAAGCCCTATAATTTTTAAAAGGAGGCTTTGTGCATCTATGCCAAAATGAACTTATCTGTGAAACGTTAAGTCTAAAACAGCGTCTTTGTTTGAGCGAATAGCTATGCGTGGATTAGTAAACAACACACAATGTTTCTGATTTAGTCCTGAAATGTGAATTTGCTTGATTTGTTTCTTTTTCTTTCTACTTTGAACAGGCTTGTCTGTTAACTTGATTGAACCTAAACCAAGTGTCTTCCCTCTTAGTATGAGTGTGCTGTATCCCTTTCCCTGCGTTAATTCCAATTTAATTGCCAGTTGCCTCAAGGCACTTCAATAACAGTAACAAATGATTTGATTTAGTGGACCTCATCAGACTGCATTTTAAATGCGACACAGCAACCCCACTTGAATTCCAATGAAGTGCTGGCACAGTCCTCTGTTTACTAATGATCCTCCGCTGGAGATGTCTGATTGAATCCGAGTCAGGAGCAATGGGACCTGCTAGCATTGTAAATGATCTGCAACCTGAGCAGACAGAGAAATAAGGACCTCATAATCTCACATTAAAGCCTCACTCTCCGGGACATGCGCATTATGTCCAAAATGCAGCTGATTAACCAGTCTTGCATCCCGTATGCATTTGCACATCGGGCAAACACACACACCGTCAACACTTGATCTACAGGCTGTGTGTGCAGGCACTCAAATCCATTCTGGCATTCACAGCCTGTAGATCAAGTGTTGACTGTATGACAGCCAATGGATCTTCTTCACACAGCCATTTTGACTTAAACTACCCCACCAGCGACTCCCTATCTGTATTCCTCTCCACACTCTGTGCAACAGGAAAGCAGCCCCAAAGAGATGCCAGGTCACACACAGGATTAAACTGGATTGTGTTTTTTCCTGCAGTCCTGCCTTTAATGGCTTGATATCACTACTTAACATTCTGCACAGAGCACATGGTGTAGGCATCATTTAGGGTGGAGCTACTATCAGCCGCTCTTTGAGCACAGAGACAGAGGACTTCACAGACTGGAGCTGACTCCTGATGGGGAATGAAGAGAATAATTACACATCTAACACACCAGGAAGGAGCCATTGATTGTGTGATTGGCATGCTGTGCATTGTGTGGGAAATTCTTAAAGAAAACAATGACTTTCATGGTTTAAAATAGAATGTATAAAGACTCACAGTTGAAAGTGCCTCTGGGCTTTTAGGGGAGTTGGTTTAGGTAGAGGCACTCGCTCTTTGAAAGAAGCTTTTCCCTCAGAGGACTCACACAAAGTTGAAGTGACCCAGTTTCCCCACTTAAGGCCCTGTCTGTGTATGGTACTGAAATAACTGTGCGTCTGTGTCTTGTGCGTTCTCCAGGGACTGACATGGCAGTGTTCTGTCTGCTGTGTGCAAAGCGCTTCCAGACCCAGAAGGCCCTGCAGCAGCACATGGAGGTCCATGCAGGCATGCACAGCTACATCTGTAGCCACTGTGAGCGCCCCTTCCCCAGCCACACCACCCTCAAAAGACACCTGCGATCGCACACGGGTAAGACACGGATCATTTGCACCATAATCGTAGTCTGCAGCGTTATCTCCTGTCACAAAACATAAACATTTGGTGTGAAATGCATGCACACATTGAGAAAAAGAGAAAGATGGAGGTATTTATTTTTGTATTTGGGTTGATTTCCTTAGGTTGTTGGCTTTGAGGTTTTACTCAATTTGCATGCATCCTCTCCCACCCTCCTTTTTCCTTCTCTATAAGATGACTCACCTCTCTGATGACAGCACTGTACCGTTATGGCCGGTGCATATTTTGGGCAATTTCATCCTGTTTATATTTTGGGTTCTTAGACAGCCTTTGGGCTTCTGCAATTCACGGCTGTCAGTTCTAGTGTGGTTCACCCAAAATGATAGAGGAAACCCAAATAAATATTGAAGGAAAAGCAAATGGAAATGACTCGTCTGTGTGTTCTACCGAGGGTGAGTCTTAGTGCCGCAGGAGACAGAGATATTTACTGAAAAGATGTCCCCCTTTCTTCTTTTACCTTAAATAACACTCCCAGCTGTCAGGATGGCTTGATGTCTAGACAGGAGAAATACATAATTGATGTGAAGAGACAGAAGTGAAGGGAGTTTTGGCCATGGCAGCGTATCTTGTTTGTATGCCATTCTGCTTGGAAGTAACATTTTGTAAATGTCATCTGCTCCATAGTGGGGTGGGGGATTGGGGAGATTCAGCCTGTAATGAGGAGAGCAATGTATCCTCTGACTTGGCTGTTGCTGTGGACACTGAGATAATGAGGCACATAGGTCATTGGAGATGAGTCAAACCCTCAGCCTAGGAGAGAAATAGATTAACTACAGTATAGAGAACAGAGCAGCCCATGCCCGGGGGGCTTTTATTAGCTATTAGCAGACAGCCAAGAGGAGTGTCCTCGTGTCGTAACATTAGCAACGTCTGAAAGCACTTTATTTCCCTGCTTGATATGCATGTGCACAAAGGGTCGTGTGACTATTTGACCTATGCAGCTACATATGCGCTATACCATGTCGTGCCAAGGATAGCGTCAGCCTTTAATGCCTGTCACGATAATGGGCTGAGCTGGTGTTGTGGCTGCTGTTGTGACACAACTGTGTTTTCAGGCGATCACCCGTTTGAGTGTGAATTCTGCGGGAGCTGTTTCAGAGACGATGGCACGCTGAGGGGCCATAAACGCATCCACACAGGAGAGAAGCCTTACGAGTGCAACGGCTGCGGGAAGAGGTTCAGCCTCAAACACCAGCTAGAGACTCACTACCGAGTACATACAGGTGCGAGTTCCAAAACACACACAAACATACAGGAGAGCAGGGTCTTTCTGTAATGCTGCTGCAGGTTGATTTGCTTTGCAGTTCAAGGTTTAAATTAAAGGACATATATACATAGAATCTAACTAATCACACTCAATCAACAGATTCATCCTGTGAAAAGACAAATAATCAATTGACCCTCATAACAAATACTGTCTTTACAGCCAAAGCTTGATATCAGAGTCCTCTGAGCCCCAGACCTCATTGTAATACAAAAACACATCAAAGAGCTGCACTGTTGCACTGGGTTACATGTTTCATCATTAATATGAACACAGCCAATGTAGTTTTTTTGACTCAATACCACTGACACTGTCCTGCTGCTGTAAACTAAGTGTGTTTTAATATGCAGATGAAAATGGTCCCTACAACTGAACCTGTTTGAGTAAAAATTACAATTATTTAGGAAATTGATTTAATCCTTTTTACTAAATAAATGTGTGAGTCCAGTTTTGGGAGTTCTTTTCATGATGATGATAAAATATATTTGCACATCTAAAATGTCCAACAAAGACATGCTACATTTAGAATTCAAAAGGACACCTTTTTTATACAGACCCTGAGGCTAAATACAGCAAAATCTAATCACAAAATCTTGATGAATTAGCAGCATTTAAGCTTTTTTACTGGAGAAGAATGTGACTATAGATTAACGTCAGTTACAGAGAAATGCTATTAAAAAATGTAATAAAATCATTTAAATGTGTCAGTAGGTAAATTTACCTTCAGATTATTTTATTTATTGACTTCACTGATCTTAGAGGAGAAACTGAGTTTGTGGTGGATGATACTGGCTGATTAATATCTATTGTGAAAGTAAAGACAAACCGATATAGGTCTAATCAGTGAATGCACACACATACGTGCACACACACACACACACACACACACACACACACACACACACACACACACACACACACACACACACACACACACACACACACACACACAGTGTACAAGTGGACTTAAATAGCAGTGAATAGTGTTTCACCTGACAGGCCTCTGGCTGTATGTGTAACGGTAAATGATTTATTGCTGAATTTCTCAGGTGAGAAGCCATTCGAGTGTAAGCTGTGTCACCAGCGGTCCAGAGACTACTCTGCTATGATCAAGCACCTGCGCACGCACAACGGTGCGTCTCCGTACCAGTGTACCATCTGCCAGGACTTCTGCCCGAGCCTGGCCGCCATGCAGAAGCACATGAAGGGCCACAAACCTGAGGATGTGCCGGCAGACTGGAGGATAGAAAAGACTTACCTGTATGTCTGTTATGTCTGAGCAGGACTTGGACCCAATGCACAGTGTGACACGCACTCACAGGCACACACACACACACAGGCACACACATTGGGCGAAAACCTTCAAAACTTCAATCTTGCAGATTTTTAAATCACTGTTTTTGGCTAAACTGAAAAATGCATTGTGAGAAGTTAGCACTGTGGGAGATAAATGTTTTTTACCTGACATGCAAGCATGAATACAAATTTGTCTACACACCAGGGCTCCCAATAATGATCTGTTTCCTCAGCAATTTGATTATTTTTACCAAGAGGTGAGGAAACTGAAAAATGTTAACTAATAATCACAAAGGTTAGTCCAAAGAGACATTTACAGTAAATAAAAACCCAAATCGTTACATTTTCTGTAGGAGGAAATGTTTGGTCTCTTTTCCCCCAAAAAACAAGAAAGCAGCCGTTTGAGAATCGACAGTTTCCTGAAGACTTCACTGATACAGACACACACATTTCTTTCTCTCACATATAATAAACAACTATCTCTAATGGATCCACTGTGGTTAAAATCAATGCCACAATGGCTGTGACAGCTGACTCGTCTGTAGCAGGAGCTTTTGGATTGATTGCTAAACCATCAGGCAGCACGAGTCATCTTCTATGATTGTGCAGTAGATGTTGAAAATAATTCCACGAAGGCTTGATTGGCTGAACTTAGCAACACTTTCCCTCCTAATTTCCTGTGACTACTCTGTTGTTTTTTGTCTTTTTTTCTGCTGTTGGATTTTTATTTTGGAGTTGTTTATTTTTTGCATGTTTTACTTGAATGGCTGCCACGTTTGACCTCATAAGCTTGATCTCTTTAATTGCCTTGTCTTTCTTGCAGTGGGTGTTATTGTTCCGAGGTAACTGGCTCACAGTACGAGTTTCTCTTGCAATGTAATAGGTTTTGCTATTTATATGTTGTTTATTTGTTACCAAATATGTGCTGGTTTTCATCACGCAGTCAGCGTCTCTTGGGATGACTTCTAGTAGAGTGAGCTCTACCTCACACGTTTTAAACCTACTGCAACTTAATCATCCACTCTTACGTTTTGATTTTTTCTAACAAATAAAATCATATTTTAAATGGTCAAACAACGTGTAAAAAATGCGAAGAGCCTCAACGCGGCTTTTATGTGTAGTTTTTTAATCATTAATGATATATAGATGTCTTATAAAACCACAGATTCTGAATTTTCTTGAAGAAAAGATAAAAAGTTGTTTTTTTACAAAACATGAAAAGAAAATTCTGACATTGAATCACTATGAGCAGGTTATTGTCAGTCGTAGTGTAGCTGTAATGTACAAACTGTCATGGTATGTTATTCCCTTATGTGAGCCTAGCACAGGCCTTATAGAATTAAACATGTTGTATTTTTGTATTACAGTAATTTGCTATTTGTTTACATTTGGTATGATTTGAGAAACATCTTAAAGTGTGTGTTTTATAAGTCTCTGATTTGATTAAGATCCCTCCCTTGTGCCTCTTTTATAAGTAGAGCATCAATGTGCTTGAGTACATGGGTCTGTGCTGTTGGTAGTTGTTTCTGGGTGTTTGTTTATTGTTACTTAATTAAAGATAGACTGCCATGTAGATCCACTTTGTCTGAACATTGCAACTGGAAGCAACATAGTGTGATAGTGGCCGATACTCTGATGCAAGTTCCAAGCAATTTTGATGTAAAAGTACACGCTTGTCTCAAAACGTTTCCTTCAAAGTGAGAATGGACTGAGATCTTTGGATGAAAACAGTGTGTAAAGCAAATCTTGGCGTCATGTGGGCATTACCGATGCCTTCTTAAGTAGCCACCAACACTCAGTGCCATGAAAACACACATTCACTGTATCTACTCTACATGAACATGCACTATAAATGGATTTCTTCGGTGGACCAAAAGAAATAGAGCACTTTTGTTTGAAAATGGTTTTTTCTTTGATCTTTCTATGTTGTGATAATGCAGATGTCCTTTTATTTGATGTGTCCTAGAAGGATGTGATTAGCATTGTTTAGATTATGTCAATGTCTGTCTACCTCAGGGCCAGATCAAAGCTCGACCTGGTATCCAATCAGGGTTGTTCTTCTTGCCATGTGTGCAGTAAAATCCCTCTCCATTACAGCTTTGTAACACAGTGTGTGAAAGTGTTTTCTCAGTGTGGATTCAGGCACAAACTCTGTATGCGTCAGTGTTCAGTGGCATGGTATAAAAAAAATAAATAAAACAATTTACTATTTTATGCATCCTGTCTCATTTGCCTACTGTTTCATCTGATGAGCCCCCACAGCCTCTTACTGATGAACTCACCCCTTAATTGACACTCATCATTCTCCAAATGTTTTCATCTAAACCACTTTTTAAACTATAAGCTACTTAGCACAATTTATTACAATAAAGTGGACACTGTTAGGATGATTTTTTATACAACTTTTTGCAGTTTAAACCTTGTCTAAAGGATGGATGACACTTCCACCCACTGTTCAGAAATGAAGCCGAAATATATACGAACACTGCCATCTTGTGACAATGATGTCATTTGATGCCAGAGTCTGGCCAGGAAAACAATAAAACGATATCACTAATTATGGCAATGTTATTTTTATCAATATCACTACAACAAAAGTCCAATATAAATCGATATAATGATAATGCAATGTGTAAGCACAGTGAGATGTGGAGATATAACACATACTTGCTCAACGTCAAATTTTTAAAATGTTTTGTCATTCTCTGTCTTGAGTTTAAACCACAACCTTCACTCAAGAGCAAAAATGTGTCTAACCTTAAAAAATAATGTAACATTTACCATGGTGATCAGTATTGACTGATGAGACTGAGGCCACATTATTAATAAGAAATAACTAAAATAACACAAACCATCATTGAGAAAAAAATATTTGACATTGACTTTTTAGTTTTGTCATTGACTAACATGGAGGAGGCATGGTTTATGACTTGTTCTGCAGCCAGCCACCAAGGGGGCAATCCAGGTGTTTTGGCATTACCTTTGGGGAGCCATCATGAAGTCTTTCTTTATATTACATTCAATCGTTTAAACCATTTATACATTATTATCAACTGTATCACCTTTTGTTAATAATTCTAACAATTAACCCATTATTTTTTCAATGTATTTTAACCTTCTTTACACATTACTTTTACTTATAAACTGTTAATTCATTACATTTAGATGACTGCTCAGGCTTCCCTGCTGGCATGCTAAGGAGATTTTTCAAACGAATTAAGCATCAGTGTTTCCACATGCAGAAGAGAAACTTCACAAATGTCCCCAGGGCTCTTGTATCCCTTGGGGAATCAGTGCTACACGTTATAGCTCCTCTCTCCACAGCCTCTGAGGCCTGAATTCAACCTCAACATTTCACTTTTACAGCTCTGCAGTAGCTCTGCCCATCATCTGGACAAAGCCAATGCCACTGATCCCTCTTAACGGTTTATTGGCTCCTGCCACAAACATTCACAATCTCAAGCTGTTTATAGAGTTTCTGTGTCATCTGGGCTTCTTGTAAACAGCTGGAGTCACTCCAGGCTCAGCGGTGACCCCTGATGGCACTCTGCCAGAGCCACAGCTGGCCTGTGTTTAATTCCAGATGTGAAAGGAGCTAAGAATCGGTATCTCAGGTCTGCCTCTGCTCCCTGCACAGCACAGTGAAAGTGAGACCTCTTAATTTCAAGTACTGCAGGCATTTACTGTACTTTTCATTTTTGATATTTCATTATTTTCTCCAGCCAATACCCTTTGGATTTAGCAGGTTATTGTGCTTCTTTTCTAACCGCTTCATTTGCCCATAAAGTATCGCTGAGTATGCTGTGAATGTTTAATTATGCTTTCTAGCTGTATGACTTCAACCCCCTCAGCTAAATTCCAGCCTGCAGTGTTTACAGTTTGTCTTTACAATAATTACGCACTCTTGTTTTCGAATGCTTCAAATTCAGCTCACACCGTCTCACCACAGGGATAATTTAAGATTCATTTCAGGTACAATATGTGACTATGCTCACATCTTCCCACTAAACTAAGTAAATGTCCAACAGTGTACATTGTAAATGTATGTTTGAATACTGTTAGACAACAAATCTTTAACTCTGCTGATGCCCAGAAGGAGATTCTGTAGAATCTCAGGTCACCCCACCAGCCTTGAACACTTTCGTATTTACACCAGCAGAACTTTGAACTGTGGTTTTCAGCCTCAGGGTTTAGGAAGCCCAAGGGTCAGGGATCATAGGGTGATAAACAGGAAAAACAAATCTGACTTTCTCATTCTGCTTTTCCTGTGAAATATTAAATAATTTGTGTCTCTAAAAATTCCCTAAATCAAAAACAGAAAAGAAAATCACTCTTTGCTTTAAGAGCCAACACTTTACAGAAGTGTTTAACTCTTGACAAGTGGATTTCAATTTAAAGTCATAAACATAAATGGCTGGAAATCATTGAAATAAGCAGTAGGTGGTGGGAGATGGTGGTTGCCAATGAGAGAACTTAGATACTTAGTAGATAACAGCATAGAAAAAAGTTTTAAAGCCACAAGAACTCAGAGATTCATAAATGAGAAGAGAGTTGGCAAATGGGGAAAAATAAAGTCCATCAAACTGCAATTTCAGGAGAGAAAACCGTGTTTGAATTACTTTTAAATTGTTTCTATAAAAGCAAGTATTAATTTCCTTGTGCTAAAATGTATTGTCAAATTAATTACCATAACAAATTATTCATTTGTAAATTCTAAATGATATAATCTCTTTTATTGTCCAATTACACCCCATGTATAATTAGATTTATTGCACAATTTATTATGATTGTTTGAAATAATTTAAGGGGGCATCATAATCTGAGAGTTGAATAGTCGAGCCACTGTTGTGTGTTGACCACTGAAGCTTATGGAGGATGAGTGCCTTGCTCAAGGACATTAAGAGTCGACAACGGAGATAATCAAACCAAATGGTTGGGAGCGATTTTCTTTGTACATTTAAGATATTATAAAAAATTAATATAGCTTTGAAGCTCACATGTGATGAACACCTCTGTAAACCCTCCACCTTCAGTCTAACCTCCGCCTTCAGTCCCACGCCACACTCACTAGAGGAGCAGATTGAGTGGGAGCCGGCGTTAATGTAATCTCCTCTGTTTAATTAGAGCGAGCGTGGTGGGCAGCTAAAGCAAACCACATTACCCACCATCTGGTGGGGAGCAGCTCTGCTCTTACCCACCGTCACTATCATTAGCCGCTACAAGACAAGACACAAACACATACATGACAGCTATTTATTCATCCTGCCACTTCCAATACAGACACAACTGCATACCATTTAGAGACTGTGACAAGGCCATTCTCGCGTTTAGGCCTGTCACAAATCCATTGTCCTGTAATTACAATATGCCGCACAACAAAACATCACATCAAAATAGTTGTCGAAAACTGCAAAAGACACACTGTCCAGCAGAATAGCTGTAGACTGTAACTGTAGATTTTTTTCTCAGATAATTCATCTCCACTTTTGTGTGTGACCCAACCTCCCACAAGAGAGTTCATTGAAAATACTGAAATCTTTATGAACAATAAATCACCCCATATTTTATATTTCAAACTTTTGGATGAACATGACACTTCTGTACATTTACACCAAAATTAATCCAGATTTCACTCTGACTGGGCCAAAACCTAAAATGACATAATCTCATATACCAGAAGAGGGCAGTATGCTACCACAGCTGATATGCAGATCAGACGGTATGAGCGTCTGGAGCTCAGAGGATTTACTGCTCCATGGAAGGCAGAGACCACTGGCAGCCAGCAGAGTTACACAATTATTAAATATCACGGAGAGAACCTGGCAGTATGTGTGTGTGTGATTGTGTGTGTGATTGTGTGTGTGATTGTGTGTGTGTGTAGATGGTGTAGATACAGATCAGTGGGCTCTGTGCTGAATCACAACCTGGAGCTCATAGAGGGTTTGTTTAACTTCTTGAGCACACAATTTGGTCACGACACTGAAAACACTAGACCAACAACCTCCTTCATGCCTTGAGAAAGTTAAAGGTCCAATCAGACAATACATTTTATAAAACAGTAAACAGAGTTTAAAATAATAATCTCAACCACAGTCTTGTTTTTTGGACTGTTTTTTTTTATTGCCCTCTCAGACGTATGCGGCACAGTTATTGATTCTGACCCTTTGACTGCTCCATTTGGGGTGAACCAACCAAGCAGTAGTCGAAGCTGTTTTCCGCACTGCTGGCTCGATAACAGATTCTCCTCACATGGAAAAACTCTGTTATCAACGTCTCATAAATTCTGTTTGGAAGTCGTAATGACACACATCAAACAGCAAAATTATTACCACCCGAAGCTGGACCGAAAAACGTTTTCATAAAACCAGTCGTATCTCCAAAGTGGAACAAATCCCAATCACTGTGCAACACAACAACCCCCCTCATGTGTGATAGTGGATCTTTGAGGATGGTTGGTTTGCTGGTGAACAGCTTACAAATGCAATCGCAAACAAACCTTTAAGCAACAGATGTTACAATATTAGATTTAAATATAGCACCTGTGAATTGTATTAAAAACAGCCTCCAGCTTTGTTTAAAAAAGATTCCCAACCAGGAGTTTGTTCAGAGATATTTATGTACTTACCAAATTAGATTAAAAAATTGTCTGCTTCTTACTATTACTACAGTCACAAACCCAAATAAGCAGCTACAACAGAATGACTGTACAGGAATAATGATTTTTTCTAAAAAATGTTGAGCTACTAGTATAATGAGTAGAAGTCGTATGAATTCAAACCATTGTAAAGAAAAGCTACCAAGCCAAACAATTATTTGATCACATCACAGTCTGTATTTAACAGTGTTGAATGGTTGGATATGTTGAATAATTATTAGGCTATTTGCTTTCTTGCAGAGATTTAGAAAAATACTGTCATGTATGTGTCAGGAGACAGTTTTAGCATAGCTCAGCATAAAGACTGGGAACAAGAGGAAATGGGTAGCCTGATACAGGCCTGGGAAATAAAACAAATTCAATAATCACTGCAATATAATTTTCATCAACAGCAATTTAACCAATGTCCGATATGTAGCTTTCTCATGTATTGCACAGCAGAGTGAGGAGGAATAAAACTTAAATGATCTTTGTAAAATATATTGGTTTGTCATTATCTGTCCTTAAAATTTAAAAAGTTTAAAACCACAACCAAAAATCAGTCTATACATTTTTTCAACTAATAAGACATTTTTTGGCATTCTCACGCAGCCCTTGCCTGCAATAACCAATGGTAAAATGATTTGCTAAATGTCTTGTAAAACTAAAACTTGATGCTTCTAAGCTAACTAGAACTTTTAGTTTAAAACCAGCTTAAAGGAACATATATGAAACATGACTGGTAGTGTACATAAAGGGGTCCTTGAACTCATCAGACCGTGCTGTGGAAGTACAGTACATGAGACAAAAATCCTCCACCTCTGCATTTGATTGTGTGTTTGCTCTTCCTACATCAATGGGCACTCTAAACTTTAATGGCCACCTCTGCACAGAGGTCACGGCCAACAGCATCAGTAACACAACTGATGACAACCTAAAACATCAATAAATCCATTTTAAATGCATTGGTGGGGTGGGACTCGAACAAAGAGCTGTGGAGACAAATGCTGGCCAAACGTTAAAAAGAAGCTTCCCTCTTTTATGTTGTTCAGAGTTTGGACAGAGGGGCACATGTACTAATGGCCCAGATAAAAGTGGAGCTGATCAAATCTCACCACAGCAAACAGGGAAAACGTTTCCCCCTCAGAGCAGAGAGAGACAGATACAGCTCCAAACTGAGCTGCAGCCAGCCTCTTCACAGTGGAGCCTCAGACTGTGCTACATGAAAAAAATGAATGAAAGTAGTTCGCACCAGGAAGTCTGGGACAACGCGACCCCCCGTTGCGCTTGCAAAGAGGGACTGACTCATGAATTAAAATTTCTCATAAAAACATGAATATAAGCCAATATGTGTCAGTTACTCATTGAATATATTTACTTTAGTGATATTGATAGTTTAGTGAGCTGGACAAATTTTGTGGTTGTTCCTCATAATATTAACTGATATGTTTGATAACCTACACACACAATCAATTTAACAAAAGTTAAACATATGTCGATATATTGCTTATGCATTGAGCAAGCTTGGTGAGGAACCTCTAACACACAGTTGTACTGTTCCAAAGATTTTTCTTCACTTATGACCTAAAGGAGGGCCGGTAACCAAAACGTTTGGGAACATTTCATATCTTCTTGCTCAGATTTATAAAATGTTTTTCTGTTATTCAAGTGTATGTCACTTTCTGTTCAGGAAGCTGTGTCACAGAACAGCTTATAACCATAACCTTCACTCTGGAGCAATAATCTGTTTTTAAACTTAAAAGACATAATAATGATATTTATTGTGATAGTCTTCTTGTCCATTTCGCCCAACGCTATCTTACACAACAGTCCAGCCATGAAGCCGACCTTCATGAAGAGAGGCGTCGACTCAAATATATGATCATTTCAGGGGAGGCAGTTTACAGTGGGATAATGCACTGTTGTACTTTTTGTTCACCCCACCTATATGTAGAAACTAAGAAGAAAATAAAGTATAATTTGACAGGTACTATTGATTATTTTCAGCATCAATTTATCTGATCATTACTTTATTTTATATATATATATATATATATATATATATATTCACAAAATACAGGACCATATAAAATAATGAAGAAATATATAAAAATGTTTAATACACCATAATTTCCAAAATATGTCAATTTTCAATTGCTTGTTTTGTCTGAATGACTGTTTGTACTGTAGATATATAAGTCTATAAGGGAAAGGACATCTTATTTCAAATCATCTTATTGGAGAAGTTGGAAACAGACATTAAGAAAGTTTGCCTGATAAATGACAAAGATAAAGCCATCAAAACTGTGATTGTTTTTCTTATGATCAACTAATTAATCAACTAATCATTTCAGCACAATTGCACAGAATGGCACACAGCTCTGAAAATACCTGAATCAAACACTCTTTAAAAAAGACTGAACATTAAAACCTTCATAAAAAGGTAGGATTTGCTGCAGGGTTGTTGTATTAATCTACATTACTTTTAGCTAAACTACAGTAATAAATAGCAGATGTTTGTAAAATTGTATGCATTTTCATTCAGAAGTGAGGATCCATATGACTTGTTTGTCTTTTTGTTAGTTGTTTAAATCATGAAGCACAAAAGAAAACAACATAAAATCCTGGTAAAACAGACTTAAAATACAATTTGATAATTCAGGACTATAAAAAAATGATGAATGGAAGATAAAACACTGATCGGGTAGAGGGAAATGTTGTTGAAGGAAAACGAATTTATTCATCTTCCTCAGATGATGTCTAACACAGTGAGTCCAGTTAATGGCAGCTCTGTAAATCACTGTTTAATCGGCTGTCGGAGAAGAATTTCACCAGAAGAGGGAGACATTACAGACCCTGTTAAATGATAGTGGCTCTGTCCTCCGTGCTCCTCTGTTTACCTCTGCTGCAGTAAATTATCAAACATTATTAACCTCACAACCCTGGTGATATGAATCTCAGGTGTTGATCCATCACACACGATTTACACCAGTGCTGCAATGCTCATTACTCTGTGTTTGATTTCCAAATAATTCCATGGCACCTGTTAGATGAGCCAAATAGATCTGGGCCATTTCTCTGATTCAGCCTTGAGAGTGAGACACGGAGGAATTTTCTTGCTGGCAGTTGTTCCCTTCACCTGGACTCTTGCTAATCCAACAGCATGCATGTGGGAAAAGCATCAACGACCTTTGTATCAAATGTTCCTGTTGCTTCCAGGATCTAATTAGTTATATCTTTTCTCAATAAAAAATTAATCTCTCTTTCAGGAAATTAAGTGAAGACAGGTTCTGATCTTTTACTGAGCTACTTTCTCACCATGTTCAAATCGCACGTCATCCTCAGCTTAGTTGTTAATTATTTTTTACTATTTTTAGATGATTTCATTTTGAAGCCACCTGCTCTACTGAGCTTGTAAAAGAAGCGACAGAGAAACTAGACTGTCAAATAACAGTGGGAGTGTGAGGCGGTTAAAAGAGTGAAGAGAGGAGAAAGTCATCTGTGAGCCGGCGGACAGAACAGACTTAATTTTGGTCTTGAGTGTTGAGAGACAACAGCTTTGGATTCCAGATGATGGGGATTGACGTGATGTGAGACTTTTCAACAATCTGCAATAACGACCTTTTCTCAGAACCTACAAACTGTCTCAGGTAATAACACGTCTCAGGTGAAAATGGACAATCTTTTGGCAGAGGTAAAAAGTGTTACCTAGCAACCCTCCTTGTGTCCTATCAATAGTCAGCTTGGAGGTATCTCTGGAGATTCACCCCCCCCCCCCCCCCGACAAAGACCCAGTTCAGCTTCCAAAGGCCCCATAACCCCCCTGGACAAACAACAGCCTCATTCTCTGCACCACTGCTGACCTCATTGTCTCTTTGTGAAGGGAAAATCCAGAGTTGCATTCTGTTAAATGGCAAATGGTGCGTCCACTGCGAGCGGGACAGACCTCTCTACCTCCGGCGCAGGCCTACAGATGAGCACGGACACCCCTGCCTTTTCCTTAGGACTGTATGCGAGGAAAAAATGGTAAGAAAAGGGACAAAATATTCACTACACCTTGCTCCATCTGTCTAATGGAAGCCATACTGACAACAACACCTTTCTCACATTGTTAGCTTCACTTGCACACTCCCAATTTGTGCCAACAGCTGCTGTTTACACATGTAGTACTCACTCCAGACTTGCATCACACTTGTATCCGTTAACCTTCCTTATGTTTTATTATTTTTTACCATTCATGTGCATCTTATGACCTGTACTATGCACCTGCAGGGAATCTCTTAACTGCTCCTGCGCCACATACAGCACATACTAATTCCAGAAGCCAAAATTACATGTCTCACTACACTCAAGTACTGCAGCAATAGAAAGAGAGCAGATGCTATGGAATTTATTTTGATTTTGTACTGTAATTCTATAATACCAAGTCCACTGTCACATCTATAGTATGGAGCACTTCATTTTAATTACTGGAATACTTTCAATATGTTCATGGAAACAGATGCTCCAGAGTGAGTCAAACAAAATACACATACACTCCAGCACTATAAAACTTCTGAAGACAACAGGACATGTGTTTTAACCTGATTTGAAGACAAACATGAATGTCAATGCTTCATCTTCACACACCTGTACAAAGCTATAGCTCCATCCATCTGGACTGGTCAGTGGCAGCTAATATCCAGGATTACAGAACTCCTAATTAAACCTGATAGAGCCTGACAGGTGCAAAGTTGCTGAGGAACAGATGGTCTCTAGGTCGTATTTGTCGCAAGAAGAAAACTTGCCAAAACCTTTATCAAACAGGGGACAAGCTCTAAATGAGGTATGACGTGCCTGCTGTAATTCTTATAGAGTCTTGATGGAGACACATTATCAGTGATCGAGAACCCGACTGCTGTCAGTCATCCTTTTCACTCGGAGAAAACCGCAGGAGCTGCAGGGACCAAAAGAGTGCAGGGCTGGTTAAAAGGGATTCATTCTACGACTCACGGTAAGATCCGGCAGTGCATCACATAATGTGCATCAAACCTCAAACTGCAGCAGCAATCCTGCTTCATTAGAGCGAGAAAAAACAACACATCAGAGCTGTCAAAGCACCTAAATGTGAAGAATAAGCATGAATAAGTAAACCAAACTGAATCTGCATTGTAGTGAGAGGAAGTCTGGTAGAGATTTTAAAAAATAATAATTAAAAAATCACTGCGTAGATTTACATTTCAACACTTCAGTATTGTGCATGTACAGAACATGGTTTATTAATTTTCATCTCTCAGTGCAATCTGTGTAACAGCTGACATTTAATCATTCCTCTCAGCTCATATCTGGGATCAAAGGTGTTTAACTCCGGTCTTTACTGTCGCTTCAGCTCACAGGCTGGTGAGGCTGCTGGCAGCGGTGTGTGCAGTTGGGCTCCTGGGAGGTTTAGCTGTAGGTGTCTGGTTTCTAGGTGAGTCACTCTCTTCTGAGAGAGAATCGTTAAACGAACTTATCAGTAACTGGGCATTAATGTGGAAAAACGTCCAATTACAGCGACTCAAGTTCCACTTCAACAAGAGCTTGACTGATACTGGATTCCTTCGACGATGATTTGAAATAATTATCTTCATTACTGATTAATCTGCCAATTATTCCCTCAGCTGATTAATCATTTCTTTGGTCTATAGAACATAGTAAAAAAACTGAAAACAGACCAAAATTCAACATATCTGAATGTAAGACAATAAAAAGCATCTTCTTCTACTATTTGAGACATTAGAACCATCAAATGTTAATTACTCATTTAAGAAACATCTGATGACTGTGCTCAATATCTGGCCACATTTTAATTTTTAACCTCATGGCAGCCAAAATATAAATGATTCCAATCATACTGTTGGCAATTCTGTACTAAGGGTTAGTATTCTGATTTTCTTATTTGTAAAAACCTTGACTTCTGCAATATTGGCTGATATATTGATCTGAATGAATTTTTTTAATGTTAAAATGATGAATTATTCCCGTTTTTACCACAGCAAACTTGTGTATGGACCATGTCCTTGGAATCATTCATGAGCAATCCTTTGTTTTACATATTAAAGTAAAGAAACTTGACTTCTCTGTGTACTAATACTGATCAAATGTAAATGTTCAACTGCCCTTGATTCAACTTTTCCTGGATATAAACTACTAAACTTAAGAAACAATGAAAAGGTTTCTGCTGCACATTAAACAACTGCCATACCATATTTACTTTATTGCATATAGTCAAACTCCTGCTGAGGCCTTCCTCCTCCCAAAGTGCAGTGGGACTCGGGGACACAAAGGAGACGCCTTTCTGCAACGTTACAGAGGACATTTCCATCTCCGACCCCAGGAAAGGTCTGTGTTTCTCCCTCTGTTTGGTGTTTGTTGGTGTCAGGCATATAATTTATTGTTTTATGAATAAACAAACAGCGCAGGCTTGTGTGGTTGCTGAGCTTATTGTTATGCGAGTCATCGTGGTGGATCATGGTTCACCTCTGAAGTGATTTTTAGTTGAACAGTAACAATATTAACATTCATTAGCTGCTTCTTGTTGCCTTTTGTTCACTCTTGAGAGATGCCCATTGACTGACACTAAAACATCACACATAATGATGTGTTTGTATTGACTACATTAGCATAGATGGTCATGTTTTTCTCTTAATCATTTCCCACTCATAGAAGCGGTTCGTTATTATCATTACTGTTGACTGAGAGCTTGTCTCTGGAGGGATTTTCAATCAATCAGGTTCAGTGTTTTACAGAATCAGCCCAGAGAACTCCCTCCTGGAGATCCAGCTGGGGAAGCTGCCCACCTGGCTGCCTGTGTGTTACGAGAGGTGGAACTCTTCGCTGGGAACGCTGGTCTGCAGACAACTGGGTTATCTGAGGTTTGCTCTCCTGACAGGATCACACACCACCTCAGCCCTCTGCACCAACTGAGACCTGGGCGCCTACTCACTTGCTATCTTATAGTTTAATATCAGCTTGCTTTGTCAAGGCTGAAAGCTCTGCTTATTTATGGTCTGCTCATACCTCATTTGCAATCTTGCTTCACATCTTGTGAGTCTGAATTATCTTAATATTCACTCCCACTCATTGTGCATATGTTCTGTTACCAGACTGACCAAGCATAAAGGAGTGAATCTAACAGATATCGGGCCAAACTATACGGATGGCTTTATACAAATTACCTCGGAGCACAAGAGCAGCCTGGAGAATATGTGGCAATTCAGGTAAAGCAATTTGTCTGAGTACATCTCCTCATAACGATGGAGAGAAAACTGTGGCTACTAACACATTAATTATGCATCATTAGTTACCCAATTTATTTTCATTTAGGGGGAGCTGTGTCACAGGGAAGGTTATCGCTTTGCAATGTTTTGGTGAGCAAATTAAACTTAACTTTTTGTTTGACTTTGCAGATAACACAAAGCCCTCTAGGTCTTACAAGTCTTATATCAGTGGCAGAGAAAGTGATTGATGCCACTTGCTGCAGCACTTTCTCACCAATCTCACTTGGCTTTTTGATAAATGGATCTCTGTTTAGAGTGCGGGACAAGAGCAAAGTTGCCCAGGATAATTGGGGGAGTCGAGGCAACGCTGGGCAGGTGGCCGTGGCAGGTCAGCCTCTACAACAGCAACCGTCACACCTGTGGAGGCTCCATCATCACCAGTCAATGGGTAGTCACAGCTGCCCATTGTGTGCACAAGTAAGACTTCAGGCTGTATGAGCATTAAAGGTCATAGGTGCAGCATCTGTGAGCGGGAACAATCTGCCATTAACATCTGCATCCCACTGGACGCATGACAATTCTTTCTTATCGGTATCTGTCTCCGCTTCTCTGTTGTCAAATTTTAGCTACAGGCTGCCTCAGGTTTCCAGCTGGGTGGTCTATGCCGGCATTGTCACGCGCAGCTCGGCTAAAATGGCTCAGCACACAGGATACGCTGTGGAGAAGATCATCTACAACAAGAACTACAACCACAGGAGCCACGACAGTGACATAGCCCTGCTAAAATTGCGGACGCCACTGAATTTCTCAGGTCAGTGTGAGAACCTCCTCACAAGCTTTGCACACAACAAAGGACTTGAGATTACAGCACTGCAAAACTGACATGAGTACAAAAACAATCTTAATACTATGGTCTGTTTACAATTTTACTGAAATATGCTTTTATAAAACGTTTATAGTGACTGTTTTCACTATAATGCACTCAGTAAAGCACATGCTGTATATAAATCCAACAAGGCCCAACAAATGGACAAGCTGCACCAATTTGCACACATTCATAAATATCAGTGTAACAGATTATTTTCCCATCAAGAACCATTAATTATTATTCCCGGTGAAATAAGTGAAAATGTCAAAAAAGACACTATCATCTGAGTCTGCACCAAAATTGAATGGTTTCTTTCTAAACCCATATCACATCCTTCCATCAAGTTTTGAGATAATCCGGCGACCAGTAGTATTTGTGTAACCCGGGAAACTAACAAACACAGGTAACAACATAATGTCCTTGGCGGAGGTAATTACTAATCATTGCCACAGGCATAGGGTTTATTATCCACTGTTACCTTAATGACACAATTGTATAAATTATGAATCAAAAGGATAAAGGATTTCACATCACAAATCCCTCTCTGCAACTACACCATTGAATTAAACTGATTCTTTACACAAGTTCAAATGTAGGCATACAGTGTGAACAAAGTTTAAAGATTCCCTGCAGACATGTTTAATTAACTATCCTGCTCAAGTGATAATTTTGGTCTAATAAGTTTTTTCCAAGTCAAATTATCTTGTAAAAAACATCATCTTAATATTACATCTATTTCTCCCTCATAGTAAAATCCAGTATCTTGAAATGTGCAAATAATTTTAATTTCCAAAACTGAACTACTGGATGATGTCTCGTGTTTAAAGTCTCTGAGTGTATGCATAGCGAAGGTTTCCTGTTTCCACATCACACAACTGATAGTTACACACTGGACCACGATCAGCTTCCACGTCATGAATCATTCTTGTTTGTACACGTCTTAAACTGAGATTTCCGGTGAACTTTGAGAAACATTCCCCTCTCAGCGGATGAATGTGAAAAACAGTGTTCGAGTGTCAAACTCTGCACATAAATCATTCTGCACAGTGAAGCTCAAATTTCCAGGGGACGCAGACATAAGCAAACACATTTCTGAGTGAAGGGGGACTTAAGGGCCCTACTTAAAGCTGACTTGTGAACCTGACGGTATTCAGAGAAGAAGGTAAACTTGAGGGCGAACGCAAGACGAATACACAACAGGACAAAAACGTAGCATGTGCATGTCTCAGAAACAGCCTGGAACAAAGGCCTCGGAGAAAGAATGTCAATAGAAAAACAAGTTATTCCAAATTGTTGCGTTACAATCTGTTGGAAGATTTAAATATAAAAAGGCTAAACATATTAATTTCCCCCTTTTAACTAGATACAATCAGGCCAGTCTGCTTGCCTCAGTACGACTATGATCTTCCAGGAGGGACACAGTGCTGGATTTCTGGATGGGGATACACACAACCTGACAGTGGTAAGATGCTGCTGCGGCGCTCCAAATCAAATTTACAACTGCACGGCTAACTGTATTGACAGAGGAGCCTTAAATATCTTTTCTCTCTCAGTTCACTCACCTGACACCCTAAAAGAGGCACCAGTTCCCATAATTAGCACAAAGAAGTGTAACAGCTCCTGCATGTACAATGGAGTGATCACGTCACGGATGCTTTGTGCCGGATACACAGAGGGAAAAGTGGATGCATGTCAGGTCAGATGTATGTTTTGAACACGACCCTGCAGAGTTGAAGATTCATCCTCTTTTCTGATTGGCTGACAATGGAATGGTCAACATATTGAAAACTAGTTCCGTCTATAATGAACAGTGTGTGTTTACCTAACTAGGGAGACAGTGGGGGTCCCCTGGTTTGCCAGGATGAAAATATGTGGAGGCTGGTAGGGGTCGTCAGCTGGGGGACAGGATGTGCAGAGCCCAACCATCCAGGAGTTTACACCAAAGTAACTGAATTCTTGGAATGGATCTACAACATGATTGAGGTAAAGAGAATTTTGGGAATTTCTGTCGTAGAAATCAATCATAATCCAATAACCAATCTAATTTTGATGCTACATTTTGCTGATACCTTTGTTTCATTACTTTAAACCCCTTTGGAATACAGCGTTTATCTTCAAATCCCTCTTTTTACACAAGACATTATTTCTTACACCACTGCAGAAACACCACAGAGCTCTAGAATTTCACACACAGACATAAACGTGATTCTTCTACCATTGGCAGTTGAGATTGAATGTTCTTCACAATGGAATATAATTACTGTTTATTTTATTTATTTGTTTAACACTGACTGCCAATAATGACTGTTTGTCTTTGCAGAATTACTGAGGAGGGCTCCTGATGCACGAAGGATGCTGCTGATGTTACTGTTCGCCACGCTGGGAAAATGACAGTTCACATTTATACTTTAAGTGTCTGTGACATGATGTACACATAGAGACAGAGTGGACAAATCCACATGCATTTTTACGTTGTATGTTTCATGTAATGAATATAAATTAAGCCTCTTACTCAACTGTGTCGTGTCATTGATATTTTTGAACTACAGTTCTCCTTTGGACCGCTAGGTGACATCCGCAGAACACTTCCTGTATACACCATCTCGTCTCCATAGCAACCAACAACATTACCCAAGTAGTAGCTAGCTCGTTACACGCGTGCTAATGCTCTATAATATCTAATATCTAGACACTTATATTTATATATATATTTGCGTTAACTAAGCTAGCAAGCGGCTACTTAGCGTTAGTGTGTGCTGCCTCCACAGTGTTTGGAGATTTTACCTTTAAACATGTCCGGCCCAGAGGATGTTCTGCAGCAGGTCTCCCAGCTGTGGTCCATGATGGACGATCTTTCCCTGAGTGACCCCGCAGCTTACCGCAGGTTCATCCACACCCAGCTGGAGGAGGGAGCCGGGTTCACTTCACCGCCGGAGCTCGACTCGTGCCTGTGCGCTGAAGTACTGGTGAGCGGTTCTGTCAGGGAGCAGCTCGACATCTTTAAACTCGTCAGGTTTACTTGACAGAAGTTCAGAAGTTCGTGTGAAGCATGTCTTCCTGACACGTGACGTCAGAGCGGGAGCACTAAGTGTGTCCCGTTAATGAGGGCCCGGTGTGCACAGGTGTTACACTCAAACCCGGACCCACAGGTTCTGTGACCTCATGAGAAAGTTCCGGTATTTTTCAAATAACACATTTTAAACGTTTATTTTACTTTATATTTTCATATCATCATCATACTTATATTATATTTCATTTTGAAAGTGCAGTACTATTAGTGAGGATGCTTTTAAAAATACCTTTTTTTCTTCATTTTATTTTATTGTGTTCATTATACACAAACTGCAGTTAACAGAAAACCAAACCTACTTCTTAACAAAGCATCTTAGAGAACAATCAATCAATATAATTTTATCTGTATAGCCCATATTCACAATTCATAATTTGTCTCATAGGGCTTAAGAAGGTGCAAAACCCCTATCAACAGGAAATAAAACCATAGAAACCTCAGAGACACGTTAGGATCCTTCTCCCAGGAGGGACAGAAGTGCAATAGATGCAGCGTGTAACTCAACACATCATCAAAATAACAGTATTTACAACAGTGATTTGAAGAAACAGTCTGTGTAATTGTGTCAATGTTAAAAGTACTTATATATAAAAAAATGTCTGATAGAGATGAAGGGATATGTTGAGACACAACAACCCAACGATCCACAATCCATCATCATGATGCACCATCATGATCCACGATCAGCTGCCACAACGATCTTGTCTCAGTTCCTCTGTGGATTTCTTGTCTGACTCAGTGTCTTCTGCCTCTTCGTATAATCCCAGACTCCATGATGTTGAGAGCAGCATAATAATCCCTAATGAAACTTGATTAAAGATGATGACTGTTTTATTACGAGGATGACACATTTGCACCGAGTAAAATGAGGCATAAAGTCAATTATTATTAATATTATGGATCCAGAGGGAGGGTCCGTGGATATGCTTGCCACTTGGACACAAGTCATGGGCCAATCACCCCCTGCTGAGGGGTCATCAAAGACCCTAAACACCTTATGTCCCCCAATTCATCCCTGAAAATGTACCAATTGCTATATAGGCACCAGAATGTTTTTTAATTGTGTAATTCAGTGAGGGTGTTCAAAGTGACAATGGTCAATCAAGTATCTTTGTTTCTATGTACTAGGTTGGCATCTAAACACTCTTATTGATCTACAGTTGATTAATCTATATATTATTTGGTCTATAAAAGGTCAGTAAAAAGGGAAAAGGGTGAAGCATCCTGTGCTCTCAAAGCGCATATTCACTCATCATCAGTGGCAAATAAACCATAGGCTCAACCCTGTTTTTACTTGAACATTTGAGTAAAATGATGGATTATTAAAGTTGTTTGCATTTAATTTTTCATCTGTAAACTTAATTATTCCTTCCAGCATAACTGCCAACCCTTTAGATACAGAACATTTGACTTTTCCCACACATGGTGAAGCTGTCATACCTGTATCCTTTTGTAGGTTAGAGATCAGGTTATTTTACAGACAGCAAATCTTTGTCCTCCACAGGAGCCGAACAAAGGGTTGTTGTATCTCAACATATGCAGCTGGAAACGAGTGCCAGCGCGTCAGGATCCCAGCAAGCCGTTACCTATATGTGCTGGAAAACTGGAAACAGACACAGGTGAAAGTCCAGGTGAAAGACACAGCTGTGCTGCAACACAAGCTAAAGATTGGATGTGTTTCATGATATAAACAAGAAAACTACTCTTGCTGATGAATTGGATGTTTTCTCTCCTCAGGCTTGTACACTGTATTGGATGTGGCTTTAAACCCTGCAGTGCTAGAAAACAATAAGAAAGACAAAACAGCATTGTATACACTTTCCCTGAGTTTTGCCCAGCAGCAGCATGGGTTGAGGTTATCTCAGCAGTACACTGTCATCACATGTAGCCCAAAGAGTAGTCCAGAGGACCTGCACCGCCGCCTTGGGTTTCAGCAGTGGCCCAACAGCAGACAACCTGACACAGGTAGAGCAATAACTTTCACACCCTCATTCATGTTCTAACTGTTTTCCTTTACTGCTGCAGGTGCATCATCTTTTACCTCGTTGCACTGTTTCTAAAAATCCTTAGCACTCTTGTTTTTACAGCCAGTCAAACCCCAGCCGCCCTCCTGCAGCAGATCGCCTCTCTACGTTCAGGGCAACAAGATGACGAGCCGGCTGCCCGAATTATCTGTACACCCGCGGAGAACAAAAAGAAGGATCTTATCCAGGTCATCTCCAGCACTTTTGAGCAGACTCAGAAGCCAATGCACCAACTTCAGGTGAAAACTGATACAGCAGGAGTGCCTCACAGCGTGGAGCTGACAGTAGAGCTGCCAAAAGTTCACTCCGTGTCAGAGTGCCAGCTGAGAATTTACAAGGTTAGCGGTAACACACTCCCCTGTACAAAGTTATAATGAATCCTGTGTGTGTCAGAGCATAGTTGGAACTCATTAAAAATACATAACTGGCTTGTTCTTGCTGTTGTGAAGTGCTGATTATTTTTCTTCTGCAGGATGACGTCCTATTGGAAGTGGAGGATGTTTGCTATCTGCTTCTGGACTTTCCAATAACTGTGAATGAAGACACTGCATCTGCAGTCTTTAACAAGAAGAAACGACAGCTTGTATTGAAGGTGGATGTTCTGTGACCGTTTGTTTTGATTGAGAGAGAAGCGTAGAACAAGCGCTCAGTCGTGCTTGGAATCGGCTGAGGAAACTGACACTGAACTGACCTCAAAATAAATTGCCAAAAAGAAATGAAATTTCTTCTCTGCAAATCGAAATCCTTGGCAACATGTTTACGTTTGACAAACAAGCGCTAACAAACAAACAACAGCTGCTCTGTAAACTGGTTCTCACGTAAAATCTTAAATACTTTTCTGTTAAAAATACTGTGTTTCACTGTGTGGGTTGATCTGCAGCAGCAAATTTAATTCAACACAAAACGCATTGATTGACTTGAATGACAATCTGTGGGTTTTGTTTATTAATGTGTGGGTGTACAAGTCGAGGCGTATAATGGTTAGGAGCTGGTGTACAGTCAGTGCAGAACGCCGGGGGAATAACTGACAACAAAATGATCCATGCAGTAATTTGCCTTTATTAAAACATCACAATGGATGTGGAATAACAACAACACTATTTGGCAATCTGGAACGTGTGAAAAATGTCAGTCAGCACTGATAACAGCTTCTTTTTTTAGCTTATCCAATTAGTTATTTATTGTAAATCACCTTTTTTTTTATATAATTCAGAGTTTCAAGTTTACTGACCATTAACTTTTAGTCCCACATATTAATGTATGAGCTGCAAAAAGTGTCTGATACTCATTCTTTAAAAAATTAAAAAAAATTAAATAAACAAAAGTATCCAAATGTGAGATTCAAGTCAAATTCTTCATATGAAACATTCATTTAAAGACATTGTTTTACACTGAAATTGTATTTTAACTATTGGTCCCAGTTAACTGTGTTATTATTTCTTATGGCATCACACGTTATTTATTTTTCTGGTCCAGTGGGAACAACTGAGGTTTGCTGTGGTGCTCTCTTGTTTTTGGGCTCTACCTCCGCTCGCCGTGGTCCTCCTCCACCCACGCCACGATCTTCCCCTCCCAGCCAGGCACGACTGCTCCGTCCTGGAATACCTGAAGAGCCAACATCAAGCATTTACACATCCAAGAGAGACTCATACACTGAACAGCACAAATGTCCACCTGGGAACTGAAAATAGCTGCTCAGTTTGACCTAATTCTCTGGGATGAAAATCAATCACCTCACCGTGTTTTCAAGTACAGAACAGACACAGCTTTTTTTAGCATTTCTTTGTCTTAACCTGACATTTTACATTTGCGTGTTGAAGCTGATGTGAAATGAAGTGCTCCTCCACCTACTTCCTCTTTCACTGTGCCAAACTCTGGGTCAAGGGCCTTGAAGTGGTATCTGAAACTGCCTTGTCTGTCTATAGCGGCCTTGAAGTCTCGCAGTGTCACCTCGCCCAGCCTGTAAACACACACTGTCAGTCATGATCTGTACACACAACCACCCACAGAGGCATTAGGCCGGTCTAAGGATAAACATTTAACCAGCACAGCCACTAAAGCATCTCTAGTGAGGGTTCAAACAATAACACTATCATATAAACCTGAAATCGATTTTCACCTTTTTGGGATGTTGATCAGAAACGGGGTGAGCGAGCGATCCGTGAAGTAGAGCACTTTGGTTGAAACGGCGGAATCCAATCCCGGGCTGCTGTGTGAGTGCGCCATTTCTAGAAATATTTAAAAACACAACAAATCATTGTTTTTCACAATCCGATTCTAAAATGGCTGTAGCCCCACTGCCAGTGAGACCTTCTCTGTACATAGCAGCATAGGCAAAATGCACAATTTGATTTGGAAGTTGCTGTGGAGATGTTGGGACGATGACAAATCCTAAACAAAGCGAGTAATTTGTTTGTCTCACTCGAGCTCGTCGGCCAGGAGTCACGGTCTGTCGGGTTGGCTCTGCGACCTGGTGATTTAAATTCCTCCTAGAAGAAGAACAAGTAAATCACGTCACACTGACAGATATCATTGTTGTTGACTCCTCATCCATCAGGTGACATGTTGCTTTGTATTTGGTGTGTGCGTGTGTGCGTGTTTACCCCTCGGTCCTGTCTGCGCTGGGTGTCAAAAGTGTGTAATCGGTCCATGAGGCTGGACATGCCCTGTTCCAGAGTGTCCAGGGTGTGATGTTGGGGATCGTGGCCAGAAAAACTGTCCCTCAAACTACGAAGTGCCTCCCTGACCAGCTGCAGCTCTTCACCCTGCAGTCACAGACTCCTGATAGTCATACACTTTCTATAAATGTAGTTTGGTGTTGATACAAAGGGAAAACAAGATGTATAAAAATACACTCATTGTCAAACAAATGAGATAATAAGTGCAATTTTAGACTCATTCATTCACGTTGAATACTTAATAATCGTTTAAATCTAGCTTAGCATCGTTGTTTTGACTCTTCCAATAAATACTGAACAAGTGCAGCATTATTTTAATTATTTGAATGTCTTGTTAATTCTTAGTATCTTATAATTTGTGCTCACTATGCCCCGCCTTTATTTTCATCACACATAACATATTTAATCAATTTAGTTTTTCTTCAATACTTGAAGATCCAAATTAAAATATTTATCTGAACATTTAGTGTTTTAAGATAAAAAGGTTGAAATAAAGAAGCATACAAACCGGTGCTATGTGTTGGAATGCTGGAGGAGATGTTGAAGCCACTAAGTTACTGTAACCACCACTTTCACTCCTGAATGACTATCAAACAGATGACACAGTAAAAATACATGTTAAATAAATAATGAGGAGAAGAGTCATTAAAAATAGAGGTGGTAGGTTTAAAACGTTTGCTTATTTCTCTCTCCATTTTCCATCAAACATCAATGAGCCACACTGTTTCACTGGGGGACATGTTTCTCTTCATTATGATTAATACATGTACTGTAGTTTATTTTGACTTTAACTCACACATGCCCTCCTGCTGCCAAAAATACTCCCTAGAGCACCAAATGTGTACTAATCCACAGCTGAAAGTAGTCCCCAACAAACCTACTACTATCTGTATTTATAAAAAATACAGTGCACAGCTGAGTTTTTTCACACAAACAAGTGTTCTTGTCAGGTATTTTACCAAAAACAAAATACTGCAACCTTTTACCACACAGAATAACATGCCTTAGGTTTACCCTGGTCAATTAAGCAGGTTAGTTTTAAATGCTTGGAAACATCTTCTCTCAAACAACAGAAAAGATGAGCGGTGACATTTCTGCTCTGTGTGCTCACCTGCTACAAAATGGAAAACAGCTGTTGCAGTGATATAAGGATCCTAAAATAAAACAGGGCAACTAAAGGTGGGTTTTCAGAAGTGAGTGGTCACATTATAAAAAAATAAATCTCTACTTGAATCGTAGTTTAATGAAAGAACTAACTGAATTATTTTGAAATTGTCTTTTTCTTTTCTTGTTTCATCCTGATCCAGTTAATCGATAATACATTTTATTAGCTGATTCAATTAAATGTTTGATTTTGCAATTCCCTGATCTTAATTGGCTGACTTAAGTTTTGAGCGCTCTATAAATAAATAAATATAACAAATATCATCATATATTATATATAATTGACCTCCACATTTATTGAGTAAATATTTGAAATATGTCATGTTCCATACCCGTGCAAGGCTGACTTCATGTGCTTTATGTTGAGCGTCCTCGAGTTTTTGTTGCTGTTGCTGCAGAATTCTCTCCTTCCTCCCGAGCTGCTGCTAATTGTGACAAGAAAGATGGACGACGTGAATCTTTGTATGCGTGTCTACATCTCAGGAATCCACTGAAGTGTAAATAATAAAAGACGATACCTCATATTCACTGAGCAATTTGTTCTGTTCGCTCAGCTTGTGTTTGAGCTCTGCCTGCAAACAGATACATCAGTGTGATATACGAGCGCTCTCTCGCTCTGTCACATAAACCTGCATCCATAGGTCAAGCAGGGCATATATTATATCGTGTCAAGCGGAAATCATCATTTGTCTCACATTTTCCCCTTCCAGCTGATCTTTGGCCATGTTGGATCTCAGCAGTTCTTGCTTAAGCTGCAGCACGGCGTCCTCCTGCACTGCCAGACGCTGCTGCAGAGCATCCTAATGAGAGAGAGGGAGATCAAAGAAACGTCCGGTGAAGACCTGAATACAGAAACACTGCATCCACCTGCAACATCGACAGCACACACCCAACTCCCAACTTTACTTTGTACTGAAATGAAAAATGGATGTTGTGCGAGATCGAAACTGCAGAATCATCAATTGAGGAAGGTGGAAGAGTCAGAGTTATATCCTTTTATCTATTTTAAATTGCACACAAAGGACAATATTAGAGTGAGAGGTTTACCTTGATGGCCTGAATGTGTCGCACCTCCTGTTTGTGTCTCAGGAGTTCCCTCTAAAACACGCACAAATGCAAAGACATTAGGGAAAGGATATCTTTGCTCACAAGGCAGCTCTTCTGTTATAAACCTAATCACATTTACATTTACAGTGTATGTACTGTACCTTGAGATCAAGGGCCTCCTCCATGCTTTGGTCCAGACGACTGCGGACTAGAACCTTCAGAGGGAGAGAGTATGAGGAACATAATTAGAGGATGGAAAATTGTCAGAATGCATGAGGAGACGACGAGCCTGCACGACAGCCGCCAGCAGATTAGAGAGATTCATTTGTGCTCCTCTTAAGAGGAACGCGATCAGACAAAGGTTTCAGTCCTCTCAGGAGGAGTGACGCCGGCAATCCTCACGACAACAGACAGGCTGACACTGACACTTCACAGAGCGACGAGCAAGTGTTGTTTTCTCAAGTTAGCAGAGAGAGGGCACCGTACCAGCTGTTGTTCAGCGTTTGCCCGGTTCTCTCCGAAGCTCACAGATCCATCCTGGTCCTCCTCAGGGAGGGAGCCGTGGAGCAGCAGCGCCTGAGGACAAAAACACAAAAGCACATATAAACTGTGTATAGACACCGAGTGGAGAGACATGCAAGCAGTTGTAATTAAATTTTCATGGCAGAGACGCCTGATATATGTTTGTGTATTTGTACTTGTAAATGCAGCCGGTCTTTTGTACTCGGCTGCACAACAAGTTTTTCATTTCAGCTAATCAAGCCTGTGAATTCAGTGGACTGAATCAGATTGAAATCCAATTGAAAAGCTAACAGAAGTTTACACAGACTTCATACTCTCCCCTCCACTACACACACACACACACACACACACATATCAAGCCATCCCCTGATAAACAGTCTGAATTACCCAACTTATCCCAGAGACCTTTCTAAGTCTGTTAATTATTAATGGTCATTTTTCTGTGATGTTTACTAGTTATTTAAGCCCTTGGCTGCACATAGCTTTGTTTTTTTAACACTAATTACTGAACTATTACATGTCCTTATAAAAAACAATACATTACAAAAGAACACATCACTATAAACAGTACAAATATGGGATTTATTTTGCAGCTGTGTGTTTAATATCTGATATCAACCCTGTACAGGATCATGTGAGTTTTCTCTTTTCCCTCCAAGAATAGTAATATAATAGCAATATCAATTGAAGATTACCAAGCCCATGAGCTTTAAGATCTTAAGTCTAACTATAATTCACGGTCCTGTGTATAAGTCCCTTTAAATGTGTGTTTCTCCATTGGAAAGTGACATCAGCAGCACAGCAGTGAAAGCAGAGACAGAGATATCTTTGTGGACAGATCTCATGAGAGAGTGTCACTGACTCAGAGACGGGTCTCAAAGCAAGTTCTTTTACGTCCTTATTTGTCTGTTTGGAAAATAACATTTTAGAGCCCTAATGTTTGAAAGGTCTGCGGCTCGTGACTAATGTGTCCAAAATGTACCAGTGACAATAAAGTAAAAGAATGGGCCATTATCTGTTTTCACTTTTTTCACTCGTCTCTTAAAGGGGCGGGGCAGTGGCACAACTCATGTGACACGGATACAGTGTATGACTCAGGAAGTCTTCTTAAACTTTTTTCAAGTTTTTACTGAAAACTAATTATATTCCAAATATTTCCACTCACACAAAACTTATTATAGAACTAGAGTATAGAGAGAATGAGGTGTTAATGACCCTGATACTCGAAGAGAATCGCCATTTTGTAAAATTATTGTTGTGCAAAACCCTGCAGACGTGGGCAGAGGATTTTAAGTGTGGAAGCGGGCTATAATTTCACTGAATGCTAAATTTAAGCTGCTGCCATCCTCTGATGTTCCTTTAGTCTTTGTGCCTTCTGTGTGTGTTGAGCGATGTGCTTTGTTTTTAAGTGTTCTGTCACCAGAAACTTACCTGGAGGCGGAACACCATCCTCCTGGCCTCCTGCATCTCCTTCTCCAGATGCTCCTGGTGGGCATCCAGCTGCTCCTCCCAGGACTTCTCCTCCTCCTGCCCATTGAGCCCGAGGGAGGGACACAATCCACAGAGAGACACCTCCTCTGTGATGAAGAGAGAAACAGAAGGAGATGAAGCGAGGGAGCTTTATTTTTTCTTCTGATGTTTGGATTCACTGCACAAGAGCTGACGTGCATCCAACCAACCTGCGACAGATTTCTTCTCTGTCAGCTCAGATTTGTCTTCGCAAGATTCCCCATGGTCCTCCGCCTGATCATGGACAGTCTCCTCTTTAGGGGTGTCAGTGAACTGGGCGATAACATACTCCTCTTTGGGGGAGTGAGCAGGGCTGGCGGAGCTGAGACTGAAACAGATGGTGGGCACAGGCAGGAGTGAGTGTATTTGCATCTCCTGCCAAATGAACAGCAATGAATAAGCCGAGCTGCACAAAATGGAGATATACAACTTCCCAGAGAGCACAAAAAATGTAAAGAATCCTATCAGGGCTAAATATTTTAAACCATATCTGTAAAATGAATGAGAGACCAGAACCAAAACCTGTTCAGAAAATACACAGCGAGGGCAAGAATTTGCAACACTGTCATTTTTCCAACAGGAAATTCTTCACATAGCTCGCTCCCCCTTCAGCCATAATTTCAAAACATAATGTTTATGTGGCTCCTGAAAGGCTGGATTTCCTGCAGCTTGAATGAATATACTGTGTTTTGTGTTTTCCGAGAGCATCGCTCGTAGCTCGAGGTTCAGGCCCACTGTCGTCTTCACTCTGATCTGTTTGTGGGAATAGTATACAGCCACTGTGATCTGTGACCTATGGCATTATGCATGGTGCTTTAACAGGCCATTCCGTCTTTCTCCCTCTGTCTGTGTGGAAAAACAAGCTGGCATCTGTGGAAACCGATCTAAACTGCGTGCGAGCAAAGAGAGAGAGAGAAAAGCACCAAAATTCATCGCCCTCCTCCTGAGGCTAAAACTAAGATGTGAAAAAACAAACTGTGGATTTAACTGTGGAATAAAAAGCTGCATTTAGAAACCAATGAATGTCCTGAGGGATTTGCATGGTTGGACATGTTCCTCCAATACGTGTGCCAGGATGCAAGATTGGGATCGCAACAGCATTACTCAGCAAACGCTAAATATCACCAGAGACAGTAAAACTATAATCTGTCATATGTATGTTCCCATTGACTCTATGAAATAACTGATGTATTAATTATAATGTGCAACTTCTGTCTCTCTGAACTACAACATTCACCATAAGTTAGGATAATAACATATGTGAATTAACATTTAACACAAATTTTATACCTGCTTATGGAAGTTAATTTATTTCATATTGTGACTTTGGATTGATTCTGAATTTATTGTCACCACATAAGCTATTGATTGTATCATCAGTCTCACAATGCAATCAGTTTAATATTGTGGTATCATATAACTGACCCCCGAAACACATCTTTATATGTACTTTACATGTAACATTTGTAGATTTGTACTATCTTATACATGATTGCGTCATGTATAGATAACTCTAGAGTATTTATGATCGTTGAATTTTGTTTTCAAATACTTTAACTACCCCCTATTTGGCAAAAAGAGCTTCTAGATTCACGTGCTCAACACCCTCTTTATTTTACAATCATTCCTACAGAAACTGGAATATGTGATTTTCAGTTAAAATCCCCACATGATTGGACCAATTCACCAAACTCACTCAGATCTGTTACTTTTCGCTTGTTTAGCTCAACTGTGCTTTTTTTTAACATTTCAATGTATTGATCTTCTTGTTTGATTTATAGGTCAAATCAGTACTTTGACAGAATGTTTGTTTGGCAGTGATCATTTATATCATTCCAAGTTTTGTGCAGATGATGACAGAAATACAGAGTGTGTGGTTTGGGATCACAGGAGAGGCCTTGTGCATGTATACATGTTTTTGGTCAAGTGTTTATCATTTATCCTATTGCTTTGTGTTGCTTTGTATATCTTTATAGTATCATCATTACTGCAAATGTGTGTATTTGTTAGTAGTAGTTATGTTTCTCATGTCTACGAATCCCCTTGAAAACGAGATGAAGCAGTTTGAGGGTTTTACCTTCAAATTGTATGTGAAACACATAAAATGAAAGTATGACTAAGGCTAATCGAAATGTTTTGCAGGTCAAGTTTTTACAGTTCGACTCTAGGGGGGATGTGGATATGTGCAGCAAATCGCATGGTAATTTATGAAAAGTTGTTGAGATATTTCAGTCTGGACTCATGGTGAACCTAATGAAAGGGGAACTTTCCTTCAGGCTGCTGCATGGTTAAAGAAAAGTATATATAATTTGGTGGCCTGTAATTTGGACTTTTTTTAGTGTAATCATGTGACATTTTCAGGCTGCAATCACCACACAGAGAAACGTCTGGTAGATTGATCCTCCTCAGAAACATTCATTGCACCAGGTCATGTCTTATCAGATGCTGCTGTGATTATCCTGTTTTTCACAGAGAGGTGGCGTCCCACTAATCATGCCATTAGCATTCAGAAACCCCTAGGTCCTGTCTCAGGGTCCAGTTCAAATTCTAACTAATTTATCTTAGATGCTATTTGTTGATCGGCGGCACCAACAGAACACAGAGGTCTACATACAACATATGGGCTAAACCACAGATTTAACACTGGGATTTGCAAGAGATGAGCTTCAGTGCAACAGATTAACATCATCCAAACAGCATCAGCAGAGAGTAACAAAACATATTTAGCCCAGCACTGGACTTAAGTCCCATTTTGAGGCAATTCAAGTATTTCTGTTTTATGCTTCTTCATATTTTTATTTAATTAAAACGTAGTCAGCAGCTCTACCAAAGAAAAATCTCCCCAATGCACTTCTCAGTTGGCTTTAGCTGATAAATGTTTGTGCCCTAAAGAGGTAAAATGGGTGAATATTTCATTTGTCTCAAACGTCTTAAAACATTTACAAATTTAAAAAGCATACCTTTATACTTTTCCTCTTTTCATGCCACTTGAATAATCTAAAAACCCTTTAGATTAGTGTCGAACTAATGGACTAAAATACTGCACAATAAATGTAACAGTAGCATCCAGCTTCACCACAATAAGAAGAATTTGTTAAATCCTGCTTATTCATAGGTGCAATGGTATAAATAATCTAATAATGTTATTAATGATTATAAATTAGTCAGGAGGGACATGTAAAAGTATGAGCATCTAAAGTATGAGTTTACTTCAACAGTTATGTTTACTTTAAAGGTAAACATAACTGTGTAGAATTTAGTGATATCGAGGGTTGAAACCGATGTTGCAGCTGAACACCCCTCACCTCACCCTCTCCTTCCAAACATGAAAAAGAAACTGGTAGCCTTTAATTGTTATAAAAACTCAAAAGGTGTTTAGTTTGTTCGGTCTAGACTAATTTAAAAAAACATGGCGGCCTCCGTAGAGAGGGTCCCCTCGGTGTAAATATAAAGTATTTAAATATAAAGGGCCTTTTCTGGGGTAAAGAAAACTACAATTCATACAATTTAGATGAAACGAACTAGAAAACATCATGAGGATTATTCTACATTAAATGTCTGCCAATAGTTCCCTTTCACCTAAATCTTACACACTGGACCTTTAAGTACTTCAAATACATTTAGCTGATAATACTTCTGTATTTGTTTTACTTATTTTCAAATGTAGTACTTTTTATGAACTTTTACATTGTTTGCAAATTCACTTGAGTATATTCCATAATAATCAATATACTCCATCCATCAGTGCTCAGCATGAAAAACAAATAAGCAGTTAAAAGACTTTGATTTAGCTGTTCATTTTCAAGTATATGCTCATTGTGTCTAATCAGATCTTGAAAAAGATGCTGGATTTTTAGAGAATATCTTCCCAATCCAAACATTCAACCTTATTTTATATATATTTTATATATGAAAGTTAGATTGAGGTTGCTATAGCAATGGCAGCTCAGCTCTCACACACGCGCGCGCGCGCGTGCGCGCACACACACACACACACACACACACACACACACACACACACACACACACACACACACATATATACACAAAGGGACACACCCACACCTACCTCACTGTAAACACTGAACAATAACCTGCAGTTTGAGGAGCAGTGGGTTGCTATGGTGATATTTATTTCTAACACTAACACTCAGATGCCGATGATAAATAAAATATGTAGTGTGTTGAATCCAGGCCTTAAATCTCTCTACACTGATGCTCTCATTCATCACAGACAAACAACAGACTGTAATGTTCAAACAACAATTAAAAAAAAATCCTCTCTTACCATTTCATCTGTTTGGCTCCCATGCTGGTGTTTGCAGGATTAACCTCCCATACAGCGGCGCCGCATCTGGGTGATGGTGATGATGATGATGCCCTGCTTCCCTGTCAGGAGCATGGAGGCAGCAGGGAGGGGAGCAGCCCTGAGAGCAGCTGCAACCACAGGAGCCTCCACGTCGCACACTGTGTTCAATCACAAACAACAGCACGTTCAAATCCGCTCCTGCAACATATCCCTGAAAACACAAAAACCTCCAGATCCTAGGAAGAAGCCCTGTGCCCTCCCCATGAGGCTGCAGAGACAGAGCAGAGGCTGGAGTCTGGCTGCTGCTTCCTCACTGCTCTCACCACCAGCTCCCATTCACGAACACAATGTTTTTTGTTCCTGGTGCACGAGAACTGATGCAGCTCTTGTGCATCTCTTTTAGCCCTTTTCTTTTTTTTTGCATGTATTACCTCTGCCCTCCCTCCCTGCCTCCTTCCCTCTATCTCTCCTCTGCTCGGTCACCCTGGCTTTGTATCGGTCCTTCTTTCACTGAGCGAGGATGTCAGACATGGCTCTGTCTGCCTGGGTGTGTTTACCCTCCCCCTTCTCCCTCATTCCTCCTCCCTCCTTTGCTCTCTCCTTTCACAAGGAGGAGGAGGGATCTCTCCTCCTCCTTCCTTTCCCTTTGCTCTCTCTCTACTGTATTTCACTGCAGCTAAAATAAAGAGCCAGCACATGCATGGAAAAGGAGACATTAAATATATGTGATGAAACTTTGGTTTGTTGACTAAAATCACAGGTTTCCTGCCACAACAACAATCACACATGATGAGGTTAATGATATAGTTCGTGTCAGAATCTAAAAATAAATTAACCACTGACTTTTGTGTTTAAATTACATATTAAATCTCCATGGAACTTTATTACATAAGGTCAATGTGAAGTCACATTTAATGAAGTGTTTTTTAATGTAAAATAAATCAAATAACTTGAGGGCATTTTAATCAAATAAGGTTAAAGTGTAAAGAAAAAATAATATATATATAAATATTTAACACAATTTATTTAATTATATGGCTCTCAATTGATTTGATTTATTCAAGCTAACTCAACCTGAATATTTGGCAGAAGTCTGTAAAACTGCGAACTGGAACTCACAGGAAAAATTGGCTATTATTCTTTTCATTTCATACGTTGCCAAAAAACATTTCTGTCCAGGTATGGGAATAAAAGTGGCTCCTGCACCCCCCTGCAGTATTTGATGTTGGGCATGGATTAGATACATAAACCTGGAGTGGGACCTTCCAACACTCAACTGTGTTGAAACTACATTTGGGCTGAGTACAGTGTTGAGTCAACACTGTACTCAGCCCAGATGTAGTTTCCAAAGAAGAAGTTGGGTCATGAATACAAGGAAGAAGTGTTCACATCAGTTTGGCAAGTTCAGTAACTTCTTGAAAAACATTTCCAGAAACTACTTCATAACGTTTTACTCTTTTGTTGTGCTCTAATTTCTATTCCTTCCAGTGTTATATTGTTTCACTATTAAAAAGACAAGGACGACCTCAGGTACAAAGCAGGGAGTCAATAAAGATTTGGCACGCCGAGATGTGACTGAGGGAATAGGGGTACAGAGATGTTTATTTTAACAGAGAGAATATTTAATTCATGTGTGGATGATATATAAGGAGTGACTTTGCTGTTCAAAGAATGGTGGGAAAGTCGTTCCACCACTTGGGAGGCGAGAAGAAAGCTGCTTTGCCACAGGGACGACAAGCAGTCGAACAATTTGTAAATCAAATGAGCTGCTGAAATAGAACAGATTGTTTGTATGGTCACCGTGGATTCTAATGGTAAATTATTATTGTGCCTGCAATGAAACAAGAGACTCTCTTCCCTTTTTATTTCCCTGACCTTCAGAATGATATGTATAAAGCACCACACACTGATAAGCCTTTGTCCCTGGGAGTCCCATTCCGTTTTCGTTGTCAGATACAATTTGTAAAGGATCTCTGAGGCGATTTAAGTTTATTGTTTGGGTAATGACAGTGGATAGGGTGAAAAATAATTACAAGTCATTCATTGTCAGTAGGCAGCTACAGTGTAAAATATCTGTGCACCATATTTAAAATATTTAAATTATCTGAAAATTGTCAAGCACTTAGAGCTCAGCTCTACCAAATGCACATCCATCTGAATCACAGAAAATGTTCACATTAATTTTTGTTTGATTTTAATACAATAGTTATTGAGAAAAGAATTATTAAAAAAAATATAGTACTCAAATGTTAACATATCTTTTATTTATCATGTTTATGAACAAATAACAGGCAAAAAAACAAATATGTTTGAAAAATAAGAACACCAAATTATATTTGATTGCAATGCTGGCAGTCATATTCAGATCCTATTACTTGACAAAATGTAGCAGTACAAAAAAGTACTGTGTCATCATTGGTTTAATCTAAACTTGAACCACATCTTCGTTTTTATCTGTAACACTAATCTGCAATGTAACAAAAACTGTAGCCGTTATAGTAACAGTAGAAGTATGAAGTCACAAAACATGGAAATAAATAAAGTAAAAGTGTCTAGAAACTGTACTGAAGGACAAGATTAGATTAAATTGAGTACATTAAACTTATGTGGCACAACTTCTTCAAAACAGTTTTTACCTGTCAGGATCAATAAACACTCAAAGGACCTTGTTTTAACCAATGATCTATTTTGAGAGAAAATACCTATAAAAAGATACAGTTTTTCTTGAACGGGAATACTTTCATCAGTCAGCAGCAATTTGTGTGGAAAAACATAAAAAACAGCATTTGGTACTCGCTACTAGAGAGAGCCGGGCATATCGAAATTAAACTGGAGAGTGAGAGGAAATGAACTAAATCATATGAAGTCTAATATCGTTTTCGAAAAGAGTGACATTAAGACTGAAAACAGAAGAATGCAGCGTACAGCTCTGCTTCAGTACTCAACTGTGCCTATGTAAAATGTTCCATACCCCCATATCTGTAAGGTATACTTTTGATTAACTCACATTATTTTCATTGGTATGTTTATTTAACAGTATTTCTTAATTTATTTAGTTAAGAAGAAAAAGCTAATCCAGATCTATCACCACACCCCAATTGAGTCAAGTATCTGCTGTTTAAACTGTATATTTACATCTACATGCAACTTGTGTAACACATGCAGATGATGAGACCATTAGGTTTCATTGGCGCTGTCCTCAAATCTCCAGTCAGCCTCCCTCCTCTCAGACTGAGTGAAATCGTCAGTTCTGAAGATTCTAATAAACCTGAATAAAACCCAAGAGACTCTCGCCTGTATTTGTGGTTCGCTTGCTGCTACTTTAAAAAGTAATGTTGTATATAATAGTCTGATTTGCTAGAGTGGGAGATGGCTAATGTATCATTGAATACACAAACTGAAATAAGCTGTTAGCAATTGGTAAACTGGCTTACGTACAATTTTGAGATACATTTTGTGCCAAGTATTTTTTACAGCACCATAATTCAAGAAAAATACCTTTTTATCACTTAGATACTTCTTAGATCAAGAATCAGTCAAATTATCATAACATTTTTATATGCTTAGGATAAAACTTGATCCATGAGTAAAATTCACAAGACATAGAGCTATAAAATGTAGGGCAGAAAATCATGATTATTTACTTTTGATTAATTTGCTGAATATCATAATTAATGGTTTAGGTTAGAATGTCTTTGTAAACTGTGAGAGTCCACATTTTCATCTATCTTTTTTTTGTTTAACAATTAATGACATGGAAGGTGTTGAAAAAACATAGATTTTCATATAAAATGCTAAAAACAATAAAGTCTAGTAAATACAGGTGTTTATCGAGGGTAATAATACACTTCGTTGGTTTACACCTATGGCTTACACTCAGCCTGTCACATGACATGGTAGTTATTGAAAAAAAACATGTTTTGTAAATATTAAAATTGATATAAGGATCAGAAGCACTAAAATCTAGCGAAAAAGATGTGTGTCCTGTTTATCTTTACAAATAACAAAACAATGTGGTGGGTCATTGTTGAATATATCTGTGACCTCAGTGGGACCATCAGCACCAGCTCATGAAACAACGAACAACAATGAAAACTCGAGCCACAAAGGTTCAAACTCACACAACCAATCACAGCTCAGATTTACCGGCGATCTGTGACGTAGCCTGTTCGTCATTACGTATACCGGAAGAGTAAACTGACCGCCGTCCGCGGGAGCGCGCGCAGTCTGACAGGACTGGTGTCCCTCTTCGTTAGGTTTATTGGTGGCAATCAAAATCAAGGTGCATAATATATATACTGTTTTTTAACTTTATCCTTTTTTGTGTGATTTTTTTTAAGGAAATATGAACTTAAAGAGCTTTACATTTAACTTTTAACTGAATTATCATAATTGAGGCCATAATAGTTAATTTGATAGTCAGACATGACGTTCAAACATGCCTCTGATTTTTATATGTGTTTGATATGATCGAAAAAGAAGAAGACATTCACTTCTTTTCAAAATGCCTCTTCCTTTCATTTCTTTGATCTCTGACGGTCACACTGATACAATGTATACTGATTGACTGATCTTCAAACAAACCGAAATGCGCGTCAGTCGTGATTTTACAAACACCTTCCTTATCACCGTGGAAACAAACCCGCGTGTCGTGGTGTAACAGTTTGATAACAGCGGCTGGAGACGAACACACGCGTGGAGATACAACTTTAACAGCCTGCTCGCGCGCGCCCGTGGACGGGGATGAGTGTCTGGCAGACGATCACTTTAAGACACGAAACCGGAAACTAAGTTTGTGTTTCCTCTTGAAAACTACACGTCCTCGGACACACTTAAGGAACCATAGTGAACGTGTACTGGTTGTACTTGTGTCGTGTTGTGTGGAGACACTGTCAGACGTACACGTGTTCATTCTGTAGCTCGTCCTTCAAACTGAATACCCAGCAGTGTTAGCTAGATAGCTAGCTAGGCTAACAGGTGAGTGCTCGTTCGCCGGTCACCATGTGAGTATAAGCTGGGTTTTCTGCCCTGTTTGTTTACATTTCCGGTTTGTGTTCGTCCAGACTCACGCGAGGGTCCTGTCCGGAGGCAGCATGTCCAAGCAGACGCTGGGGAAGACGCTGCTGAGGAACGTGATCCGACACACAGACGCTCACAACAAGGTAAGATTCATCCATCATGTGTGAGACGAGTGGTAACAACGGGAACTGCGAGGGAAACTCCGCTGGTATCAACATCCGTTTCCAAGGGTCTGATCATAAGGGGACATGATTATTTTCAGTTGATTAGATACAGCTAACTCAAACTAATGATGAGGGCACAGCATGCAACAGAATAGGTAGCTGAGTGCAGGCTGTGTGGAGGGTCACAAGATCATGCTGGTCATTAATTTTCCTTTAGCAGAAAATATCAGCGTGCATCAAACTCTCCCAAAGCGTAAAGTTGTTATCTTCAGATTGAAACCCCCTGAAACCATCTGATTCTCTGTCCAGTCGGTAATACTGATGTTTGGCAGCTATAAGCTTGTACACAAACTAATTTGCAGATGTATCTGGGTGAAACTAATACGCCTTTAAGTCTTGGTATCTGAGAAGAACATAGATTTGTGAACTCACCATTTTATACAGGATCAGAGTTATTTCTGATCCTGGTATCAGATCATCTCTATTTAGAACCTCTGTAAATATTAGAATCCTTTTAATACTTTTGCGTTTGGTGAGTTCAAATAAAGCAGTCAGAGTATGTGTGTGTGGGCAGCTTTTAATGCACTTACTGTCATCATCCCATGGCAGATCCAAGAGGAGATGGAGATGTGGAAAATGAGAGACTACGAGGTCCATAGGTCCCAACCCAAACATTCATCAGACACAGTGTGTGTGAGGTAGGAGCAGTGATTGTCCCAGTTTAATTCGAGCCACCTGCACACAAGTTACCCAAACGCTCACATAGGAGCATCTTTCATAATGTAGCTCTCACTTCAGAGAGCCATTGCTGTGTGATGGCTTATCTACTAACAGCGGTTGTATTGTTAGGGGGAGTATGCACTGTGATCGAGGGGCAGATCAAACTGGAGACGTGAGGCGTAGCAGAGAGCGAGTCTCAGAACACGACGACAGAGAGGCTCGAGACTGGACACGCAAACTGTATGAATTTGAGGCCAAAGACCCTGACAGGTGCAGTATATGGTCTCATGCTCTTTTCAATAATATTGAAGTCATTCTGCAGAACCTTCTGCAACTAATTCATTTGTATCACAACACAGATGGGGACACAGTGGCTTCAAGGAGCTTTATCCTGAGGAGTTTAAAAGTGGCAGGTAAGAAAAAATGCTGCATTGTACCAATAAAGTCAAAGATTTTAACTGAGCTACACACGCAACTCTGATTTTAAAGGGGTAGTCCAGGGAACTAGCATCGTACTTTCAGAAAATTGTGTGTCATAAAAAAAGAAAAAAATCTTGAGTAGATCCTTCATTTCCCATAATGCACCTAGTTATGAGTTTCCTATTTGTAAATAATGATCACTTCTGACAAAAACAAATATGCACCCATCACATAATTTAACGACCGTAGTTCGTATCATGAAACTCTAATTGATTATATTATACAGTTTAATATGTTTGTTGGGGTCATAAACATGGGAATGACTGCATTCAAATTCTATTCTAGCCTATGATTATTTTTTTGTGTCAACAGATCTACCAAGAAGCTTGGACGCCACAAAATGAAAAAGTCCAAGTCTGACACAGAAGGAAGCCTATCAAGACACTCCAAGAAATCCTCTCGAAAGACCAAAAAGAAAAAGAAGAAAAAAGACGAGGACGTTAAGCGAAAGAAAGCCAAGTATTCGAGCAGCAGCGACAGCAGCGGTGACAGCAGCACCAACAAAGACAAGCAGGGGAGGAAAAGGACTAAGAGTCGACACAAAGACAAGAAAAGTGCAAAAACCAGAGGGAGAGACGATGACAGCAGCTCAGGGGGCAGTGATGATGGAGAACGAAAGAGACGGACTCACAGTCGCAAAAAGCGAAAACAGGACTTCCACAAAGACTCTGACTCAGGTCTGAATTTAAAAAAGAGGAGGAAAAACTGGAAAGCAGCAGGTGAGGGGAGCTCAGATGATAGTTCTGCTAACTGAGATTCACGGACGAGGACAGACAGAGCTCAGGTAATGAGCAGAAAAAACTACTGCGGATTCTTCTGCTCCTCTTAACTGCACAGAGGGCTTCTCTCTGCAGGGCCGTTCTGTATTGTACTTTGTTAGACTTCAACAAAGCTGTGCTGTCAGCCCTCTCCCAGGGTGTTCGCTGTAGCAATATCTCATCACCTCTGCAGTGGCTTGAAGCACATTACGACAGCACAGGCGGCGTGAGGAGAGATGGTGGGGTATCCACCACCTGCCTGATGAAGAATGCTACTGGCTGCAGGCTCATTGATTTATCACCATGTCTCTGCTCAGTCTGTCTCACATGAAGAACCTCTGTCCTGAAATGACCACCGACGTTTTTTAATTTAAAAAATGAAAAAAGTAAATGCAACTTTTCTCACCAATTATGATAGAATGTGCATTTTCTTTTATTCATTTTCTTTTCAATTTTAATATTTTGATCAAGCACATTATCATGGGTGAAAAATAAACATCAAATGTGCTGTTGTTTTTAAAATGGTTTTCTTATTTAAAGATTGTGCAACACACGGACATCATAGATCTTAGGGACTGTACAAAAAGTAATTGTTTTGATTGACTTGATTTATTAGTCAAATTAAGATTTTTGAATATTTTTTGAAACAAATCTTATATTTATAAATTGTTAACAGATCAAATAGACAGCTTCCACTTTCTGTGAAGGTGCAGCCACATACATAGGACAAACATTAATAACTTTAGGGTGTTACTTTCTTTTACAAAGGGGAAACACAAGGTTCAAACGTCTGTTGTTCAATTTAAAATAAAACAACATTAATGAATCACAGTGTTGCCCTGGCTGTCATGTACCGTCATTATATTAAACATAGACGCTGTCGTTTATTTTGAGCTGATCCCACATCCACCGCTCTGCTGCCACAAGTTCTCATTCGAACACCAAATGTGTATTCATTTAATAAACGGAGATGAAAATAGTTCCAGACAAATGCACAATTTCCTCCTGTTTGAATAATGTTTTTCCTGCACTGCAGCAGTGGCTGAAGGAAATGGACTCTTTTTAATAATAAATAAATCCATGTATTCATGACCCTTCCTGAAAGATTTGTGCAGCGTGGGGTTAATTGTGCACAAATAAGTCGACAGAAGTGAGAGATAAATCAACACGTTAATTTTGGATTCATGTTTTCTTTTGATTTGTTGACGACAACCTCTTTCACACAAATTATTGTATGTGTTACCACATGTACAGCTCTGACATTATCATTGGATTCCTGAAGATACTATAGAGTAAATCTGAGAGCCTGTTTCCACCGGTCAGTTTACTTCCGTGTAGTGTAATGAAATGGCAGTGTAAGTCCAGATAACAGAGTTAATAATTCACAATCTGAGATAACCTGCGGAATTAGGGAAATGTTGATGTTGTGACTTTTTAATTAGTCAGGCTGTTTGTAAAGAATTAAACGGAGGACGCTGTGGATCAGTGATGGTGCTGCAGTCCCTGTTTGAACATGGACGTCTGTTCAATATGCAAAAGATATATAGTATCTTAATAAGCTGCCACGCATGTTAAACAAATGTAAGGATATGTGGCTCTTTGACAGCTAAACCAGAAATGTAATGTCTACCAAGCTTCAATATTTCCATAAATGGCCCTGAACAAATTAACCTCATCGCCTGCGTCGCTGGTTTCTGGTTTCATCCTGTCGCACTTGGTAAATGGGGTAATAAGCAGTAGCCCTGTCCCATCTGGGTTTTCTTTTTTGTGAGATAATCTGATGCTGAGTAAGTGCTGGTAAACCATAGTGAAAGGGTGTGTGTGTACTGGAAAAGCCTGAAGCACTTTGCTAAGTCTGTGTCAATAGACTGAAGTGTTTTTTTTCTAAGCAGCTGTGTGGGCCGAGTTGAGCTTGGCTCCAACTGCCCGAATCGTGGAAGAGGAAAAACGACAAAAAAAGAATCTTCTCGTTGAATCAGTGTTGATGGAAACAGATTCTCAAGACTAAACAGCATCTGGCAAAAGAGAAAATCCATGTTTGATAGCTGCATATCTAGATAGGAGAACTTATTCAAAAAAGAACTATTAAGAAAACAACTTATAAATAGCATTTTTGGCTCTGGGTGTTTTCATGTCATCAGTACATCATTATGCTAAACTAATGGCATCATTGTGGCGCTGCTAATGTGGATAGAAACATAGAGCTAGAATTTTCATGAAATATTGGAGACATTTATTTTCCCTCAGGGTGAATTTAAATAACTTTGGTCCTTTGTGTTTAGTGCTAATTAGCAAATGTTATCATGCTAAACTTGTAAACATTACCTAGTAAATATTTTCTGCTCAACATTGGTGACAGCATTGTCAGTTTGAGCATGTTGGCGTTATCATTCTGAACATTTATGTTACGGCCTCATTAAACCACTGTAGCATGGCTGCACACTTAGTCCTGATTGGGAGACTGCAAACAAAAATACAAATGTTCATGCTTGTGTGCCTTGCAACACTATAAATAATGAAATATTTATGTGCAACTTTACGTTTTGCTAATATCTGTTACACCAGGCTCCTCAAACAGATGAAATAAGAGCAGCGTTAGGAAATAATGTGCTTCTACAATTGACAAAATCCAATCGTAAAACAAATCTAATTTTGATCGTCTCGATTTTATATTTGCCGATAAGAAAACAGATTACAGAAATTAAGCGGTATTTTATATAACAAAAATAAATCTAAATAGAAGAAAACTTGCAGGGTCAGCACACTGAGGAATGAGAAAAAATGGTGATATTGTGAATCAGTGAGCACGATGGGTAAGACGTTTATACATATTAACACCAGGTTCACTTTGAAGTTTTCAAACACATACAGTATTACTGTGAGTTAAACATATAATGGGATCTTCAGTGGAAAAAAAACCCAACATACACCTAGTCAAGGCACATATTTTTTTGCAGTTACTCAGAACTGCTGATGAGACACAACACACTATGCTCCATCCCCAGTGTTCACTAGTTTGGCTGTCTGGGCCAATTTCATAGCCTGGGTGATGTCTCCTACCTAAGCAGATTTTGTGTTGAATAATGGCTACAGATAGGAGCAGGCAGAAATACCTCTCCTGCTGTGAGAAATGGTCAGCAGCGCATTTCCAGAGCAGAAAGCATCAGCATTTAATGAGGAGATAGATGAACGGACACAGCCGAGAGTTTACACCCTAAAGTGAAGTATTCTCCTTGCTGGAAAAAGTGAACAGATTTGGCTGGAACCTGGTAAACAGAGATGAAGGAAAAGAAAAAACGATGACCCCATTCTTCGACTCATCCTCTCTGCCACTGAGGATGCAAATAGCAGAGTCAAGAGGATTGAAAAGCTCCAGTGTGACTTATCTCTGTGTAGTCCACGCCGCTGTGTTTGATCTCAGCCTGTTCTAAGTAGCTGTAATCAGGAGGACAAGGTGGTTTCTACAGCAGCAAACAAATATCCCTCCTCCACCCTTGACTGTATCTGTTCCTGCTGTCAAGCTTATCATCATCTCCTACATTTAGCATTTATATGCAGTATAAATACAATTAAAAATGCTTTATAACACACTATACTATAGTTTTACACATTACATAGGACATGTTAAGTGTTAAATGTATTTGTCATGAAAACTCCTCTTATGAGGCATAATGTCTATAACACATCCTCACTGCAGTCTACATGTAATTAGGGACCCTACAGAGCTTTGTGTCCCCCTAGTGGTAAGCACCCAATGGTACACCCTTGTAAAGAAGAGCAGGCTGCATTTGAATTCAGCGTCGCATCCTCCAGTTATACCCTCGTCACCCCACACCCCCACTCTGCTCAGCGGCCATGGTGCAGCTTTCACCGAAGCCTTATAAATAGTAACTGGCAAATATAATATTTATCGTCTCAACTCGTGCGTCCCTTCCTGCAGTGGACACAAATACCACTGGCCCCGAAGCACAAGAAGGAAACACCACTCATACAGTTAACCCACACAAAAAATTTAATACCCTTCACGAGGGGATAAATGGTCCAAACTTTGACATACTAAATAGGGCGAGGTGTGATGACACAGGTTTTTAATGTAAAAACTTGCAGCCAACACCCAAATGCTTTGTAAAAAGTCATGTGACATATGACTTACTTACTTACATAGTTAGTACACATACACCAATGTTTTAATATACTTATATATGTCTTTTTTGTTTGTTGTCTTTTTATCTAGACCAGCCAGATACAGTACCGATTAATATACAGTCACATCTGGAACAATACCTATTAAACATCATATAGTCCCACCGCCAGAGAGGAATCCATGGCAGGTTTCCAGGTCCGTCCTCTCTGCGCTAACATTAGAAACTGGCATGTGTAAAATTCTCTTCTCTTTTTTCATTATTATTATTATTATTGTATAGACTGGTGGTGATACTTGTCCTTGTATCTCGTGTCTTCTGTGCAAAAGTTTTTTTCTTTTTTTCTTTTGAAAGAACCCAAAACATGATTGACATAACAGGATACCTGGCTGTTCACTTTACAGTTATGATGAATTTTTTGTCTTTTTTTTTTTAAACAATTAAACAGTTACATACATCCAAACGCCACACCCCCTTGGCATGTCACAAAAAATTATAAATCCAAAGTAACGCTCCCCATTATCACGGTGGGAGGCAATGATAAGAGAGGAAGGTTTATGACTACAGTGAGCAGCATCCTCCATTCGTACATCTTTTAGAATAAGGCACTGCTGCATAAAGAAAGGACATGGCCAACAAACCTCTCTGGGAGTATGATGGGGAGGCAGGATGAAGGGAGAATGTTCTTCTCCAGCAACTCACAGAAAGTTCTCATGTGTAAGTAAATGTGCTTGTGTTTATCGTTTGCAGGAAAAGTGTGCATCATATGGCATGTAGGTTTATTTGTGTTTTTACACGTGTATGTCTGCGTGTGTGGCTGAGTCGTGCTTCAGCTACACTGGTCTCCTCAGACTGTGCTCTCGAGCATCCACTCAGTGCTGCTGAACGTAACTCTCCGGTTGGCGAGCGGAGACGACTCCACGTTGAGCTGGTTGGTGGACTTGTGCCACCTCGTCCTCGCTCTGCGTGGGTAACTATGACTCTGAAATATGGAGTAGTCCCCACCGTCAAAAGAGAACCTATGCCTAGTTCGTGCCAGCTCGTTGGGAAGTAAACCCATGTTAGCCAGGGCATTTTTCTTGTCCTTGAGCCTGGGAGCCTCCTTGGTGCCGGCGCTGGGACCTATGAGACACAGGGACATGGTGGAGCCTGTCAGGCTACTGTCTGTCTGCGTGTCCTCAGACGGGGGACCAGAGCGCTGTGCATCCAGGCTGGTTCTTCTCTTCAGCTTGTCTGCAGTCAGTGGAGGCAGCTCCACCTCCAGGATAGCAGTAGTGGCAGCTGGATCCTCCTTCTTCTCATTGTCCACCCTCAGCACCAGCGCCATGCACTCTTTGGGCACCTGGGCCTGGCCATCATCAGAGGGCTGCTTGGAGACGGAGCGCTGGAGACGCTGCTGGCTGCCATTGGTCTGGGAGTGCATGCTGGAGCTGACCTTGTTCTTGCTGTCCTCTGGGCTGCTGTAGGCCTTGTAACGGATCATCAGGATGATGATGAACACCAGCACTGAAGCAACAATTATACCACCGATAATGATGATCATAGTGCCTCCCAGGAACTGGCTGTGCATGAAGCGACACTGGCTGACCTCACTGGCTGTGTGGAACTGCACGCAGCCAACCACACGTGTGGCCGTTAATGATGTGATGCCGTCGTCATAAACCGCCAGCACACAAAGGTCATACTCCCGTCCGGCGGCCAGATCGTTGATTAAGAAGTTCTTGCTGGTGGATGGGATCATTCTGCAGAGGAAGAAACATAGAGCGGTGGTGAAGACACAGAGGATTAATCATCGCTATTACAACGCCCACATTCACTGATTTGCATAAGGTGTATTAAATCACACAAAGGTGTCCGTTCCACACAACAAAAAGACAACAGGGCCATTGCAGCTCTAGCATTAAATATCACTCATTCTGGGTGATGGGCATAAAATGCACCATGCTCCATTAAAGCTGACTTATGAGGGAGTATGTTACATTATAAAATAGAAATGAGAAGTAGCTCTATTGGACTTGTGTATAAAATGACAGTGAAAGGTAAACGTCAAGGTGATAAACAAGGTAGAAGTGTCTAAAGAATATGCCACAGCAGCTGGCAGCTGCAGGACAAGTGATGCATGACGTGAAGGCAGTCTTGATGTGTGAATACCTAAGGTCACATTTTGTGGGCAAGTGTGAGATTACGCGACTCTAAATAGGAAGGAGAAAGGCATTGTCTTCAGGTCAACACTGGCGTTAATATAATTAGAAGCTTGTTCCTTTTCCCTAAAGGGAAACTTTGATGGTTATCATTTGTAGGTAATAATGTACCACCTAAAGACAAAACAACACTCAGCTCCGTGCCTAAACTGGATGAGAAAATTATACAGGAGAGCAACTCATTATATCTGATAAAACCTAAAAAAAAAGAAGGGAGTCGACCACATAATTAACTCGCTATATAAATACATAAATCCTTTTAGATTTGCATTAAGTGTGTCACATATTGCATAAGAAACACACAAAATTAAGTCTGATATTTAATCTTAAGGTTTGCTAATAGTTGTTTATACTCATCATTTTAAAAAGTGAGCTCATACTGCGTAAGTACTCTCATTGTAACTAAGTGCCATCCAAGCGCATTATTCACTTTTTCATTTTCTCAATGGAAGCGTTTTGCATATTTCATGGTAGATATATATATATGTTTATATTGACCTTGTCCTTGCTGCAACCAACCATCAGTACAAAATCAGTACATTTTTCATTTTATTCTGTACCCATTAATCCACAGCATTCAATTTACAGCTACATATAACCAGCTGCTTTTCAGATTAAGATCTTTCAAGCAAAACATGTGAAACAATATGTTACACTGTTATTGATTCAACATTTACACATAAATACGGCGTAAGAATGATCCAGTGATTATTAACACTGACAGGAGCCATTCTGCGAAGCAAGAACATCTAAATTTCAATAACATTTTGTTGCTAATATTAAAGCCGTGATGGAAAGTACATTTATTCAAGCACTGTTGTAAAGCACAATTTGTTTTCCTGTTTTCTGATACTTGGGATTCACTACATTTCAGAGGTAAACTACAAGGGCGCATACCTCCACCAAGGCTAAGGTCCTATCTCGCCCGTTTATCTGAATCCACTCATTCTTCCATGGGTCATGCACCTCTCGTCTATAAAATGTCATGGAAATCATTTCAGTAGTTTCTGAGTAATGATGCTTAATAAAAACCAAACAAAAGCTGATGAAAACATAACCGCCTTGGTGGAGGCAATAATCTACTTAAGCTCTGAAAACTGTGATTACTAGTTATATGTAAATAGAAAAACACATGATAATGATGTTAAAAATCAAACCAGTGCGTCTCAACATTCTTATCTATATTTGCATTGTTGTGTTGTCCCTGGTCACATTTCAGATACAGTAACTTTAGGTTGTTATCAGCATCAAAGATGGTTTCATTCTCAGAGGGGTTTCTTTTATATTTTAAGCCACAAAGAGATAAAAGTTGCACAATATTATCATTTTGAAATAATACGCAGATCATTTTACTTGCTGTTAGTCAATGATCTGAATACGACCACTACAACCAGGCCCATCATTAGACAACCACATCTAATCACAGTCTGTGTTGTAACCAATTAATGCAGACACTTGCTAATGATATAAACAGAGACATGCAGTGAAATAGTTGTCCTTGTGTTATTGTTCATTGTCACATCATGTTTTAATGACGCTGACAAGGCCCTTTAGTCCTAATGTTTGGCTCCACAACTGATTCACACAATACACTTCAATATCAGAGTGAAATTTGTTTACTAAATCTATAAATATCTTAATTAGACACTTTTGTATATATGAAAAAACATTCAGTTGTATTTTAATTTATGGAAAAATATTCTTCACTGTACACTGTCAGGGCTCTACTTATTTTTGGACATACTTCATCTTTTTTCATCTTTGGGATACTTCAGCCTGTCTTAGTGGAGCGTCATGTCAACAGATGGTACCTCCAGATGTCTCACCTTTCCTTGTTCCCTATTTTACTACCCTCCTCTCCCTCCCTCCCTCCCTCCCCCCACCCACTCCACCAAGGCTTACCTGTACACCAAAGTATCATCTGCCGAGCTGTTGTACTGAATCTGGTACATCCTGATGCCGGGGATATGGCGCTCAGATGGCCAGCGGATTACAGCGGAGGAGGAGGTCAGCTCTGTGACCATCACCCTCCTGTCCTGCTTGTCGTAGCCCTTGGTGTCGTTGCCAGATTTGGAGGAGGTGGTGATGTCTGAGAGTCCGGGGTCCTCGCGCATGTGGCCCGTGTTGTTAACAAACAAGGGTAAGGGGATCATGTTGATCTCAACAGCAGCTGTGGCGATGCCTGCAGCATTGGACGCCACACAATTAAATGCTCCACTGTCCTTCAGCGTGGTGATGAGAATATCAAGGGTGCCATTATCATACAGGATGGTACGGGAATTATTATGCACCAGCTTGCCGTCTGGTGACCTCCAGTGAATCTCTGGGTCTGGATCACCCACGGCTTTGCATTTCAGAGTCACACCCTGCCCCTCCATCACATAGGGCTTAGTGGTGAGATGTTTGGTGATCAATGGGGGCTCACAGATAAACTCCTCCTCTTGGATGGACCAGAAGTATTTGTCCATGAGGTGTTCCGGTGAGGCGCATGTCTCCAGATCGTCCTCTCTTGTCAGCCTGCGGAGCCACAGCAGCTCACAGTTACAGTGGAGGGGATTCCCACCAAAGCTCACAGCCAGAGTGGAAGAGCTGGAGCCCTTGGTGTCAGACAGTACCTGAGCGTGCTGGAACAAGCTGTCTGGTGGCAGCTTCTGCAGCCTGTTTGAGGTCATGTCCAGGCGGACCAGCTTGGTGAGCAGCGTAAAAGTCCCCGCTCCAATGTGATCGATCAGGTTGTGGTCCAGTGTGAGCGTGTTAATGTTGGTCATTCTGGCTATGGCTTCCCAGGGAAGACTGCGCAGATTGTTATTGGAAAGATCCAAGTCCTCTACGGTCGCAACAAACTCGTCAAAGGAGGTGGGGGCCACTTGGTGGATCTGGTTGTTTCCGAGGATGAGGTGCCTCAGGTTAATGAGGCCCTTGAAGTGGTCGGTCTTTATCGCACTGAGGCGGTTCCCATCCATGTGGAGCGCCCGCAGGGATCGCAGGCCCAGAAAGGCGTGGGGGGTGATCTGGCTAATGGTGTTGCGGGACAGAGTGAGGTGGACCAAACTAGTCATGTTGAAGAAGTCTTTCCTGCGGATGATGGTGATGAAGTTGTCCGTGAGCCGCAGCTCGACGGTCTTGCGGTCGATGGTGGGGGGCACGAACAACAGGCCGGTCTTAGCACAGAGCAGAGTCAGAGTAGGGGAGAGGTGCTGGCAGATGCAGCGGCCGGGGCAGCTGTAACCCTTCACCAGAGCTGCACACAGCAGCACGCACAGAACCAGCCGCTCCATCGTTGATCAGTGTCCAGGTCCTGTGCATGAGACAGAAAGGGAAAAAAGGAGAGACACTGAGTGAAAAAAAAAAAAAAAGGAGAGCTTTGCATTAATAAATAGCATCATGGGCTTTATGAGAGCCTGCTGCAAAAAACCCACAGTCTGACCAAGATTGCTGAGGCTGCCAGCAAGGTATCAATCACAAAATGAAATGGAGCTTTTCTGAAATAATGGCACCTGGGATGATGAAAGGCTGCGCCAACACTGTCAGAAGCTCATGTCTCTGTAGCCTTATAATGGAAATAACAGAAACATTTTTGTGCCACCAGGCTGCATCACTACTGAACCATATAATTTCTTGAATGATAACACGACAGTTTTCCCATATTAGGTTTCCATCCAACGTGTGTGCATTTCCATCACATTAGACCTGTGTGTTTTCCTCACTCTGAGTTCCACACCAGGGCAGAGGATTAAGAAAAGGGCACTTGTCAGCAGCGGTCAAGGATTTTTATGACCTTTTAATTCTCTCTGCTCTCCCAATTCTTCTGAGACATACTGCAAAATTAGACAGAAACCTGTCATGTAAATCACAGCAATAAAAAGTAAAGGTGAAAACAGCACAGATGCAGCTTGTTTTTTCCAGCCCATCCAATGGAGACATTATTGGATGATTCTGGGGTTTGGAGGATGTTCTGATTCTCTGATTCCCCTTTAGAGGTATTGATTTCAGTCTAGAGGAGAACACGCCTGTGGTGACAGGGGTAAAAAGTGATCCTTGGCTGTAATAACCATCAAAGACCCCAGTGGAGCAGCAGCAGTGATGTGCTGATGCCCTCCTTGGCATCCATCTTCATTGGTAACGCCTTCAGCTTCACTGTTGATGAGAGTACCTGTTAACACTGACAAATTAAAGAGATGACAACTGACTTTTCTTTTCTAGGTTTAGACAAGGACATACGGGTAGAGCTGCAGCCTATCACCTCATCCAATCCCACAGGGCGACAGTTCTCATACCCTTCAGATGCAATGTTTCAATCGACAGCAATGTCTCTTTTTCAGAGGTCACCCAAAATTATTTCAAATGCACTCGAGAAAAGCTGGCCATGGATTTCAAACAAAAATAGATAGTAGTTGTCTGTTTTTCAGCAATTTGGATGCACCGTCCAATTTGTCATGACTTATGTGAGCCTTTCTATCTATGTTCCACGAAACTGAGGGGGTGCTGACGTCCTTAATGCCACTGACTCCATCCCCCATGGTGCCCAAACTGCAAAAGCATCTAATGCTCAGAGTACCAATATCCCTTGATTAAACTCTTTAAAAAAAAAAGCCTGTGATGATAATATTTTCAATGTCACATGTCCAATTTCATAGAAAAGTATAATCCAAGCTCTCTTCCTCCCTCTCTCCTCAGACTTTTATGTATTTGTATGTTGTGCACACTTCTCAAACCTAATACCCTTGGCCTGATGCGGTTGTTATGCATGTTCAAGATAGTGAGACAAGTGAGAAATAGTCGGCGCACTGCTGTCGTCTTACAAACTTAGTTATATTCGCCACCAGCAATGGAAATTCTCAGTCGTTTATTTCCTTCTTTTCACTCTCTTATAAACACGCACATGCACACAGGCCACTGTCTGACAGACTACAGGGCCTCTCGTTAGCTACAGATGCTGCTGTCCAATCAGAGTGCTCATTAAAAATCTGGGTTCGTATGATGATTTTCTGAAGGAAGTAGAACAGCTTGAAACACAAGTTCAAACCAGCGGGATAGTTTGTCAAAGATTCAATCAACAGTGACAGAAATACTTCCACTTTATTCTGTCTCGACCATTCGAAAAGTTAAACTTTTGCTCGGTTTGTGTTTTTATTCCCCTCCCTCTTTGTTGTGACTCTGCAGGCGCGGCTACAACCTACGTTTCTGAGGCAGAACCACCTTAACTGTTTGAAATCGGAAAAAAAGGATTTGTGCTGTGCAATTTACAAAGAATATACAAACAAGATAATGAACACGCACACATAGTTATTGTCTGTGTTCACTCATTTATAGTGAGGTTAAACCATTTACTCATACAAAGACACACACTAGGTGGTACACTGAGTGAGGAAATTTCCAAACCCCAAGAGAGAATTTATTTATTTAACAACACTCCTTTATTGTTGGCAGCACAGCGTGCCTGTCGTGTCTAAATTAATCCTCCAAATTCCCTTTGTTAAGATACCGGGAATGTAAAAACGACAACAGGGTTTCTGCAGGGTTCAACGAGTAAAAGTTAAGATTCTCTTTTTAATTCCACACTGTGACTTAAATGTTCAGTAAGTAAGATATAGGTGAAAGGAATCGATTTGGCAGAAATGGAATATAAAATAATCCTCAAGATGTTTGAAGTGTGTGATCACCCGAATGTACAAATCTTTTATATTCATTGCACCGTTTATATTAAAATAGGGCAATAGTTGTCCTTTCTCTACGGAGGCCACCATGTTTTTTTACAGTCGTCCAAACTGAACAAACTAAAAACCTTTTGAGTTTTTATTTAAAACTGAAGGCTATCACATGTTCTATCTCATGTTTGTACGGGGAGGGTGAGGTGAGGGGTATAACATGCAACCTTACCACTAGATGTCATTCTATAAACTGAACCTTTAATACCGGTTTCACAATCGTTGTGGCCAAAGTATAAATGCACAGCAGCAATGATAGTCTTGAATCTGGACTGGAAGACAATAGATTGATACATCTTCAGTAACTGATAATTCATTGAAAAGAAGGTTGATTGGCAACGTTTTTGATTGTCAGTTCATCATTTCAGTAATTTTTAACCAAAAATGTCCTGATTTTAGCTACAAAACAGAAAGATAGTTCCCTTTTCTATGATCGTATATGACAGTTAAATGAAAAATAGAAAGACTTATTTAACAGTATATTTAAACTTATTTTTTGTAGGATATTTTGTTTTAAAGTAACTAAATTAAAAGTTTTATTTAAGACTGAATACAGGTCATACTTCCTAAAAAATAGATTCCTTTGAATCTACTATACAGGAGAATAGGATAATTTCAACAGTGCCAAGATTGGTTCAAATCTAATTTCTTTACCAAACCTTGTTAAATTTCAATATAATAGTGCTGGATTATTTTATTAGTATTCACATGGTGACTATGCCACAAAGCTCGTGGTTTCTCAGAGGGCCATCTGTGCCAGAGCATGTCCTGCCACACCATCGAGGATACTTTATTGATCTTTCAGCATCTCAGGGAGTGGAGGGGGAAACTTTGTTGCCACGGCAACTCTGGTGCAGAATATGGGCCTTTGAATTGCATTAAGATGATGTCGAGCTGCCTGAAAAGCGGAGCGTCAACCTTAATGGTGTGCCGAGGAGGTAAGGAGGGACGTGAACGGATGTCTGAATGGGCGAGTACATTAAAAAGAAAAGGGCAGCTCCACCTCACATTTCTATTTCTGTTTTATTGCTTAGTATTAGTGCCGGCTGCCAAATCGATACGTAGACAACGGGGGGGGGGAGCACAAGGTGAACCGGAGTCAAGGTTTGTTTTTGCATCCAGTGATGCAGGAACACAAAGGCCAAATTAGAGGGATTATATAGACACCTATATTCTAACTAAGAGAAGTTTTTATTTACATTGTGTTGTATTTAGAAAGAAAAAAGTTACGGTACAATCACACATTTGCATACACCCAAGATATACAGTGATACCCATGACACACACTGTGCCAGCCTAACAGTGAATATATATTTTACCATTAAGAAGACAGAAGAAAATTGTCTCCATATTTACATAGAAGCCTAATTCTGCAGTACAAGGCATGTGCTGTACACATGGGAACATTGCACAGCTGCCCACACACAAACACAGGAGACTACATGTAAAAACACAACTATACATCTAAGCAACATGCAAACAAACAACAAACAAAAGAAAGGAGAATAAATTAGCACTTCAAGTGTCTTGGCTGATACTGTGATTTTATACCTGTGTTCTTAAACATACTGATGATTTTCTTATTGGTTCACACACACACACACACACACAATAGGGCTCTGTTCAAATAGTACACCACAGCAGGTGCTTGTGCAAATCCTTAAACAATCAGATGCTCACTTAAACATGAACTAAGAGAGTCCTGAATAATGCAGCGTGATTCAAATGAAAACTGATAGACGCTCGTCCTCAATCTGAATGTGCAACACCTTTCTGCCGCAGCACTCCCAACGCAGGATTCAGTTTACATATTAAACAGGGCGAGCAGCTGTGGGGACGATAACGCATCTCCACAACTTCGAAGAAAGTCAATTTTTCTTTTAGCAGCTAAATGAAAAACAAGTTTTGCTTTTTCCCCCCACCTGCTTAGTTACACCCAGATACTGCGGTGCGACCGCTGCATTAACAGCCCTGGAAAATTTTAATTATGGCACCCGTGAATTCTCCAGGATATTCTCATGATTAAATAACCACAGAGAAGTAATGTTTTTTACAAATTGAACAACTGACGACAAGTCATAAATCATGGAACTGTCAAATGAGGAGAGCTGTACAAATTAAATTCTGGGAAATTCTGAAAGTTTTCCTCTGTTTCATTATATTTTTAGAAAATCAAACGATTTGTGGAAAATAATCTGCAGTTAGTTTATAATGTAAATAATGCTGAGTGGAAGCCCATCATCACAATTACACGAGTTGAGGCTCATGCATATTTTGAATGTGACATTGAAAATAGTAGCAGTATACAAACAATGAAAAACAAAAACATCTGCCCAGAGCAGGTGCGCTGTAGTAATATTTTCTGGACATGACATTGTCAGGAAGCCGTAAATGCCAATTAGACGGTGCAGGCGATGAACTGCGAGCTGCCCTTGTGTGACTCTTGTCAGGATGCAGGCATAATTATTGACAGGCAGAGTTCATCAGAGTCAGCTCCATCTCTACCAGCGGACGCCTTAACGGAGGCTCTGCAGCCCTGGGGGATCTCTGGTTGCATATCATCAAGAGGGGTGGGGGGTATTGTCGTAAACAGGAGGATCATTTGCATATTATAATTATGTCTGCATGCGAAGACTGTCTTCTCAATTACATCCCATTTAAAACTTTCAATGAAGAAGAAATGAGAAGCGCAAACTATTGCAGCTCCATAAACTTTAATTGTAAGAGTCTGAGAACATGTCAATTACATTGGCACTGTGTTAGTACAGTCATGCACGTCACTTGTCCATTGAACATTTAATCTTTACCAGCTACCTTTTCAAATAACTCATCTTACAGACACAATCAAGAATGTTTTAAAATTAAAATTAAACTAATGATAATTATGCAGGATCTACAAATTTCTTTTTCTGCTTTCCAAAAGTATACCCTTGAATATTATCTGCTAAAAGTTACAGTTATTCACACAAAAATACATATTGAAGGAAATACCTGTAGTTAATATTCACCAGTTAAATACTTACAAATAGGACTGTAGTTAATCTGCCATTTACATTCTATTGTTAGTTAGTTCTTCTGTAAAATGATTAAAAATTGTAAAAAAATTATCAATAATTAACAGCAAGTCCATATTTTAATGTCCCAGATTCTTACGTTGCCATATTTTCTCATATTATTTTGTGTGAACAGTCCTAAACTCAGAAAAGTCCAAATTTCTATCATAGATGACCAAAAGAAAACAGAAATATTAAGTAATAGGTTAATATATGAGTTAATCAGAGATAATAGATAAATGATCTACAACATTTGTTGAAGAATTCCTTCACATGAGACAATCATCACAAATAAACACATAAAGCTCCCATCAAAACTCACACATAATTACAGTGGAAATAATTGTGATTCACATGAATGACGAACCAGCGTCTTTTCATGTGAAGTGATTGTTTCTTTCTTTTAAAGTCTCACATTTCTGCACAGACTCCTGATTACTGCACATCCCTTCATTGAAGTCTTCAGTGAAACAGACTCAATCACAAGGGCCATATGATGCATAATGGAATTATTTGATATGCCGTTGTTCCAGTCAATCCACTTCAACCACAAATTGCCTCCGTAACTGAGCCAAAATGAGAAAAAACTACCTCTGCCAGCATCTGTTAGCCGTCATGATTAATAGAATAAAGAGCTGAATGCATCGGCCTCTGATTTACAATGGCCACTTGTCTATTTTGGAATTTTACACTCAGGGAGGACTCCAGGCCAGTTTGATGTTCACTCTGGATGGAGGACTCTGCACCTGCTTTAATTATATAAGGTATTAACGTATCTTTGATTATTGAATTAGCTCTACCACGTTTTAAAATACTCAATCATGGATTCAACATTTTACTACAGTGAATTTAGGGCATTCAATTAATTACACAGTACAGACAATACAAACAAGTTCAAACACCAGTTGCTACTAGCAACAAAGAGACAATAATGTTTAAATGCAAGCTGACAAAGAATTAATAATAACAGGAAATGGGCTGTGTCAGTCTTACTTTACTATTTTTATATTATGTTTTTAAATCTTATCATTGCTGCTCGAAAATATTTGGGTTTAACACAAAACAAGAAATTTAGAGAGACTCGTTTATCCACTTGTTATGAAAATGTTTAACAATTTTCTGACTTTTTATTGATTGACTTTCAGTATTTCTTTTTCAAGGCATAATACCAAAAATCAACAAATTTTACCTCAAATAAGAAAATAAATTTGCAACAATCAGTTCAGTCAGTTGGAAAAAAGTGCTGGATAGGTATATCAATCATAAAAAAGGGAATGAAGGCATTCAGTAGCTTATTTAGCATAGACAATATGAACCATTATGAATAACTGAAGTAATTTGTCAATGATAACTTAAGCAACAAATATGCAATAATATCTTATAGCAAGATAAATTCATAACAGGCAAGGATGGCTGGATAAAAAAGAAATAATAAATGAAATAAATGAAACATTCAAAATCTAATATGGAAATTTAAACGTAAAAGTACCTGCTATGTTGTCAAAATGGGCTCTGTCAGTATAACTGCACTATATTAGATTATTATGGATGCACTAACAGGCTTTAATACACTGTAAAAACATGAATTGTATTTTATATGCTCTTTCTAATCCTTAAATATCTCAATTTTGCAAAATAAAGAACAACTGCAGATGCGAAATAAATATAGAAAAGTAAAGAGTACAATATTTCACCTTTAAATGTGGTGGAGTAGAGGAACTAGAAGGGCACTTAGAAAACTGCATACCTCAAGGTATACCGTAAGGAAATGAAACCACATTTACTCTCACTAGATCCAGAGTTTTTATTTGAATCTGCACCAAAGTTAACACACTCTTAAATGTCATTCCCCCTTTTTCTATTGAGATCCATGAATTATTCTCTGAGAAATCAAAATGTTGAAAAATGCAATGCTGAGGAAAGTGAAAAAAATGTTCTCAGGGGTGGAAACATAACCTCCTGAGCAAAGGTAATTAAAATACTTGAGGGAAGACAGTACTACTTATATCAATATATGTATTCTTTAGGTGCTATAATTGACAATAGTGATAACTCAAGGCTCAGCCTAAATTAGTTCTTTTTCTGGGGACGTCTTAGAAGGTAGCATGACCTGACATCAACAAATACCTTGAGAATACACGGTGGGGCTGTTACTCTTTCCTCCATGTAGCTGTTTCTTTGACACCTCCACAGAGGTGGCTGAAATACAGTCGGTATATTTGTCCAAAAAAAAAAAAAGACCCATCCCCCCACACACGGATAAACAAGCTGTGATAAAAGCAGGAGGTGCTTGAGCAAACAGTATTAGGTTGGACAGTAATTCTCAGTGACACTCAGCTTATGATGATTTCTATTTCTAGTCTTAGGTATTTTGAAATCCAGTAAGGGTCAGTGACAAGAACCGGTCATTATAAACACTGTGGCTGCATGACTGTCTTGTCTGTGTGTTCCCATGTGGTGACTCTTCTGTTATTCCCTCACAGGTGCATGCTTGCTTATCCTCTATACACATATCATTTTATCCACTGACTTGTTTTATTTTATTCTTGTCCTCTGTTTCCTTGGCATTGCAGCTCCTGGCCGTCCTTGTGCTGTGAGGACAAGCTGAATGCCTGAATTGGTGCCTTGTGGTGCCACTTTGTTTTACAGTTATGCTAAAGAATCCACACTTTCCCGTTTCAAATCCTCCAAGCCTTTCAAAGGCTCCAATACAGCATTGATCCCACTCTGTATGTACCCTCGGAAGGTATTATGTATTCCTGTTATGTGCCGCACTGCCACAGCGGACTCTAGTGAAAAGCAGATTCACTGTGGAGAGCATATGTATCAAATGGCTGAACTTAAAACCACTGGAGATGGATTACTAACCGTCAAATGAAAAAGAACCATGTCTGAAACAAACAATGTAGACTGCAAAGTAATATATTAAAATCTAAAATAATTCATTTAATATTTTGATTATCTATTAAAACATATAAACACTTTCTCTAAATATACTTGAAGGGATTTGCCTGGAATGTTCTGCAGGCATTCATGGTCCCCAGGGGATGAGTGGTAATGACTTTAGTCCTGCTTCTCTTCCTCTGGTGCCACCATTAAGTTGACATTTTGGGGTTTTACTGAATTGACTGTGCGACTATTGCATATTTCATGGGAATCCACCAGAGCATGAATCTTAACGTCTCTGGTGATTCCCTGACATTACATCTAGAGCCACCAGCAGGTCAATTTTTTTCCCCCATTCAGTGACATAAATCTAAGAATTTTATAGGATGAATTGAGAATGGGATTTTGTGCCATTGGGCATAATTTACTGATTGGATGACATTAGCATTTAAGCTTAAAGCTATGTTGTTCCTAGCATTGCTATATACTCATTAAAGGTTATTTTTTCACCCTAGCACAACTAGTTCATACCATGGGATATCTATACTTGTTATGAACGGCAGCACTTCAAGGTGGAGTGAAAAGCCTGTTGTCATAGAGAGGAGGGGGACTACATTTCCAGACAGTCACTGCTGTAAGAAATGTATTGTGTTGCATTTGATTGTTCACATGAAAAGTAGAAATGGTTGTGTCCAGAGAGATAAAGGTAATAAAGGTAGAAGAGAGAGGGGAGATCAAGCTCTGACTCTCTCGTCTGACCAATCACAGCATGAAGCCCTATAGCAAAGAAGGAGGAACTTCAGGACCCCAGCTCATTGGGTCCTGAAGTTCCTCCTTTAGCACATATCTTTTTTCTGCTTCCTGTTATCATGCTGTTTTTTCTATTTTCCTGAAATGTTGCTCTGGGTTATGTATTTTGTCTTACGTACGGTTTTGTGTGCCATTTACCAGTGAGAGACAAAGTCCCACTGATGCCTGAATTATTGGACAATCAAGTTTTGGATCTTGAAAGGGTTGGAGTTATAATTTCAAGTGTTGTTAAACATAGCATATACCACACTGGATGTATATACGACCCCATTCATCATTTTGTAAGTCAAATAAAAAGTACATATCCAACGTGCACCTTCTCCTTTGTGACTAAAGTATCATTTAATAACAAAATCAATTGAGATTTATTACCTTACAGGATCCACATAAATAAATCTGCTGTAGAAATAATGAAAACTTTGTACAGCTCTAATTGATATAGAAGACACTGGTCCAAATTCATTCCAAAGTCCAAAGGCTGTAATGCTTACAAGAGAGTGCAACAACCGCAGGATGAGGCAGCAATGACTGTGTGATTCACTGGAATAATGGACCCATACAGCTTCAATTTGACACACTTCCCAGGAAAGCCTACAAAAAGCCGGTTTAGGCAGAACTTTTGTCAGGTATTATATACATATATGCACTATGGGTTGTCTGAGCCGAACTAATCTGGTGTCTGGGTCAAAGAAAGCACCTTGCAATGGAAATGCATTCACAGTGGCAGTGGAGCAGTGAATGCACATTAAGGTGTGGATTTATTTCCAGCTGCGTTTATACCAAGTTCCTTTATTTGTTTTCTGTGACGACTGAAAAACAAAGCACACCGCCTTTGTAAAAAATGTTGTCAATGTCAACTTGCATATGTGCATGTTTGAAAATATGATGTCATACACATATAAGACACCATCAAAGATGTCGAGAGAATTTGTGGTGATAAGAGCTGATGATGGTGTCAGGGTGCTGCAAACATGAAGGCGTGATCTCTGCAGCGGAGGTAATATGTCACTTCCTGCCTTTGTCTGCTGCACCCTGCTGCTCCATCTCTCACCTGAATATTGTGGAGGATTGGTTGCTGTTGTGAACTCATCTGTGCAGAAAACCTACCGCTGTGTTGTGCATGTGTGAAAGGCAAACTGCAGGTACAGTCAGTAGCCAATTCTCCAGATTTTACCTGTAGGTCATGTCTGAAAGCAGCTATAAAGAATGACAGCATTTCCAACCTTTGTTACTCTGTTAATGTTGATTTATTCTTCCACCTTCTGGTCTCCTCGATGCATCTAGTCTGCATTAAACTCTTCTGCCTAAGGCATCAGCTGCTGCCTGAGGCCTCCTTTCACCAGCTTCCAGAAAACTCCCATCACACAGGCCCCCTCCGCAGAGAACAGAAGACTGACCAGCCTCAGAGTTTAAAAGTATTTTATTAAATCGGGATGTTACTAAAAGTAAACCACCTGCAAGCACAGCATCATCTGCAAAAGGGCCTCATGATGTGTTCGGAGCCACTTTACATTCGAGGTTTAACTGTACTTTTGAGGTTTTAATCAAACTAATTAGCAAATTACCACAAAGTCAATAGATTATAATAGAAGTAACTAACACACATGGTCTGTGGGGGTTGCGGCCCCTGGAGGTTCTGCGGCCCTCTTTTCCTAGTTGGCTATCCAGACTTTAAACTGCACTCAAGTTAAAGCTGTGTGCTAAGAACTACATTTAATACATAACATCAAAGCATAGATAATTTTACTAGAATAGAATTTATCACTGAGAGCACATGAATATGCCAATATGGCCACGCCCTTGCTCCCCGTCTCCACACCCTCACAGCTCACCTGCAGTTGAGGAGCCTTTGGATTGGTTTTCGTGGGTTTGTGACATCACAAACCCCGGATGCCCTAATCTGTTAACAGTGCCATTTCTCAACTGAAGTGTTAACATGGAAATACTCAGCCATGGCTCTGACTGACTATTTCACATAAAATATATTCATTAAAGATACAAGGGGGACATGTGACCATAAAATGTTTGTAGCTTAATCAAAAAAATAAGCCTGTATAACCTGCTTGATTACAATATATCATTATATATCTCATCATGTTAGAAGAATACAAATTAAAGACACAAGCCTCCATTTTATTTCTAAAAGTGGACAAGTTTAACCTGCTGTGTTTAAATATAAGTCATGTTTAAAAAGTGCTGATAAGAATGATTCCCCTGGTGAATCAGATCTTTATTTGCCGTTTCTACCTCCAGTCACAGTTGTTTAGAGAAAAGAGGTCAATGCCTTTAAACCATGACATATCTGTATAATTAGTAATTATATCAATGAAATGTTTAGAGCGACTGCATCAAGCTCATGTGGCACTGTGCGAGTCCCTAATCACAAACCTGTCAGGCCTGTTATTTGAGAAAGACACATGTAGCTCTCTCTTATCAGTTATATACTTATCATCTTTAATTTTCTGAGCTGTGCACAAAGAATTCTATCCTATGAATAAAACTGTTCCCTTTGCTTTATTATGGAAAGTCAAAGTTACTACTGAATTGTTCATACTGGCCAGTGTTAACAGACAGGAAGAAGAAGACCATGGGTCTATTGTGCTTATTTAGTTTCTGTAAATTGTTAATTAGTAAATTCAATGAATTCGCAGCTGAACTAAATTGCTGGCCAAATGCAATCAAGTCAGAAAAAATAAATCATGCCTGAAAAATGACACCAGAGAAAATTCAGTGGGATTGAGATGAAATAGCTTTTTTGTTTGTTTTTTCCATTTCAATGTGTAAAATGTGAATTTAACTCGGAATCCCAGATCAAGCAGTTTCCACATTTTCAGCATCTCCCAAAACGGCTGCTGCTGCCACGTTCACTGCAGACGTCTGTTTAGTGCAGAAAATTGTTTGTAAATAAAACTGCTGCTTTGCATTTGAATAAATTCTTAGAGATTTTAGAATCAGTTCCCAGCTTTGATGTTAGATCTGAAAAAGAGAGGGCAGCCCTAAAGCTTGTGTGTTTTCGTCATTTGGTTTCATCCTCAGCCCTGGCCCATTCTTTTTTCTGAAGACTCTGTTTATTTTCTCAGTGTTTGCTTGGGTTTCCTCCAGGTGAGCAATCATTCATGAAATGGATTCAAAGAAATGAATATATCCGTGGCTAATTAGTGATATACCAAACAAAGAGTAGGGTTTTTAGGAATGGCAGATATTATATTTTATTTCATGTGATGTAACTGATGTGAGACAGACAGTTATGGTGAAAAACCTAAGAATAATGCAGCTATAAAGCACACATCGTTCAAACACTACCTTTCCATAATGTAGTCCAGACACTAACCCAGACCATAATCTTGGACAGATGGGGAACCTGTTCACTGACATTATTATTGCAATATAGCTCTGCCCATGTCGCTTGTCCATAACTCCCAGGCAAGCACATTGTGTTGCCAGGACCCCTTATAACATCCCAGTCTCATGCGCAGCTCCTCCTACTCCTCACTCTTCTCTGACTATGAGCCAGTGCAAATTACAGTAACAGCTTGGACGTGAGTATAATCTCAAGTGGTGCGAGCTGGGCTCCATGGTGAGGCATGCGGGCAGATGGAAGCAGAGACTCTGCCAGGCCTCTTTAGGGGCTCCCACTTTTTCTCCAGCACGCTAGACAATGGAGGAGCTGTGGCTCATAAACAGCTCCTCGTCTGCCACTATCATGATGCCTCCTCCCATGCTCTGTGTTTGGTAAATGATATGAAGGGATGAGGGCCCATGTCATGGCCTTGTTAAGACCAATGCGCAGATGGCCACATTATATCATGGGACCTGAGGAAGGATGCTCAGACAGTGAGATGAAATAGAGGAAAGGGAAGCACAGTAGGTGCGTTTCTGCATGTTTCCCTGAACAGCAGGAGGTAAAGCCCTTACCCTTGAGCTATGGTATTTATTTAAAAATATCACTTTAAATAAACAACCTTATTTATTCGAATAAAAGATCATATAATTCAATGGGAATTCGTTTTACCACTTTGGGAGAAAAGCTTTGATTCTCTTGAAAAAGCACAATATATTATTCATTAATTAAACTCCAGTGAGTGCACCATTGCTTCAAAAATGATACTCATGAGTCCAAACATACAACAACCATACAATATTCATACAATATACATAACAGAGCATAATTAGTGGGAGCCTAGTGTAAATATACTTTGGGTTTGGTGTCGCCTTAGGGAGAACAATTTAATTTCAGTGCTGACTTAGTTATTCCTTATGGTTGAGCAGACATCTGTCTGTGTTGTTGAACTTTTATCCTGCGTCTCTACAGTTCACTAACTTCTGTCTCTGTTTGCCACAAATGAGTAGGATACATTTGTCCTGCTCTGTAATTTTCAATGCCCCGCTGACTTCTGCAAAAGTGAATGAAATGATACATTTATACAGAAGAAATGCATGAGCAGAAAAAAATTGTCTGTGGTTACGGATACCTTTTTAGGTTAAGAGCCTCTCAGCACTGCGGTAAAAGTAACACGGAAATGTAATGCACCTTTTATTTTGAATGACTGAGCTCCAGGCTTTACAAATGCATGACAACACAGATCAGAGGTTCTCTGTTTTGCTGCTGTGGGAGAGAAGCTTATTTACGCTCACAAACAGTGTAGCTCTTTCCCATTAATGTAAATGGATTCTTAAACTCAGTTATGTTGCTTGTAACTAATGAAGATGCTTATGAAATAAGGTTCCACCTCCATCTGTCAGTAAACATACCTGTGAATTTTTAATCATGCGATGCTGCATATGAGGAGGCTCCGAGTGAAACATGTGGCTCAGTGAAGTTCAAACATCACCCTCCCTCCTCGCACACACAAGCACACGCACACACGCACGCACGCACACACACACACACACACAAACACAAACAAGCTCAAAAGAATATGATTTATGAGGAAAATAACTGACTGTGAGTCAGCTGTGTGTCAAGATGTGTCTGTTTAAGTGACTCAGTCTTCAATGTCTTGCCAACCCTGAGAGCATCTGCACTAACAAAAAGAGATCTGACTGGGGGAAAGAAAAAGAGAGAGAGATGGAGAGAGAAGGCAGCGAGACGCTGGCACGACTCCCCTGAAGCGACGCATGTATTGTATCTTACTTGTGCTCGCACGCACGCAGGTGTGTTTGATTTTACCATATTTGCCTCCACTTTTATTTGAAATGGCTTCAGCCATTTCAAATTCACAAAAAGAAAACCCTATTAGTCACAGACATGCAGATGATATGGCATGTACAGCTTATTTATGTGGCTGATTAGAGCGACAGAATCGAGCACGGAGATCTGAACATGGCAACATGTGATGTAAACATTAAGAAAACCATGAGCCGCTGCTCCACACCACCTGTCACTGCCTCCAACACTTGGTATTCCAGGAAACACTGACTGCAAGACTCCTTACATTCACTTTGACAAGAGGAGCAGAACACGAGACAGCGGAGGGAAGGCATACGAGCACAGCGCCGCCACTGGAATTCGGAATATGTGAGGGTAATAACTTGACCTCCTCCTCACTCTCCCCTCAATCCCTGATTAGAAACATGTATTCACTACGTACTTACAGACGACATTTTTTCACTTGTAGTACCATAATTTTGTGCGATCCCAGATGAACTGGTGGGGAATCCTGTTGTTACGCCTCTTATCGCCCTCAAACTTGACAACCAGGATTAAACTATACTCAAACAACAGCTGGGTAAGGCTGCCGAATGAATACATATGGGCCAAAATTGCCGTACTTTCCCAACACAAATTGCTTCAATTTGATGAGATGGGTGAATTCAATTCTCTTAGAACAGATTCATTTAACTACAGGAATTATTTGTCTGTTTTAGGACAGAAATGGAACGGGGTGACTCACAGTGCAGAAAATATTCAGAGTTATGCAGGGTCCATGACTGGTGGAGATGCTGCTTGTTAGACGCACGATGAGGGGGAGGGGGAACACTGAAGGGAACAGCAGTTATGTTCCACGAAGTAGCACAAGCTGGCTAATTAGCATTGCCCTGCCATTCCCTTTGAACCAGCAGAGGACAAGTGGGAGCCATCATATTTCTTTGTTCTCAGAACTGGGTGATCCCCCCCTCACTGCAGAAACCACAGGGGTCTGACCACAGAGGGTCAGAGGTAGGCAAAATAACCCAACCTCCCACACCCCTCCTTACTGAACCCACCCCAGGGGAATTATCCAGCCGAAAACTACTCCCTCAGCAATGTACACTTTCAGGCTGCATGCTGCATCCAATATAGTGCTTAGATGTGAAGCGGTGACATTTTCAGGAACCAAACCTACTCAGAGCACACGAGACAGATGTTAGGGGGATACAGGTACCTACTGCACTTCAGATACACACAATTATTCTCGGCTGACTGCTCTCTGAAGACAGAGCACAGATCATTAACTCTGTCCTCTCGTGTACCAGGTTTTAATTAATAGTTTTGTGCTATATGATGTGCAATTGAAACATGAAACTGTGTTTATGTACTGCTGCAGTGTTTTGGGGAGAGTTTTATGGGTCCTTTCCGGTTAGTTAGAGATGTAGTCGGTAGAAAGAAGCAAAATTTGTTAAGTGGTTTAGGAAAAAGAGTAATTATTCATAGAGCGGCCAACATATTTGACAGTTGACAGATACGAATCACCAAACAGGACGAGAACTGAGAAGATCAGGACTTGGGCACCTCCCGATTTCATTAAAGTGAGCCAATGAAATTACACCTCGGACCCAACTCTGCATTGGTACGTACTACACAGCGCTTTGTGCCCCCAAAGCACAGAAGTGCGTAATTAGGCATTTTACTTGGTGAAATCTCTCAACAGTATCTTCTCACTGTCTTAGCTATGATGACAAAGTAGAAGAGATGATGAAAATGTCGACAGGCTCAAAGCAATAAGTTTAACGTGCAGTAACGAGTGGTGGAGAAGAGTGCATTGTGGCCTCATTTTGCCCCGTCTTCTCTTTCAGTCAAGATAGATATATGTGCCCTTACGTCACTGGCGGAGGTTGGATGTAGCCTGAGAGGAAGTCTGCAGGATCATTTTATCTAGATTGTGGCCAGTTCACTTCTACATCCCAGAGTGAGCAAGTGAGTTCAGTTCAGTTAATCGTCATTGGTTGGCTGAGTACTGCATGACTGACTGAAGCTACTTCATTGTTTGACTGGAATAGTTTTGGGAGTATTCTCATTAGCTATCTCTCTTTCACAATGAATTGGAACAAACAATATTTTATTGTCAGACTCCTTTTGTGACTTCTTTTCTCTAAAGGCATCTACAGACAAATCTAGTGACTCTGTGGACTCTCTCATGCCCTGCGAGCAAGAGGCACACCTCTCTGTGCTTCTACAGTGCTCAGTGAGTGGCAGAGAGGCAGAGCAGCAGTTTGATACCCAGACCAAGGCTGTGCTCTATAGCTGCTTTCATTCAACTCTGCAGATACCCATATTTTCTCAGGAGGAGGTGCAGGTGTGAAAACAAATGCTTGAGGTTCCAGATTATCTGAAGACTTTCTCTGAGGATTGGTTGCTGCTGTGGATGCGTCTGTGCACAAAACCTCCCGCTGTGTTGTGCATGTATGAAAACCGAACTCAGGGTTAACTCCGGACCCAATTCTCCGGACTTTACCTGCAGGTCATGTCTGAAAACAACTTGTTTGTCACATGAATGCTGCAACCCTGAACACCAGACATTATCTGGACGAGCTGGACATACAACCATAGACTATATGTAAAGATGGACAAGAAGGCAGCTCCCCAAAAGTGTAGCCAGAAGCTACCTGGTGGCTGGCTGCAGTATGGGACAGAGACCCTTTGTTAGTGATGAGAAATGGGCCAAACTAAGAAGTGTTGAACATGTTGAAGAATGTTTTTGTGTAGATTCAGATGATTTCTGTCCTTTCAGGTAGTTTTTATCACACTGATGCATGTTCATCAGGTTCGGGTTTAATAACGTTATGATTGACAGCTAAGGCTGACTCACGATTGATCAAGGGTGTATATTAGTGGGACCTCAATAGCGCAGCTCCATCCCTCTATCGCTACTGCGCCTACTCGGGCTCCAGATGTGCAAGATGACAGCGTTTTTATGAAGAATATTTTAGCTTGATTTCTAAATAGTGGGAGGAAGTGTTGTCCATCTTTATATACAATCTATGGTGTGATCATGAATGTTTTATCAGAATCTTAAACAATCCCAGGACCATAACTCTGTAAGATCTTTATACAGTATATGACTGTTTGATGTACAACTTGCTCATATAATCTATAATGTCCAAAGCAGACTCAACGTTCTGTCTAAGATCAACCTACTATTTGCATATAAAGAGACATACTCCCACACACTCTTACACTTTATAACCCTGCAGACATTATATGTTGTTGTGCATTTATTTCTGTATCTATATCAATATTTTCATACTGACAGGAGCTGCCTGTGTGTTCAACATGTTCAATAGCCATATGTTTATGTTTGCTTATCTCTGTTTTGATTAATGCTTTGTTAACATGCATGTATTTGTGCATCTTTCTATATGCTTGTTGACAGAAGTGTGTGAAAGCAGCCACTCACAACCCGTTCCAACTTCCCTCTATGCCTGAACATACCTGGCCAACAAAGCTGATTATGATTAAACACACTCCGCCCATATGGTTGTTTAAACTGTGTAAAACAAATGCTGCTGAAAAGAAGAAGAAAAAGAATTTGACCCAGTTCTGTTCTGCACCTGTAGTTTCATTGTCTTTTCTGTAATGAATTCCCACCGGTGATCTACACAGTACTGCGTCTTCAATCTGCTGATGCACCACTGCTAACACAACATTTTCAGTATAGTTAAAGTCACCCCAGCTGAAGGCGGAGCTGCAGATGCTCACGCTCACTATGCAGCGCCTTGGAAAATACAACACACTCACCGGATATCAAGCCCTGGTCTCCATTGCCGGTTTCACATCAGCATGCTGAACGGCTCGCAGCGAGAGGGTCAATGCAGACGCAGATGACTCCCGTGGGTGTCACAGGAAATACAGCACCTATAGAATAAAGACATGTTTAGCCTTTTCATTAGGCCTGGGACCCTGTGGAGGCAACTGAAAAAGCTGCCAGGAGTGTGGTTGTTTCGAATTCATTTCTGGATGTTTATCATCTGCTTCTAGTCAGGATTCGAGAAGGATGAAGGTAACATTCCTCAGCACACTGGAGAAGCAGTCATACATTCATAATCTCATTTACACTTGGCAGCTTTGGGTGAGATATGTACGCTGATCTGATTATGAAACAACAGGAAAGAAACATAAGCAGCAGGAGAGGCACCAGAAAAACAGCACTGGAGAAACCTATGACAATGAATGTGTGTCCTGTCATTAATATTTCACTGCTTCATTGTAGCTAAAGAAGAAGAACAAAGTGTAAAGGGGAGCATAATGAAAAATTAATCATGTTTTGACACAGCTTTGGAATTTATCCGTGCAAAACAAAGAACATGGAAGAGTTTGTGTGGGAGAAAATAAGGTGATTAATGCAGCCAAATAATTAGAGCACATTTTAACATATGTTTTTTGCAGTCAAACACGCTGATCTGATGAAGATGGATGAGGGTGAGGATTTGTAATTCACTTGACTATTTTTACTGCAAATGTTTTTTTCCCTCACAACAGACAGAGGTGACTGCCAAGGTCAGAGACCCTCAGTATCTCACTTGTCCCCAAAAATTCAAAACAAGCTCATTGACATGTCTCAGCTCTGCCTGCAGTGCAGCAGCACAAGCCAAGAGAGAGATTACCATATCACTCGCATTTGTCTGCAGAGAGCCTTCATGCATTAAAAAACAGAATTCTCCACTCAGGTTCCTCCTCCAGCTTGACTGTACATCAATTTGTATTCAGAGAGGGACTTTAGGCTTGTCACCTTCAGCATTTCATCCAGCCAATAAAGTATTTATGATGCAAGCTTTTGCTTTTTGATACGTCATCTCAATCATCTCGGGCTGAGTCGGTGCTGTCATGTCAGAGTTTAAGAAATGAAGAAGAGAAACAAAGTAAGATTGTAAGTGTCACAAATTCCAGGGTTGATCATTTCACGGCCTCCACTCGCGTTTGAGGCAGTCAGAGTGACAGTGAGCGGTGTGACTGCGATGTGATAGTTAACAGCCACTGGGAGGGAAGTGACGTTTGAATTGTTTCAAACAAAAAGCCCTTTATGCGACCTGACTCGTCTAACAACTGATTTTTCATTCTTATCTTTCCTTTCCAAGCATCGAATCGTCACCTGGCCTTGTGTGATATGTCTGGTGTCAGCCCAGGACAAGCCGGTCTCACTTAATCTCCAACATGGCTCCTGTTCACTCTGTCAAACACTCTACTACCCTGCTCCATTTTCTTCTCACAGCCACAAGACTCTACCTCTCCATTTTTTCCATTTTGCTTTCCCCTCCTGGTCCTTGAAAAGACAGAAACAAAAATCCTCAGTGCCAGGCAACCTTGGCCAAAGGACATTCTCAAGTCATTATCTATCACTGTGATTCTTTCCTATCTGAGCAAGACAAAGACAGTTGGTAGGGAGACAGACAGCCTCCACTGCTGCCGGCTTTGTTACTTGGAATACTCTGGTATAACGGGGGTGGGGGCTGACACTCTCTTTTTTAACTCACCAAAGTTATATTCTGTCTGTCAATCTTTACAGAGACGTCTTGGTAAGTGCGGCATAAAGAAACATAAGGCCAGACAGGTGCAGGAATGATAAACATTTTTCTTTTCGAGCTCTTTCATAAGAAAACAACCTTATCTTTGATTTTCATCTCTATAACGAACATATTTTCTTGAAATGAATGACGCTCAATATATATTTCTAGGCCTACAAATAGACTTTGAACATAAATAGTCAAATACATTTGCAGTGAAAGCATCATCTGCCAATATATACCAATGAGATTGCTGAGAGAATAAATATTATTTTACTGAAATGATGTATGATTATGAATTAAAGATTTCCTCTGCCTACAGCAAGTAACAGGATAAGCGGATCAGAGTCATGTTGATTTATTTTGAAGGTTGTGATATAATAAAATTGTAATTTTGTACTTTTTGTCTTCGCATTTAAAATACAAATTACATATTAAGAAAACGTTGACAGATCTGCCTCCCTGCTGGTTTGAGGAGAGGGAGGATTTTTTCTTTTCATGCAGTAGCTGTTTCAAGCAGTAAAGGAAACCTCTGCAAAAACCTTCAGGCATCTCATTACATCTGATCCTGCTGACCATCTTGGGAGACAAAAGCATGCTTCAGAGCTTCAATCAATTATAGATTTGAGTGAATGCATTCATATTGAAGAAAGTCGCCTTGTTTTGTGCACCATTTCCCAGATATCGACAGAAGTGATGGGAATTCCTGAGCTTACTAGCAGTTAGGCAAGGACCCTTAGGGTATAAAGACGACAGCAGTGTGGGAAATTAATTCCACCACCGCCATGTGAAGAGGGTTTTGTGTATTTAATACACACTTTCATTTTTTTCAAATGACCCAACTGGAGTAAAGGTTTGGGTCAGAATTAATTTTTTTCTTTAACGAGTTCCTCTCGGTGCCTGAGATGAAGACCAGTAATAAAGCAGCCGCAACACACTTATTAAAGGACATTCTCAATGTCATCATGACTCAGCAGCGGGCTGACAGAGCCACTCGTTGAGGAAACATCGATGCTGTTCAGAGGTGTAGAGTAGCCTGATAGTTGTCAGAACTGTGAGGTCAAACTTATCCTCAGCAGATACGTGAAACTCAACACCATGAGCTTTTCCCCTTTTCACTGGCTTTTACTGTAATTTCCTACTCACGTCAGCACTTTGATTAATGACTTTATTTACACACAGGATCACATACACTATATGGCCAGATATCAATCATAGTATTTCACGCATTCATGGACTTTCAGCGTTGCCACAGTCAAAGCCTAATTACATCTAACTAATAAGTGTGCATGAACAGCAAAGGCCCAAAACTGCCAACATATTGAAGATACTGTATGTGCAGACCAAGTGTGTTTAAATTTCTCTGATATATTCCTGTTTTGCAGAGAGAGTCAACTGGGGACAAACCCACAGAAGTGAGATGATTATCAAGGACGAGCAGCTGTTTCTGTCTTGGGCCATTTCTGCTAATCTAAAACACCATCAGACTCTAATGAACGCTCCCATCCCACCGGCCTGACTCTGGCTGCACTGAGCTCTTCACTTGAAATGAGACAAAACAGTCTCAAAGAAAATTGCTTGTAGGAGCAGTTTGATTGAATAATTAGATTTTTATTAACTTCTACAAACCTTAAGCATCAGAGGTCAAGAACAGATGCATGGTGTGTGTGTGTGTGTGTGTGTGTGTGTGTGTGTGTGTGTGTGTGTGTGTGCTTACGTGTGTCCCTCAGCCAATCAATACTCAAGAATGTGCTGCTACTATAGAGGGCAAGGTTACCAAGGGAATGAAATAAAGAAGCAGGTCAGGATCACAAAAACCCCTCTCTCAGCGATAATTAAGGCTGGGTCCAGCAGACAAGACCGATGGATCAGGATCACATGTTCAGGTCCTCTGTACTGCATTAAGGTGCACACTGTATATTCTTTATCCAATAACACCTGCATGGGTTAGATTTAAGGTCTGGACATACAGCAGATCCATTTACAATGCAATGGACATACAGCAGATCAATTTACAATGCAGTTCATTGATAGCTAGTTCTGCAGCTTGTGACTCATATGCCAATTATTTCAATTTATACATCAATATTTTAGTCTGTAAAATAGAGGGAAATGCCCACAGAGCCCAAGGATATGTCTTCACAGTGACCAACAATATACCAGTATACAAAGATATTCAATTTACAAAGAAATAAAACAACAAGTCACACATAACTTTAACCCCGTCATGATAGCATTTAAATACAAACACTTAATAAACTGTTTATACTACAAATGATCATATTGTAATATAATCCATTATGTTATCATTGTTATATCTTCTGTCAACATTTATAACTTCTCCTTTATTCATTTATGTATGAATGGATGATAACACAGCTGAAGCCATACTTAATGGTGATTTATGATTACGCATAAAAACAAATCCTGTTAATATCCCATTAACTGTTTACACACACAGTAATCCTTCACAGGCAGCGTTCAATGATCTTCAACTAATAAAAACGTGATGAACTTCAAGGTTCATTCTGAACCTCGGAAAGTTTTATCTGACAAAATAACCTGACACAATGTCCACTTGCAAGCTTTCATTCGCTTCCTGTGGCCTTCACATGTGAAAAGGGTTTACTCCGTTGCCATAGAGAGGTGAGGAAATTTAGTTCAGCGTATTTTACTTTAACAGGATCCCCATGAGCCACAGCCTTGAAGAAGCTTTTCTCCTGAGGTCCTTAAAATCGACTTAGTCTTGGTAATAATGCAACTATTAAAACATTACTCATAACATCACAAGACAGAAATCACAAAGTGTAAAACAAGCGCCTACCAAGTCAATAATCAGTATACTGTGTTTAAATGTCAGTGAAAAAGGAACCATGTCACTGCACTGTTCCACATTTGAAATTATAAAACGGTCCATTTTACAATTCAATATAATGAGAAAAAAATAAGAAAAGTCGATTTCACTCCAATGTTCCCTTTTCAGTAACATTATAAAAGTATTGTCACTGTTTCATACAATTAAGACACTGGAGGACACACATCAATCTGGTTTGTAACATTTGTAATTTCATATCCATCTTAAGATTTAAGATAAAACCATTTTGCTGGGCAATAGTCTGGATAGTGCTGTATTAATGTTTGTATCAGCTGTTCATGTTGGGTTTTGTGCCAATTTTGTTTTCTTTAACATCTTATTCACAAGTTTTGACCACAATGATTTACCATATGAATTTATTCCTACTAACTCCTAGAATTGGGTAATAAACTCATCATTTAGGCAAAAACAAATATTTGGTTATATACGAAAAGAGAGGTTTGAATCAAATACAAAGCTAATTGTCTAAATAACATTGGCAGACAATTTATTTTTCCTAATCCATTCAACCACTGATCTCGAATTTATATTTCAAACTGTATTGAACTCATTGCATGTGATAATTCTTCGTTAATAATATCAAATCCTGCTGTAAAATCCAGTAAGAAAGGATTTCATGGGAAGTCTTTACTCCCTTCTTAGGTCGCTAAGAGTAGGTTGAATTATTTATAACTTTGCTCTTCATCTAATGTAACATGTAACAAATACGAAATACAGAAAATGCCATGGTTTTCTCCACCTCCTCAAGTGCGGTGCCATTCAAAATTTAAATGCCATCCATATTGCTGAAGAGCCAAACAGAAACTTGGCTATTTAGGCTGACACTATAATTCAAGACTAACATTCAACATAAAATACTAACTTGTCTTATTTATTTCGATGTCTGTCTTCTGTCCTTGTGAGGATCTCCTGAATTTTCATGCTGCTCTTAAACACTGCACATCACATTGCAATTGGCTTTTATCACATATGAAAAACATCATACTCATCACCGTTCTCTCTATCACACAGTAGGATGCATCTCTCTACAGTTGAGAGGAAATAACCATCTCTCCTGTTGAAGCTTCCAGACTTCCCCATATCGCCTCTCTCATTTAAATCTCATATCTACGGAAAATGATCCAGTAACTACTTAACCTTACATATCCCTCATGCACGTACTAATGTTGGCAGAGCTGGTTTGAGGCTATGCACCATTAAAATGGAATGAACTGTGAACCGCACTCGAACTGGAGTCTTCCACTTTTCCTGAGGGGTTTAAAGCTTTATTATCTGATGTTTTTTTTACTGTAAAAATATGTTTTTTTTTCTTCATTCCTTTATTTCCTTAGTTCCTTGCATTGTGTAATTGTCCTCTCATTGTTGAGTTGATTGTGTTTTTGTGATTGTCTCTTGTTCTCAGATCTATTTTAGAAAAGAGATTATTATCTTGGAGAGGCTACCTGATTAAATAAAACAATAATCATTGATTCTGCTATTTCTGTACCTCTTCATAATTAATTATTCACTTGATTAATTATTTATGTATAAGTCCTCTCTCACAACAGCACTAATATTAGTTGAATACCAGCACAGGTTACACTTGAGGTTATTGACTAGAAATATTTTATTTTGTACTATTTATAGAAATGTGTCCCACTAAATACATTTGGTTATGATGTTATGATACATTGAATTGTCATTTATCAAACAGTAATTTATGCTTGCAGGATTTACAGAATTAAAATGATCTAATAAGTGTTTTAGAAATATTTATATTTAAATCCACATTGCAGGAGTTAACATAATGCACAAAAAATGTTTGGCATCTATGACTGAACAAGAGTCTACAGTCATGTTACTAGTATTATACAAAGTGGCATTTAAACTTGAAGCTGGTGCTAGAGGTAATATCAGAGGATCACAATAGTTCATCAAAAAGAGATCATGAACATGTGCACCAAATATCATGGCAATCTATCCAATAGTTTATAAATATTTAACTTCATATGTAAATGTTTCGATGTGATGAATAATCAGAGATCAACAAAATCATGAGGCTTTGTTGTCTGGATTGACAAAAAAGGTTGCACAAATATTCATGATAATCCAACCAATAGTTTGGTTACACATTTCAGTCTGGTTCAAAATGATGGAGCCAACCGACTGATACTGCCATGGCCACAGTCACGCTGCCAGGATAAGTGTTTGAATTGACTAATCGTTTAATTGATTAATGTTTTCAGTTCTGACAGAAACAGTTGGACATAATGGAGAAAAAACACTGCCATCCAAGTTACAACAAGCGACATTACACAAGATATAAAACAGTGTAATTTGGGTAAAAGTAGAAAGATCTCAGTGGTTTTGTGCAAACTACTCTGTGAAATGTCTCTACGATCGTTCTGGCTCCAGTTACCCTCGAATACTTTGGGGATGTAGTGGACATGATTTAGAGATATGATCAGCCAAAAGCTTGTAAAACCTCATAGTAGGTCATAGCTTACTACACATCAAACACCCTAATATGATATTAATCCAAAGCAACTGGCAAGTTATGAATCATTAAATCACAGAGTGGAGCGAGTCGATATAAATGTTAAAGTGAAGTTTTTCATTCAGGTTATAAAGTGTTTTAAGTCTATTTTTTCTCCTTTAAGATACAAACTCTATACTAACGCAAAAACGTTCTCTTTATTATTGACCCTTTAAACAGTCGTTAAACACAACAGCACCAACAAAAAGCTCACTTATTGGAATTGCTATGGTTTTTCAACACATCATATAATTTTCATTGGCTATGTTTGCCAAATTTTAAAAAGGAACTCATCCAATTTTATGAGAGTAATACCTCTACTATGTGTAAAAGTAGTATAAAGCATTACTGTGGAGTGTGAAATACTCTTAAATACAAGCTCATGTGCCAGTAGACCCATCTCCTGTGAGTGTCAGTGTTGTTGGATCAAATTCAAGCTATATTTTCCCAGGAGAACAAATTGCTCGCTGGGATTAGATTTTTACATTCCCCTAATTCCCAAAGGACTGTTTTGCAATGTGGTTCCACTAATTATACACATAATCCTCCCACAGGCAGGTCTGTTCATCTTCATGCAATGTGCACAGGTTTTGGCACTGGCACCAGTCTGCACGGAGCAGTTTATGGAAATTTCCGGGGGTTTGACATGTCCATGTCACGTCAACAGGAGGATTTATTGCAAGTGTTTAGATGAATGAATAGTAGCAGAATCTTCATGTGGCTGCAAGCTGACATAACGACACTTAAGATTAATATGAATGGCACACAAAGGCTCCCACCGCTCAAGCAGCTAATAATAAAAACCTAAAACAATAATTAATCTAAAGTTTTCTTCTATTATTTTCACTGTGCTGTGTTCGTGACCTGCTTGGGTGAATATATCTAACTTCATTAAATGTTGCAAACAGAATAAAAAACATCTTACGATGAAGAATGCTTCAAATTTAGATCGCGCTGTAATTGTGTAAAAACAGTGTGAGGTGGTACTGCTGTCTTCATGTCTCATGCCATTAGCACGTGGCGTCACATCAGTAATAATGGCACTGTAATGATTTTTTGTTGCTGTAATAAGAAAAGACAGGTTTGATACACCAAATGAAGGTTTTACAGCTACCTCCACTGCCCCATTGAGCTTTAACCTGAAAATGCAAATCGACTTCATGAAAACCAAGTGATTTCATGGTTCACTGACAAACACATAAGCATATGGACTACAGTCACCAGGAAAATGTAATATACAGGGGGGGGGGGTATGCATGTGAATCTTACCTTAATCCCTAATAATTCAGTTTCCTCTTGCACATCTGCGCTGCACCATCACACTTTCTTGCTCTTTCAGATCATTTAAAAACTCTGGGGAATTCAAACGACTTTTCCCCCCACACAGCTATATTACGCCATCACTATTTACAGTATGTGGAGAAGACATGGTCCTCTGTTCACAAATTCAAGCATGAAGATTACAAGGGCTTAGTGCGACAAGTATTAGCATATCCTGTTACATACAAGCCTATAAGCAGGGGTTATGAGAAAGTAATGGAGCCGCCTTGAGCTGGTAGACATTTTTTACAATTAATTATATAACAAAAAAAAATCTGCAATAAAGTATTGGCACCTTTGCTGCATAATCCCTTCATAGAGATCAATGATTCCGGGGGATTCTCAGTCAACAGATTGGAAGGCTGGGGAGAGAAAAAAGCTTTTATTAATTTTTTACTGTGCCTTCTCCTCCAATAAAGTGGGAGGGCAAAATAATTTTACAGAGCCCCGAGCACGAGCGTGATTTGCTAAATTAATGTGACAACTCTTCTGGAAACAGGAGCTGGGACTAACTATGAATCATTTTAGTCGCCAGATATTTTTCCTTATTTACCATCTCCACATAATGTCAGCGTTGGGCCCGAGCGCTGCCAGAGCTGTCACTTTGACAGGTTGTGGAGGTGGCGGTGCAGCAGTCATCAACAAAACAGGTTAAAAAACAAGAACTCTTCATTTCCATCCCCTCATGAAAACATCCCAATTCTCTCCAGGCTGGTAAATACTTGCGCTTTTGTAATTCGTGTTTCGTTCTTGAATTTATTGCCAACCGTGGCAGGATTTGTCTGTCAAGGCAAGTCAGGATGAAGAGACCAAACAGGAAGGGAGAGCGTTGATAATATCGTTTGCAATATGTCAAAGGAAGATTACAGGGAGCATATCTGATTTCCTCGGTTAGCTCTCGATGGTGCAGAGTCCTAAAAATTCATTTTGGTTTATTTTTCCTACTCGCTTTCTTGTCACACAAATTAAATTAACTAAGCAGCACTACAAGAACACAGTGAATCACATTAGCTACAGGAGTTGAGATGTACTTTTTTTGCCTCCATTTATTATTCAGTGATGTTTGTTCTCGTCATCGACACCTTAATGTGGCGATAGACAACTTCTTATTATCAAGAGGTAAATGTTGATTGCACAATGTAATTGCCATTGACAATTGACTCTACAAATGACACCTCTTGCATTTGGATTAGTTTGCTATAAACTTTGATGTCACCGGGTACGAATTCTCCCTGGGAAACAGAACCTCAATTTAGAGTACAAAACTAAAACAGGAAGAGAAGAGTTTTTGTTTCCCCAGGTAGTGGAAGTGGCAGTTGATGGAACAAACAGGCTTACTGTGGAGAGAGCCCTGTTGTTGGAGGAGGTTAAGAAGGTGAAGGAGAAATTCACTCGATGGAGAGAACTCTGGGATTTGAGAGGCTTCAAAACCAACATTCAGTTCAGCATGAGTTCGGCTCGATCAGAAAACAACAAAACCTGCCCTCTTACTAACACAACCCAGGTGTTTTACTTTATCATTTCACTGAAAAGGGAAAGAGATTCAGACTGTGCAACATTGGGACATCATTTTATTTCTATTAGTCAGGAGCTGAGATCTTCTCCGTGCTTTCAATTCTGACATGACATTAAAGGTCAAGTGTGAAAGATTTAGGTGAAAGCGATCCATTTGCAGAAATTGAATATAAAATAAATAATAATAATAATCCTTATGTTTTCACTAGTGTGTTTCATCTAAACTGTACAAATTCTTGTTTTTCTTACCCTAGAATGGGCCCTTTATATTTAAAAACTTCATATTTACATCAGGAGCAGACCGTCTCTACAGAGGCCACCATGTTTTATACAGTAGTCCCGACTGGACAAACTAAAAGCCTTTGAGTTTTTAAACAACTGAAGTCCACCACAGGTTCTCTCTCATGTTTGGATGGGGAGGGTGAGATGAGGGGAATTAACTGCAACATGCAACTTCACCACTAGATGCCACTAAATTCTACACACTGAACCTTTAATGAAACACAAAAGAAAGCTTGGCACAGGCTTCTCATAATATTAAAGAGAAGTATTTCAGGAGAAACTTAAATCATAGCTTATTGCGTCTTATTCAATTCAGTTTTTTTAAACAATGCTGTAGCATAACTTTAGAACTGACAATGTGGGTCTGTCAACACGAAACACCTGCCAAAGTTATCTCATTCCCATGAGCCTCAGATGTAGTTTGTATTGTTAAGTTAATTAACATACATTAACAAACTGTAACTCAACTACGACAGTGAGCATAATCTCCTTATCCATAGCGTGTTAGCATGCTTGGGTTAACCTTTAGCTCAAAGCGCCGCTATGCTTAGTCTCATAGAACCACTAGCATGGCTGCAAACTCATAAGTCTTGTGAAATAATACAGAGCAAAGTAATTTTGTAAATTAAGCTGAGACACTATCGGCGTGTTATCTTTTCTCTGGTTTAATTTGTTCTGATGTGCTCATTGTTTGATATAAACATTCCCCCTTTGTGTTTTTATCTTTCTTTATTCCCATAAATTACATTTACTTAGTTTATGAACAACACTTCCTCCCATAGTACACCCCACCATCCACCCTGACTACAAAAAGTTTCATAGTATTAAGAGACAGGGTTTTGTTTTTTAGTCAGTGTTTGCCTGAACCTCAATTTTTCAGTTCATAGGAGGACAGAAAGAGCTTCATTACTTTCACCTGCTGACTTTTAAATGTGTTCATATTGAATTTAGGTAAATAAACTCCTGCCTGACTTGCTTGGTTGCCCATGAATGCCTGAGCTCAAACTTTGAGTTTTTCGATGAATGACAAAAGACCTTAAGATGAAAAAAGAGAGTTTTCTACAAAGTCTCACTGAATATCTTGGAAGTGTAGAAATCCTCCCCAGCTTCTTCAAACAAATACTGAGAACCACCAGACTGAAAACATAAACTATTAATCCCATTTGAAGCTGTGTGCTTAAAAGTGAAATACCAGAAACACCTTACTGCCCTGCATGGTCTTGAACCACACAATCAAAGGCCGCTTTCGCTTAAAACAGGGTTTAAGTCGGGGACAACTTTGATGTACTCCAAGGTCATTTAAATTCTGTTTCACCTCATACAACACTATCTTACACTGAGAAAAATGCCATTTCAGGCCAAACTGTCTCTTCAGCACATATAGGGAATTAAGCATTTTTTCTTTCAATAACATGACAGCCTTCTCTTCTCTTCCCTCCATGCTCCCTTCGTTGTTCGTCCATTTAATCTGAAAAGTGGATTCTCATAAATTGCACATTTTCTCATTTATAAACTAATTGCAATAAATAACAACAGTGTGTATAATGATTTGCAAAAAGTGTGGATTTTGATAAGAAATTAATTAATTATTTTCCACCAACCTCTGAAACAAACTGTATAATATTCCTGATGGTCCTGTTTTTGACTCTATACATGCATCTCTTTATGTGTTACTGATATATTCATGAGAATAATGTTACAATGTTACAACAAGGCATTAGGGATCCATCCAATACAGATGGGTATTTTTTAAGGCCTCTCAGTGACATGTTGCATTTCACAGCTGTAAACATATGTATACTGCTGGCACGGCTGAGCCGCCCATCTATAATGGATATGGAGTCGTGTGGGGTGGAACAAGTCACCTCAAGTGAGATTCCGGGACTTTATGAAATGTTAAAAAGGACATCTCCAAACATACTCTGCATTCCCATGAATAATATCCAGGGCTTAAAGTAAGAACATGCCGATCGTTCTCTGCCAGGACTTCAGAGATTTCAGTCTTAAATGCAAGTCAATATGAAGATCTTCCCCTTTGAGTACGGTAGCCAATCAGTATTTAATAACCCAGAGTAAATCTTCTTCTCAATCTCAAGATGCGCAGTTTGTTATTGATAACAATACAGCAATTTTCTTTTTACATATTTCAAATGTTTATTTTGCCAATGTTCGGCAAAATGTTGTTTCTCCAAATTGCTGCTTTCTATGAATAATAATGTGTCGAGAAGGTTAAATTAGGTTTTGAGAGATTCCAAGGACGAAAGTTGTTTTTTTCCCTTGTGTTCCCGTCGTCGCTGCTTGTGCTTGTGATTGCTCTGTTTCTTTTTGATCTCAGTGAGGCAGATGACACCACAGACCAGGCCATCGTGCTTGAGCTCCTCGAAAAAGGGTTTATGTCACAGTTATTGCGCTTCAGATGGCTCAGACCATAGCTTACTGATAGATCATTTCGTGCTGTTAGAGGCGATGCATCCTCTCCACTGTATTTGAATGGATTTAGTTTTCCGTGAATAGATTTTAGCTTCTTTCTTGATTAAATTCGCATTACAAAGAGCCTTTAATCAATGTGAGAAACACGTCTGAAATAAAGGTGTTGCTGTAATTGAATTATTCAGAGGAAATGTTCTGTCGATACATAATGGAAGCCAATATAAAGTGCTCGATAACATTGGAAACAAACAGATCAAACCATTCAGCTACAAGTGAGTTGCCGATCTACACTCTCAGGTAAACTTTCCTCTGCATGCATGACAAATTATTTGCAAAACAAGCTATCTATTCCCCCAGTGAGCACCCATGAGTCGAAACCTTTACATTACACTGATAGAACGTTAAAAAAGGCATTCTCGGTGAAAAAAAAAAAAAGGTTCATATCTCATCTGTAATGAAATGATTAGACGTGAATCCTCTGTTAAATTACAGCAGGAGGTTCACCTCGATGATTTGATTCCAGAAATAGAGTGATATCTCCAGACTAAGATATATCACTAAGCTGCGAGTTAATGATAATGAATCTATGATCGCTGACTTCCATCTACTCAGCTCTATTAATCTGACTACAAAAAGAACCCAAACATCTCCAGCCTTTCTGGATATTCCTGTTATGTCTGTGCAAAAGCATCTCATGATGTAACAGCTGTTCCATCTGCTGGAAAAAAAAGTTATTCGTGCTTTTATTACATCTCATTTTCATCACCACATCTCATAACACCAGAAAAACATCTGCAGTCGAGCACACTGAGAACCAGGATCACAGTTGCCCCAATTAAATGATGTTACAGTGGAGCTTCCTTAGTTTTTCCACTGATGATACATATTTTTAACTTTTCCCCCCAAGACTGTGAGGAGCTATGGTGGGTAAAATTATCAGCTCCTCAAAAAAAAACCAACACATTTTCAGGCAGTCACAGTGATCATAATCTGCTTCTACTTTATCCTGACCGTCTAATCGACATTATATCAAATAATTCCTGCCTATTTACTGTTTGCCAAATTACTTTTATTGACTTTGTCTGGGAACTTTATTGACTTGCACTGATCATGATTTTTTTTCTATATCTTTTAATTATGCCCCATTAGAATAACGATTTAGCTTCTGTTCCAAGAAACCTGCCACACAAGCTTGTTATAACATTACTTGTCACTGTGTTCAATATAAGGCTGCAAATAGTGATCATTTTCATTATCAAGCAAGCAGTCTGCACTAATTGTGAATTGTTTCAGTATATCTTTCTGAAAATATCACATCACAATCTCAAATAAACCATGATGGCATCTTCCAATGTCTTGTTTTATTTCTGTGAACATCACTCAAACAGCATTAAAACAATAATAGAGAAAATCACCTTATTCTAAATAAATTAAGATGATATTTGGCATCCTTTCTTACATTTCAAAAATTATTTATTGACTAACCAAATTGCTGCAGAATCATTTTCTGTCTGTTCGCTGCCATACGACACCTTTTAGCTATATATTTAGATATATGGGATTCTATGGGTATCCCCTTATTGCAGATTACAGTAGATGGAGAACATTTGGAGAAACATTTATATATTTGCTTTTGTCATACAATGATTCAATACGCTAATGAAGCCTCAATCAGATTGAGGATATTTAGGATATTTCTATGAATTAAACAGAGGTTTTAGCCTGAATCGTTTGTCAGATCTTGCAACAGATCTTATGTTGTACAGTTGAGGGCTGGTTCCTCCTCTACTCTTTGAGGTTAGTAGAAAAAAAAAAATATTCAGGACTAAGAACATCGTCTGAGCTGTGTGATCCAGGTGAAGTGGAAAATTCCTATTTTCTTTAGTACTGTTCAAATTATTATCAGTTCATGGGGTTCAGGGAGTTATGTTTCCATGAAATGCTCGACCAAATCCTGAAATGCAGTGGTGCACAGACGATCAAAAGTTGAAGTACATTTGTTTCAAAACCTTCAAAAGAAGAAAAAGGTTCTTCATTTTGGGACTTTTTTGTTGAACAGTTTGAAAATATATATGCAGCATTATGATTCAGGCTTTTTCTTTTGCATTTGTGAAGTCTTGTTAATCATTATTGGCCAACCATACTGTTCTTGTATGCATGACACAAAACCAAAAACCCTAACTAACCCTGCTGAAGATAACACATGATGGCAGAGTAGCAGAGAGGTCCACACGTAGACATTAGTGTTGCAGAGCGTGACAGTGAGGCAGGGGCCAGTGATCAGCCCCGTCCGCTCATAAACCGTCTGAAAGTAATGCCTCGGAGTGATGATGAGTAAAAATTTGTAGACGGTGCAGTGAACCGTCACGTACACGTAACCTGCTGTAATGGCATTCACTTGATTAATTGAAGTTAACATGTCTGGTTCTCAAAGCTTAAACACTCAAGTTTGCTGTGCATATCTGATTAAAGGTCAGCTCACTCCAATTTATTTGGCAAAAAGGAGAGGACACAGGGGAACAAGCGCAGGCTGGGAATTTAATCACAGTGCCACCCTGATGCTGAAAACTGGTTCTGCTCTGTAAGAAGCAGCAGCTCGCTTCACGATGACATGCACGTCCTAAAACGGGAAATGGTCTGTGACTAATGATCAATGACTGAGACAAACTCCAATCATAACGTACTGACAAGTTTTGTTGACAAATACTTAGTCAGGAAAGACAATGTTGATTAATAACAAAGAGATAAGGTCATTTCAATTTCAGCGTCATTTCAATTTCAGCATTTCGCTGTTAACTTGGAGATTGTATGTTCCAATTGTCCTGCTTAAATCTTTTCATACAAAGGTTCGTGTGAAAAAATATATATAAGCGTCAATTTCTTATTTGGGATTCAAGAGAGAGATTTTATGTGAGAAAGTGATTAAAGGAGTTATTGATAAATATATTTGGGCAGCGTCTTGGTTCAAACTGAGCAGACTTGACCTCAATTGATGTCAATTTAAGTCCCTCGATGATCGCATCCTCAGAGAATGATTAAATCAACAATCGACGTTAAAAACTATTCTCTCGTCTGCCTTTGAATGGTATACACATTTATAGGCTGTATCTGTCAAGTGCAGAAAATGTGAACGACTAAATGACTTATACTGCCGCACATTATGTTTATAGTAGGAGGGGGATCTCATTTTTGTTTCATTAGAGATCATATTCCCGAGTCTGTGTCTCACTGTGATATTGCGATGCTGATAAAAAATGGGCAAATTTAAATGAGGAAAGTTTTGTGTTTAAAAAGAGTTTTTTGTCACAGAGGACGAACAGCATCTTAAAGAGATTGATGGCATTTCAATGTGCAATATTTTTAAGATTTGTGAGCTGAAGAAGTTCAGTTTTATCTAAAGTTGCCGCTGAACAAACTCGCTCCACGTTAATGAAGAAGTCAGGCAATAATCACACGTTCTCCATCAAGAGAAACCTGATCTAATGTCTTGCTGCAGATGTCGTGGGTAGTTTTTTCTCCAGACAACAGCGGATCACAGCGGGGTTTGATATCTTCTTGTTCCATGACTCTAAAATATCTAAGAAATGATCTGCTGTCAATAATTATGAAAATGACTGTTCTTATCTGGATGCATTTTGTTTTATGGAGAATCTTAGAGCTAATGTGTGACAAATACACACAGTTTCCTTTGGCTTTGTCACAACAAAATCCATGCTGTGCAGCAGCAGTAAGATATTCTGTTTGAATCAGCAGTAACTTAAGCTCTAACACAGTGCAACCAGAAATCACTTATCGCTGATGTTAAGCTGGAGAACACGCTGCACCATCTCCTGTGAATCTCTAGTGCGTCCTAAGGCAATTTGCAACAAGTCGTCCAAATTAAATGACAACGTATGTCACTTGTCCGTGCCCTCGAGAGACAAACATAAAGAAATGTTTTTCTGATCTGACGCAGGACGACAACATTAATCTTCCTAAACTGTCACAAATCTCTGTCGAAAAATAAATCAGTTTTATGATGTGACACCACTGGCTGTGGTTTAAAGGTCCAGTGTGTAAGATTTAGGTGAAAGGAATTTTTGGCAGAAATTGAATATAAAATAATCCTAGTGATGTTTTCATTAGTGTGTAATCATCTAAATTGTATGAATTGTTGTTTTCTTTATCCTAGAATGGGCCCTTTATATGTAAAAACTTTATATTTACATGGAGGGAGGTCCTCTCTGTGGCCGCCATGTTTTTTACTGTCGTCCAAACTGGACAAACTAAAACCTTTTGAGTTTTCATGACAACAGAAATTCACCACAGGTTCTGTTTCATGTTTGGGGGAGGTTAAATGAGGAATATTCAGCTGCAACATGAAACTTCACCTCTAGATATCACTAAATTCTACACACTGAACCTTTAAGTTTGGTTAAAGCACAAAAACAGTTTGGTTGAGTTAAGGGTAAAAAATTAAGGGTTTGGGTTGTAATTAGTATTACATTAAGGTGAGGGGGGGGGCATTTGTCATAAATAACTATGTCATAACCTGATTAAGTTTTCATCTATGTTTGTTGTATGCAAATGTCTCTGGAGGTATTACCACAACCTGGGATGAAGGATGTGGTGTGGTTTCAAGAAAGAACCAATTTTGGTGCAGATCTGGATCAGGGGGCGGGATTCAGGATTTTCCCCCTTTGTTTTAACATTGAGAGATTAATCTTTTTTTCACATTTTCATTGTTTTCTCAGAGAATAATTAGTGGATCTTGGAAAAAAAGAAAAAAAGAAAAACTATTCGTGTGGATTTAAATATGGTTTCATACGTGGACAGTGGGGCCTTGAAGGAGCTATTCTACTTTAAGTTATGGAGCGATCATGTTTGTGCTTTTTTAGAAACAAAACTGACTGCCTGATGAAAACTGAAAACAAACAGCATGATCTCCAGTGACAGACTGACACCCTGTAAGAATTTACTGTTGTGCGCCACCCTTCAATGTCATGAACATATATTTGCAAAAACTTGACTGAGCCCTTGAACAGTATCGACAGCTTGATGTGGAGATATAAGCAGAGACGCTCCACAGAGCGTTCATTCAACCATCTCCCCTCTCCGCCACATGCTGCAGCAAACCCCACATCAGCATGAGTGAAGGAACAGCAGCAAGGAAAAAATTACATGTCGGGGAGTCGGGAGAGAGAAATGTCCTTCATGGGCTACAATACAGCAAATGGTATTATTATCTGACTACTGCATTCGCTCAGTCCTCCCTCACCCATTTCCTTGATGCTCTTGCACTGTGATGAGGAACAAGCCACATTTCACCTTGTTATTTACATATAGGCGTAATAATCCTCTGTGTTTCCTCCCCTTCACATTCATTTTGATATTCTACAGTATTTACGACTGGGGGGCTTTGCAGCACGTACCCAATACAGGCGGCTGGTAATGAATAAATTAAGCATCAGAGTGAAGGCAGAGTCCTACTCGGAGGTCACATGCATTTTGCTGCCATTTTAAAACGGGCAGATCACTGAGGAATATGGCAGGAGAATACGTCCAGTCAGATGCTGTAAATGTGCAGCCATTGGGGAGCACCTGAATAATTTATAGCCCCTCTTGTTGTGCTGCACAATCGGGGGAGATTTATTTCAAACAAAGGGAACATGATGTCAGTTGTGAATTTCTGTTATGCTTTGTTTCACGTTGTCATTTCTGTGCTTTCCGTATTTTCATCTGTATTAGATTTATTTTATCTGATGTATCAAACTGCTGACATGTAGCTCCGATTGATGTAGCTGTCTGCCTCCTGAGCTGCTTCTTTAAAAAAAATATAATGAATAAAAAAACAGCAGTTGTGGGTGTTGGAATCAGACAGCAGGAAAAGCTGCATTTTAGTGTGCTCTTAATCTGATGACTCTCATCTTCCTGCAGCCTGGGACGTCCCACTACGTCTGTCTCCAGAGATGCCAGGTCTCACTGACACAATTCTCCAGAGACACTCACAGCGTGAACCGTTAAACATGGCACTCGTGTAAGACTTCATACTGAGAGGCTGTTCGCCTTTTCTTACTGAAACTCCACAAGCACGGCTGAACACATTTATTATCTCTTCTGCAAAAAAAAAAAAAATACAGTATACAAAATAGCCTGTATAAGTAAAGGAAAGCAAAATGTAAAGGCCTCATACAGTGTTTTTTCCCCTGCTGCTGCCACACCTTCCTCTGTGTATGACGACATACTGCATTTCTGTATGAGTCAATGGCTGCAGGCTCAAATGACTATTTAAGTTGGCCTTGTTGGACAAACTGAAAGCAACAGAGACAGAGTAGCTATTAACAGCACTGATACAAACAACACAGGGAACCTTAAAGTGCCTTTTTCTGCCATTATTGTGTCACGTCATTCACAAAATACTACAGTCCAGTGTGGTGAGTAATCTTGTTGGTTGTTGTGACAGTCTGATTGGTGCATGTGCTCGTGTGGGTCTGTAATGGATTTAACAGGCTCTATCTGTATCCTTGCTGATTTTTTGTTGTTTTTTTTGTGCAACAACCACGTGATCAGCGACTATAGAGAGGACAATTAGCCTTTTCACTGAACCTGACATATTTACATCAAACTCAAGTTAATTAAAGCAAGTTCTTTGTCAGGCAAAGAAAGAAAAACAAGCATGCTAAGTGCAGGTTACTGTGAAAAGGCACCTTTACTGCCTTCTCCTTTCTTCAACAACTAACCCCTTCCTGTGCCGCCCAGCTCCAGTTGAGTTTCCTGCTCCAGATGAATTAACGTGGCTTTAATTCTGTATTTTGTATGTATTTTACCTACTTATTAGTATGTGCCAGATGTAAACACAATAATTTACCACAGAAGCTGAAAAATCAATATAGATGTGCAGGTGTGAGTGGTTAGTTTAGTAAAATTCCTGTTTCTCAGCCACTGTTCCACTCAGCAATGAGACAAGGAATTTATACAACGCTGAAATTTCTCTTTTTGCATGTAATTTCTATGTAATTACTTAGTTAATTACTATGTTTACGGGATCAGTCATGTAATTATATATTGTTAGACGTATATGAGGCTGGTGAGACGATGGGTGTAACTGAAAAAAACAAGGATATAAACAGTATGTCCTTGTTTTTACACTTTGTTTAACTGTCAACCTGTAAATCGTCTTATAAAGATAAGCAACTAAACTTGAACACAGATATCATTCTCACACTGAGGTTATCATCAGCATAGCTCAGCAGGAAGTCCGTCCAGGATAAAAGTCCATTCCAACGTTTCATAGTCATGAAATTTAAACATTCTGTAAATAATGAATCCATATCTAACAAATAATCAAAAGTAATCCCAGTAATTTCTAAACTCAAACGTATGGAATATTAATAGCTGAAAACAATTAAGCTGCAGGTCGCCTTGGGAAATTTCAAACAGCTTCTTACTGACCTACTTACATATACATAAAAGAGTTATATGAAATAAACACACATATATAGATGCTTTGCATTACTGCTTAATCAGAAACACTGTGTCTATCTCCACTGTTTCAACTATAGGGCTATAACTAATAATTATTTTGTGGAGTTGCAGCAATAGACAGTATGAAGAAGTTGATGAGTTTTCTGAACATTAGAGGATGTAAACTTTTTCAATTAATAGCTAGGAACCCAAATAAGAGTATAACAGGATGAGATAACCTTGGCATAGCTATGCACTCTCAGAGAACCCTTCTGGTTTTTCAATCAGTTCAGTTATATTACAATTAAACCATCATTTGTGATCTACTGTGTGTTACTGCACTCGTAACATTTCTAACTAACACCCCCCTCATAGGTGACCAAAAAAACCCCAACAACCTGTGAAACATACTGGGCTGAAGCAGAACCATCCAGGGTGAGCTCTTGAGTCACAGAACACAGTAGAAATTCTTATGTCAGACTTTCACATGTCATATTACTACAATGGCAGTCAAGCTGAAAGAGGCTGCTGATACTCTGATAATTCAGACACAGGTCTGTGAAAGAAAGCCTCTCTTTGGGGTGTAAGTGCACGTGAATAGCCTCTAAAGTACATATAATGATACTATAAATAATGAATATATGTAAATGTAATTAGCTGATTAATCTTCACTTTATTCTTTGATTATTTCTGGAAACAGGTCTTAGGCTGTATTCTAAATGGATGCTTGATTCACATTTCACTGTAGTTTTTAACAAAGATCCATGAGGATTATGTCCCATTTGCAGCTTGTCTTTGGGATCAGGCAGCAATTTGCTGCTGTGTGAGACGGTAAGTCTTACTGCTCTGCACATGTGGGCAGCGAATGAGGAGGAATGTTTGCTCACCTCTCCATCATAATCTCTTGTTCATCAAATAGATCTATTTTCTGCCCCCTTTGTACCTTTTCACTGGACTGCAAACTCTGACAAAGAGCCTGAGTCTGTAATGATGATATATGAGAGTCATCCCGAGGATGTTGTCAGATTACAGGGATGTGCTGTGGGTGTAAACCTGGGCGGTGACACGTAGAGAGTAAATAAAAAATATGTCAGTTTTTTCCATAATTCAAAATGATTACTTATCTTGTGATGGAGTGCAGCTCCTAAAATGTTGGATAACAATTGAATTAAGTTCAAGGTGCTTTGATTCTGTTAAATGTTTCACAACATTGACTATTAACTCCTAGTTTGTAATGCGTTTATCTTGTTGGTGTCAGGGATTAAGTTGTTACTGTGAGAAGGGATTTCAATAGGTTTTTCAGCTGTAATGTGCCTTCATAAGTTTTGATTTTCAGGTTTGATACTTCTTTGATGAATGGATATGGCAGTGCGATGCTGTTAAGTAAATTTCCCACCTTTCTTTGGTGCATTTTCAGACGTCTATGCCACTGCCATAATGACAATTAATTCAAGTATCCTCGCATAAACAATCTCCCAAAAATGGGATTCCACTGGATTAAATCTAGCTGTTGTTCAGCTCGCTTTGCTTTGACACAGTGCGTCGCGCGTCAGCCATTCCTCAAACTGACAAACTATAAAGAAGGGTTGCAGACTCCTCCTGTTTAATTATAGTGCCCTGGGAAAAGCAACAGATGCCAACAAAAGACATCAAAACAGCTATTTGAATATAGTGTATTAAAAAAATTATATTTTGGTCTGCTGACATTGTTCTGTATGCTAAACATGCTTGCTCTCATGGAGGATAATTGGTTAATCTGTGAGCATTTCCAATTTTGTGGGATATGACACTCAAGTCAATTGATTTGACCATTTCGTGCAATAAGATAACATGAAGAAAATATTTACTTCAGGACATGAAAGTAAAATGAAAAACACTGCAGGACTGAAATCTTAGAGTTGAATAAAAAGCAATAAATGTTGGAGTGAAATACTTTTTTTCCCACACATGCTTACATAAATATATCCTCTGCATTGCTCATTATGATTAATCATTTATTAAATACCTTCCTTAGGGCTTGTTAACTTGTATTAGGCATTATGGTAATGATTCTATTCTATATAGAAAACACTGAGTATTTTCACAACCTGAGGTAATGCAAATGAAGCCTTTGTCAAACTTCAGGGAAGAACTGTTAAATAAGCATTTCAGCAGCATCACAAAGTAGCAGCGCTAATTAAATTACATAACTATTTGTTTACCTGCTGCAATCTTACACGACCACCGAGTACATTTGAGCTTTTTTTGTTTACCGTGTTCATTCGGAGGCTATCGCAAAAAGTGATGTGATGAAGGGTCAGACAGATAGACGTGTTGTTTTGACTGCACTTCATTGACATCTTTGATTCTGTACTAAAGACATAACAAATATGCTAATTTTACATCTGTTTGGTTTGAGCAGGAGGACATCTAATGAAAATACTTGTCAACATGTCATTTCATCTTAATGTGCAAATCACTTCCTTTCTTCCCTTTCACTTTTCTCTCCGAGACGTTAAATTGAAATCTTCTGAATCCCCTGTTCTCACATGCTTACTGTCTATAGTAGTTTTCTTGTTGCTCAGTTCCTATCGAGCTTTCTACACAGGTTTTACAGACCTAAACCTGCTCCATATAAATTCAACACTTAGACGAACATATAATGAAAACAGCAAACGCTTTTACCAGACCACCCTGCCTTCTGTGCAGTCTCTCTAAGTGAAGCTGCTTTTCCAGGGCCAACTCATGAAAGAATATTGTCACCTGGACCTGGTACTAAAATGTCAAAGCCGTCAAACTTATTACCTGCACTCAATTTCCCACTAAAAAAAGACCAGAATCCCCTTCTTCAATATAATGAATAAGATTACTAATCTCATGTTCACACCATCTGCTTGTGTTTAATTTAACATCACACACTAAAAATATTCTCTGTGCCTGATGTTCTGAAGGTTTAATCGACACACCAAATTAATCTGCTTCAAAGAATCTTAACAACCAGCTATTCAACACAGCGTCATCCGCACTAATAATATCCTGCTCACTACTTTAAAACATAAGAAGCTTCGTGTCCCTTTTCGTGTATCTCTCAGTGGGAAAAGACACTGACTAATGCACAGACACAATCTTTAGATGTGTTGTTGCTCATACTATGGATTATTAACTTTCTATTTCTACCCAATTGATACATTATCTCATACGGCTGATTGCTGCTTCCTCTTGCAATACTGCAGCCAGACATATCGCCTTGTGCACAGAAGCATCTTGCAGGACTAATAGTTCAAAGCAGAAAAAATCAATGTCTTCTCACGCTGCCACATTGTGTAAACTCCAGCCACCTGAAGACCATCCGTTTCAATATCTGCACTGTTTGGCTGCAACATCTGCCGATTCTCTCTGTCTGTCATATACACTTTTAAATGATGTCTGTGCATGTCTATACACAAGCACACATGACGTTCCACTACAACAGTATATGTGCCTGCATGGAATGTTCCAAAGAATACTTTTCAAATTTTATAATGGACGGATTAGTTATTTTCAGGAAAAGTAAACCAGTGGACAGTATTTGATATTTAATTTATGACTATTACTTAATCATTGTCTCACAGTAGCATAAGTACATAATAAAACAATACAAGTGAAATTGGAAAATTGGCCATTGTACATATAGTACAGTGCACATATTTTCATAGCTTTACTTAAGTGCAATTGTGAATGCAAGCATTTTACTTGTACTTACTATTGCAGTATCCCTATGCTTACATAAGTAAAGCATCTTCCTTTGCCACTGCTTAAACACTTACAAGAGAAAATCTTGAAATATTCATGGTCGTAATAAGTTATTCTCGATGTGTTACACCACAGATAAGATAACACTACAGCCAGTTTGTACAGCTCTACAAGGTGATTAGTGTAAAGCACAAGAAAACTAATTTAGCTAGGGTATATTGTGTTACGTAACTTCTTTGTGTTCACATAATAACTCTTGTTTTAGGGCCTGGGAAAGCTGACACACAATTACCACTGTAGTGGCTTTTGGTGACATTGATGAAGCTGTTAGTAAGAGGCTGGAAAAGCCACAACAAGTCAAATCATTCAGTTCCATTACAGATTTTTGACTTCTTACCAAATGAAGCAAAGAAGACATTTTAGTGTTGTCAAAAATAAAGCAAATGGCAGAGCAATCGAAAAAAAAACAACTAAGTAACATACAAAGCTTACATCCTTTTTATATCCAGCTGCTTCTCTGTGAGGTAATGATGCTTTTTTGTAAAACTTTCAACAAAAGTGGCAGACGTGTGGCAATGATTCATGGTGAGTTTTTCATGTGACGGTACAGCAGTCTAAGTGATGCCTTTATTTATCTGCAAACGGCAACATAAAGACAAGAATAACAGAGGCAGCACATTACACACATACGTTGGTCCATTTTAATGTTCAACATGTGCTTATGGAACAAATAATTGTATGATTACTGTATAATGTTGGGACCTTAATTTTCCTGAATCATTATTTACAGCACAAAACGAATCCCCTTGAATGTCTACGACCAGCCACAAATTCCTATGAGGTATGAAAGTGCTGTGCACGTTCATGGGTTTATCAGGCCATCTATTGTATGTATTCTCAATCCGTGTTCACAGCAGCCCAGGGTGTTTTCTGCTGTTCATCAGAGGGGCTGTTTTCCCTATTGAGATAAGAAATTAAATCTGCAGGAGCAGAGGATGCTGGGTTTGCTGCAGGGTGGCGAAGCAGCAGCTCTGATAATGGAGCCGACTCCCATTGCGCAAGCTATGAGGCAAACTGCCGTGGCACCAGCCCAACCCTGCCTCTGCGAGAGGACAGCTAGCGGTGTCACTCTGAAGATTCTTCGCTCTCTCTCTCTCTCTCTCTCTGTATGTGAACATGTGGTTAAATCTGCATGTGACACTGAGAGGAGGAAAAAAACAAAGCGAAGAAGAGGAGGATACTTTTCTATATTCCTGTGCCTGCTTTTAAGTTAATGTATGCAAGAGAAAGGGGAAATAATGTGGGTTTGCCTTTGTGTTTAATGTGGTGAGGATATGTAGGCATGGAGAGTCGGACATACTGACCCTGTGGAGTTAAAACTGAGTGATTGATTGAGTCATAGGATGGACGCATCTTTTTTTCTAGTATATTGTTAACAAAGCCTCCCCCTCTATCCTCAACACGTTCTGCTCATGCTCACAGTAGGGGTGGGTAATGTGTGGCAGTGTATTATGTAAATATGAAGAGGGTTTTAATTTCAGCTAGGGAACTCACCAGAATACTGTGTTGTTTTGGATGCTCCACACAAGGTTCACTTCAGAGAAGTCTGCAGAGAGAAACAAACGATCACACCTTAATGTTCAAGCACAAATAACATTGGGGGCCACACAGCACCAGTTGTAATAGTGTCAGAATCATAAAAAGGTTCAATTTATATCAATCTTTGACTCCATCTCAGACTCAATACAAATGATTTGATATGTCTATGGTGAGGGAACGGTTATGTTCTGCCCAGAGCCTCTCTGCCAGATGAAACTTTAAAAAAATATATCACCTGTTCTTCCTGTGTAGATTATTTCTGACTTATATGCATAACAATTAACACTGTCAGACACTGTTATAATTAACCTTGCATCGGACACTTAAACACTTGGATAATGTTTTTTACAGCCTCTCTGCCAGATGAGACTTGAAAGAGGAGAAATTCAGGCAGGAGTATCACTTAACCTGCTTCCATCTTTGTTGAAGACTTAATAATATAATAATATTTGTCTTTAGCCTTTGTTACAATTGACATATTTTGCATATTTCAAGATATGCCCACAGTCATTTCTTCCATCTCAGCTAGTAAATGCATTTAACTGATTCAGTGAATACTTACAGGAGAATAAATAATATGAACATGTTCTTATATACTGAATTATTACACCCCAAAAAAAGCTATGCATTCAGCATACTGGATGGATTTGGTGGATGGTTGGATGGGTAGATAGATGGATAGATAGATTCACTGAGCAGTGAGCAGCTGAAACAGTGAAGCACAAACACACTGGAACGCATGATAAGAAATTTATAAGCAGCCTGTCTATTGTGTTGACCTAACATAAGCAGTCGTGTTTTCTTCCCGAAAACAAATCTCATAGAGGATTACCAGAAAATAACAACAGCAACAAATAAAAACAGCAAGAATGGTTACTGGGAGAAGGGAAAACTGCACGATACTATCTAGCCACAAGTTCCACAGTGAAGTGTCTCAATATAAACACTATCATGCACAGCTTTATGGGAACTTCAATTTACCTTAGACATATACCACGTATGGTGATATATTGGGATCCCATGAATCCCTGCACAAAGTTTCACTGTCTCTGAGCCATCTGTGAGGCCAGGCCATAGATGGATATTGATGCTTATCAAATCTTACTGTATAAAACAATGTTAATGGTAATAGGCAGTGTAGTACAGTTCAGGAGAGGTGACCTTGCTCCAGTGGCTCTTAGAAACCATCATGTTGGCCTCGACTAGGATCCTTGTGGCAGACAGGACTGTGAAACTTTGATTTCGTGCTTTGGAAGGCAATGCAGGACTGTAAACTTCCATAAATCCAATACAGAGGACAGAGCTAAAGTTAGCATTAAATCTGAAAGCATGAAGGACCAGATTCTCTGCTATGGAGAAATTCAGCACAGTAGATAGACTAGTCACGACTGAGGCTTATTTTTTTCAGGTCAACATGTAACCCAATACATTTATATAAGCTAGTTAGGTACTTGCTTTCGTTTGTGTGGTTGCTACTGTATAGGGTTCTGGTTATTTAGCGTTGCCTTCAATGGTCTTTTCTAGCACATTTAGTTTGAGAATGACAAAGAAAACACATGTCCTCCAAACTCTTAAAAGCCGAGCACTGCAGAGCCTTTGAAACCCTTTTCTGGTGAGAAGGAAAAATCTACAAACTGTATTGTTTTGACTGATTTCAGAGAAACTAACTGGACTCAACAGCATCTACAGAACTTCTTGAGACCCTGGTGATTTCACCTGCTGAGCACACGATCTGAGCATTTTTTAGGCACTTCAGGTGTTTTCATGCACACCTGGGCTTCATGACATCAATCTCACATGCACAAAACTAAACTCTGCAGGACTGTGGTGACAAAAAAAACACGTTTAATCGCTTTCAGAAGACACACACACAAAAAGATAAATACTGGAATTCATTATCTTTACCAAGGAGGTTCTGTTTCTGCCCCCCTTCCGTTATTTATTCGTCAGCAGGATTATGCAAAATCTACTGAACAGGTTTCAAAAAAACTTGGTGGAAGGATGGGACATTGGCCAAAAAAGAGCTCATTACATTTTGACACAGATCGAGTTATTTCTTATCTCTTTCTTTAGAATTGTCATTAGTTTTTTAATGTTTTTGATATTTTCACTGATTTCCCAGGGAATAACTCCTGTATCTTGATGAAAAGAATTAGGCATATTTGGAGGACTGAAATCTATGAGTGCAATGTGGTGCAGCTTGATTGACTTTAAGGGGACTGTTGGGCCATGGCCGTGATATGCGCTCCACTGAGTGTCATTCTATTTTAAATTGCTACTGTGATGTAAAAGGACTAAAACGGTTCAAGGGAGTCACAATTTCCTCTCCGTCTCCCCAGAGCACAGCTAAAGACATACAGTAAGCAATCACAATTAACGGAAACTTTTGTAGAAGAAGAAAAAATAAGTTCCATATTATCTATCTATCGAGAATAAAGGCAGGAATAAAGCAAAGAGATGGTTCTGATTCTCTGAGTCGAAGCGTCAATCTTGAGTAGAATCTCAACAGTCCTCTTTATCGGCCCCAGCCACAGCAACACAAGATGTTTGTCGAAGCACGGCATATTTACCGAACCCACCTCCGACTTCTACCAAGGTGTAAACAAGCGAGGCCCTTACAAAAGACCCTGACATTAACGTAACCTTCAACGGGGAGTAGATGTCCCTTCTTCCTCTTTAGCGCTGTGTTTGGACCTCACATAGCATTTAAAAGAACTCTGCTATCAGGCAGCAGATTCTCCAAATATTTAGCAAAAATCTTCAAGGTCTTATTAAGGAATATGTGACAGGATGTGTATTTTGTACAGTGTTCAATACATTATGAAACATCCAATGACCGGATCTCTGACAAACCTAAGACAGTGATGTGAGAAGTACAATTTCACGCATGCTTCACTTTACTGAAGCGTCCGTCCTATATTCATGTTCCCTGAAGGATCCAACACTGAGGAACTGATTAATTCACACTGTAGGCACACACACAAGCCACTGTAGCTGCAGTCCTACATGTTGTGACTGTATGCTAACTGCCCCTCCATTTACTCATCAAACTCCCACACAGATACATTAGACACATACACTGCACGCACATAGATTTCGTCTGAGTGACACAGTGATTAGGTTTGTGAGAGAGATTTTTTCGTAAATACATTTCATGTTACTGTTGTTGTCCTGATAAAAAACCCACTGGTGTTGGGACATGTGACTTGCAGAGCAGAGGGTAAATCCTCGAAAAACAAAACCAGTGTCAAAACATCTTTCACAGATCAGATGTCATCAGGCTCACACACTGCCTCCAGGAATATCTTCACTTCTGCTAATGCAACAGGATTACTGCAATGTGTAACTCACAGCTTTTCAATCTTAACTGGTGTAGTTGAAAGAAAATATATATTGCTGTTTTTCCATCTGAATATTACTATCATCCTTATTTAGTCAATTCAGTATTTATTTGAAAGAAAATGGTGATAAATACTTCTTATAATTATCCAGGGCCCAATAGGAAATATTCAAACTACTAAAAATCCAAATACATTTAATTAATTATCATATAAGACAAACTATTCTGATTCTCACATTTAAGAAGCAGGGAACAATCCCCTGTCAAACTACATCTGCCAGCAGCACGATATTATATACATTTCACAAATTATAATCAATCAATAATTATTATACAGATTAATTCCATATACATTTCACAATAAATTGACAAACAATTGTAGCATTCCAGACAGAGGTTCTGGGTCAGGTCTGTGCAGGTTGATGATTTACTCCTCCTCTAACCTCAACATTCACACTGAGTCCCAATAGGAACAAGACTTATGGGCTTCACTCACCTCTGCAGAGAGCAAAAGAATATGGGGGGGGACACTTCAGTGACATTCAAGTCAGTAAGACTCAAAGTTACACAAGTGAAAAACTTACACAGAGCTTATATCACTTCCTTCAGACTTACAAAAATAAATAGACCCAAGCTTCTCTGATCTGTGACGGCACGGTTGCGGAAAAGCAAGTGCTTTGATCCGTACGCTGTGGCACTGCTACGCTCTCAAGTCTGCCTGGACATCCGTCTATCCCTCATTACATCCATCCATCCATTTTCTAAAATGCTTATCCTTTTAGTGTTGCAGGGGGGGGCAGGAGCCAGGTGACATTGTTCAAGAAGCAGGATACACAGTGGACAGGTCGAGCCGACTTAGAGACAAACAACCATTCACACTCACATTCAGTCTCCAATTAACCTAAGCCCAATGTGAATGTCTTGGAAGGTAAACCCACACAGACACAGGAGAGCAAACACTCAGAAAGGCCACAGCCAAACATGCATTTGAACCAAGACCCTTCTTGTCACGTCAGTGCTAACCACTGCAACACCGTGCCGTCGCTCCTCATGATCGTCTTGTTTGTCCAGCTCTGAGGTTGCACAGTAAAGAAGAGAACAGAAGTATACCACAGGCTTTTGTTGGCAGCTATGAAAATTATCTTGTACCTGGAACTGTTCCTCGACTAAATTCTGGTCACTTACATTTTTAAAAACCATCTCGGTATAGGGAGAGCAGCTGATATGATCAGTGATTCTAATATAAGTGTGCAATTGAATGATTACTATGGTCTCACTGTGGAGCTTTGTGTGAGAGGATTTTAAATCCTGGTTTTCTCACACAGGTCAAGTGGACCCAATGATCATAATTACACATAATTAACTAAATAATACGTTGAACTGTGTGCTGTACTATACTTCAGCTATGTCCGCCCTCACTATCTATGTTGTGAACTGCTGCATTATTTCTTTTTCTGCATGAATGTTAAGGTAAATGAAGAACAAGAGAAGCAGGAAGCAGAAATTATTTTATCTTTATGTTTGGGAAATGACTGGGATAATTAAAATACTATACTTAATGTATAGTTTTACCTATATACATATGTATATATATATATATATATATATATATATATATATACATATATAATACTCATTTAATTTGACTAATGATTAAAGCTTAATATTTTAATGAGTTATGATCTGAGGTCTATTAGAGACTAAACTTTAGCTGCCAGGGTTTTGCTTTTCTTCGCTTTTTCAACATTTGTGGCCGTCATCAAGGACAAACAGCTTTTTGTTCAGTGTTTCAGAGCGTCTTTACACAGGGTGAGGCAGGCGTTTGGATAACTGCAAGCTTGGATTATGCCTCCACACAGTGACAAAATGGACGTCCCTTTTGACATTTTTTTTCAAAGATTTTGCAGTGTGTGTTTTTTTTTAAAATCCAACAGCTTTCAAACCGAAACATGCTACTGCCTGTGTTTCTCAGAACCTGGTGTGTGAGTCAAGGCCAGCTATGTCCATAGAAACATTATCGCCTCATGGTCGAAAACACCCTCTAGAATTTTTAATGAAGAGTGAAAACGCTCTCTGTAGCAGTGTCTGAACTATGTGTGAAAATGCTGGGCACACAGCACATCCACTCCTCTATTTCTCTGCTTGACTTGCCACAAGGCTAAAATAAATATTTTGAGGCTGAGACCCACACTGCTATTATAAAGCACCAATACAAATCAAACATGTATTTGGCATTTGGCCATGGGTAACTTAACCAGTTGGATGAATAGTCAATAGTGAGAAGAGGCCAGCCTATGGAGTCTGAGAAAAGCCTGGTTATTCCTCCTGTTTAATCCCCCTCTCTTGAAGAGATCAGTGCGGAATCCGAAACGAGAAGTGACAAGGTAAGAAAGGAAAGGATGTGAGAAATACCTGCTCTAATACGCTGCAGCACTTGCCTCCATCGTGCTTGTTTAGCATGTTGTGATTTTCATCAGATAACAAGCAGCCGTGTTACTCTGCTGCCTCCGCTGAGTGATTTAACAGACAGCATATGGCTCTCTTAGCATGCCCACACAGTTGGCCCACTGACCATTACCTCCCGAGTACCTCCAGGGCAGCAAATGTGACCTCCAGAGATGAGAGAGCTCCAGACAAAGGCAACAACCCAAGGCAACGTACAGGCCTCTATTGTGGGCTGCACTGCGGAGAGCTGGAACATGTGAGCACACAGAGATAATGGTTGTAGCAAAGGTCTAAAAAGATGAGGGAAAATTTGTTTTTGCCAATGTTTTGCTGATATTTACAATTACTTAGATGTTGTGACTCATATGTGAGCAAAGAAACCTTGTCGTGGGGCAGACACTGACCATGGTGACACTGAGCAATTGTACAAGTTGCCTGAGAGGATAACATCAAATCATATACGCTCCAATAATTGGTCTGGTTATGCAGCTATTTTTAATAATAAAAAAGGGTTTCTATTGCATATCTGTATCATCCGAAAACACATCCCCTCATAAGTCAGTGAACCAAGGGAAACAATGTGATAGAATAATGCACTTGTCATCTCATATGAATAATTATGCAATAAGTGCAAAACAAGTAGTGCCCCAGTGGTCACAGAGGTCACCAGGGTTACCCATGAGCCTCCAACAAGGAGAACAGGAGCATGCGAGGGATTTTGATGAGTCAGGGAGGATCGTCTCTGATGCTCATGATCCTACGCCCTAGTAGTAAGCTCTTTCCCCTCCCCATCCCTCTTGTGACCCAAGACTCTGATAATGTCTGTACTACTATTTATACACCTACCTATGCTCAGCACATTCACCAGCACAACATAAATAATCAGGAGGCATGGGAGCGTGTGCGTAAGAGGAAAAGGCTTGTTTGAATGCAGCAACTTCTGGCTTCCTAGTTTCACAGAACAATGCACAGTGTTCGCAACATCCCAGTGACCATAGAGTGTATATAAGATCGTTCATGCATTTCCACTTCGTTCCACTATCCACAAATATGCACAGTGGATGTGAATGTTGCCATCTTGCACTGAAGATGGTATTTGGAGCCAGAGTCCTCACAGTGCGCATTTGGGGATTAGATAAAACTATCAAAGGGTACCACTAAGTAAAAAAATAACATTTATATATGTACATCACTGTTTGGTTCATGTCCTATACACTAACATGGAGGGGATGGGGTTTATGTCCTATACTGCAGCCAGCCACCAGGTGGCTATAAAGAAGGCTAACCCTTTGGCTTCACATTTGGGGAGCGGTCATGTTGTTCATCTTTATATACAGTGTACGGTTGTGATGCAATATTTCCCTCCCTCCTTATCTCTAAACAACCCAGAGTTTTTATTATTAATGCAGTCATAAACAAATGACTGACTGTATTAATGGCTATGATGGCTTTAATGTTCATATTGCTAGGACTGAATATTATTGATAAGGTCTCAGAGAGCAGAAAAGCCCATGTCAGCAACATCAAATTTCTGCTGCACAGACTTTTCTGTGTCAACTAGAGGTGTGCGAGACCATGACATTAGGTTTCAATATCAGGTAAAAAACACTTATTATTAAAAATAACTAATGTACCATCATGTGGGGGAAGAGCCATTTGTCATGCATTATGAGGTTAATGCTTAAAACTACCACCGAATTAATTTACAACCAAATATATTCTCACATTTTTTTTGCTGCTCTCAGCTAGTTTGAAAAACCTATGCATGTTACAAGCAGCAGAGGCTTTCCCTTTTCAATAAATGATTAGTTGAATCTAAAAAATATATATATTTTTTCTATTGATTAATTTCCCATTGACAAGACCTCCAGTTCTGGCATTAGTAGAACTGATACTTTTTCTTTTGCTCGATGCACTGACACTGACACATGTGGGGTCTTATTTTTGTGAAACTGGGTTCGGTTTTCTGCGTTATTGCAAACAAAAGGTGTCAACAGATCCCATGCAATCAGATTGAGCATCTGGTTGCCAAAAGTGCATAATCCCACCCCACTAGTTTACATTTTATGCACTTGTTTGCAGTCAGTTCCACAGAAATGGAAGGAGAAGGAGCAGTAAACACTATAATCAGCTGGCTGGGCTGGGATAAGCTTCTGTAATGGCAGATAAAGTCAGATTGTCTCCTAAAGGAGAATCCAGTCTTGGAACAAGTCCTGTGCAGGAGGTGCCAAGGCCCAAAGCACAAACACAATGCACGACCCAAAAATTTGATTAGTGTGCAGTGCAAATATTCTGAAAAGGGTATAAAGTTTAAATAAATTTTTTCAATGTGTACAGTGTGTATTTGTACTCATTAACCTTTGCCTTCATTGAGCTACATACATAGTATATGTGTTTGTTTAAATGTGAGTATTTTTGTAACTTCAAAATGTTCTGAGATACTTAATGACGCTCAGTTAAGTTGATTTACCAACCAGTTTACAAATGCATTCATGTCGATATTAGTGGAGCATGTTTTCATGTCAGAAAATTCAAGTAATTGAGTACATTTGCCTCCGCCAGTGCCCACGTCTCCGAATGAAACCACATTAAAATCCCCTAGATCCTGTTTTTTTTTGCACAAACTCATAAATATATAATTGTTTCAACCAAATCAATGAAAATTTTGAGAAATCAACCAAAATGTAAAAAATCTAGCTGTATTAAAAAAATAAACAAAATGAAAGTTTTTTTTCCCTTGACCCATAGCAAAATCCTGCCACTAAGCCTTCCACTAAATCCATCAAGCAGTTTTTACTTAATTTTGCCTCAAAATAAATGTACAAACTAACCAACAAACAAATGAACAGGGTGGAAAACCTGGGCTAAGGTAAGTAAGGGAACAACACTGATGTAAATTTAACTAAGAAAACCATTTTAAATTAGCAACTACACACGTCATCCTCCATGCTACATGTTTTATAAGCATCTGAAGTTGTTCATAATATTATTAGTAAGAATCTATCATAATCATTTTAATAAAAAATACACTTTGGGTTGCCCTTGCCAACTAAAGTCTTGAAATATTCCACTGGCACCTACATTTAAACTTAGAGATGGTCTGAGGAAATACCTCCACAATTTTGTGCCAAAATGAATAACAAATCTGCTGCACACAATGATCTGCATAAACAAAACCTCAGCAACTTCTTAAAAGATATTTTTTCATTGCGTCTGCTTGGCACAAACAGTCAAAACAGCTGTTTGGGGGAAACTATCGTCTCTTCACCTTGCTTGGCGCGTTGATATTTGATTGCTGCCAAAATACTTGAATTAGCATTTTGCAACCTGCATGTGCAACTGCTTGGAAACGGAGCTTTGTTGCAGTCAAGGTTTCAAATCATGAAGAAAAAAAAAGGAAAACAGGAGAAAAAAAAAATATCTTGCTGCATACAGGCTGTCTTTTTACTGAACCTTTGTTAATTTTAGATGTGCCCATTCATTTCTGTAGAAGCAAAGTTAAACCCAAATTTGTCACTAAGAGGCCCACCACTTATAACCAGCTATATAATGATGTTAAAGATGATGTTGAGCTTCCATTTTCAAACTTCAGAAAAATCATCGTAAATTGTATTCAAATCTGAAGTACAATTCAGATTGTAACTACACCCACTTTTCTGTTTGTTATTTCAGTTTTTATGCCTGTTCAAAATGCTCAATTTCTCATTCAAAACACGTCACATCTAGGTTTGAAGTCGATCTGATGAGTGGTTGTGAACAAAAAAGCAATGAAAAGGCAGAGCAACAGAAATTATAAGATTTTAATGAGTTTGAGCACAATGAGGAGGTTTTTCCTGGCTTTGGATATACATTTTACTTCAGGAATAACCAAATATACAAATGAATGGATAGACATGCGTAACATGACGTATATGACTATAAGGTTCTAGATGTGACCCAACTGATCACTGAAATCTTTTTACATGTCCCGGAATTTATAAAGTAAAATGAGATGAAATGAGATCAGATGAGATACAATGACACTTTAATGAGTTCAATGAAGAAACATCAGGTGGCAGCAGCATACATATTGATAAATTATAATAAGAACTTCCAGAAATATGTTGTGTTCAACCCTGATGGCCATTTCCAATGTGTTAACAATAGGATTTCAGATGTTTGGCAGGGAGACACAGGAGCAGAGATGAAGCCATTTTCAACATCTGAATGTGTAACGTCAACAATTTGCCTGGATCCACTTGTTTTGAAAGGCCATTGTTTGACACTCTCAAACAGTCATGGTTAGCTCGTGTTGGACAGCCTTGCTTAGTCACACTGACAGAACTGTGCTTCCACAAAACACCAGCAAAGCCCTGTTGTGATACAGAGCCACAGTCTCATTTGAACTGGGGCACCAAGCGTGCAGAGTGTGCCATTGTTTGTTTATCCCCTGAGATGTGCGTCAGTGTTTGCTTTGTGTGCTCAATTATTTACTTCAATATCTGCAGGCCCCGTTACTGCCGCTGTGTTGGGGTGCGACGAATAAACCTGGAATACTCCTGATGATATTTTATTGGACAGACAGCATTTCACCAATGGTTTAAATATGTTTTGTCATCACAGCGTCAGCGGATCCACAGTAACATTTATATCACTGCAGTGGCTAAGAATAGCAACCTGCCAGCTACCACTGCACAACACTGTGATCGGGAACAACAGTAAGCCTGCAAAACCGTCGTATCCATTCCATTCATGTCAGAGTATTGACATCCTCACTGATATTGAAAGGGATTATGTGACTTAAGTCTGCATGTTCAGCATGCCTGAAGAAGTGTTCTACTTGGATGAAGGCTGATCTTGCCTTGCCAGTCAGCTCCGTCTGAATACTCACTTCCTCCTTCGCAGATAATCCCATGAAAAAGACAACTCTTTAATGCCTAACATCCTTAACACAGCTCCCTCTATTCCTTGAATCAGAATTAGCCGCCATGGACGCCCAATCCATTTTTGTGCCTCACCCTGGACTTCTTCCACATGTCACTGGAAATGTGTCATGGGCGTGAGTCAGACACACGGCGATTGGGATAGAGAGGCATCACTGATATGTCATATGTTGGTGAATGTGACTCACATGCATGCTTTGTTCGTTGCTGCTATCAAAAGAGAAAGACCTAAACCTCCCCCTCTCCACAGTATGGATGTGTTCTACAATCTAATTCATCTGCTGGCTTCAATACATTTCCAGCTCTGGCCTCTCTTGGTCTTCAGGGCAAAAAAAAGCAGAAATTTCCATTATGATAAATTGAAAAATGAATTGATAAAAAGGCCACAAAAACTTGCAGGGTTTCATGAGAGACAAACACTGATTTATTTTTTGACAGTAATCTTGTTTCCCCTGTTTCCAAGATATATGCATTAACGTACCTCGAGCCACATATTTATGTTGACTCTATTTGATACAGAACCCTTTCATATTCATGTCGCATGATTATGTTGTCCACCAAAAAATATAATGTTGGATCCAATTCAGGAAATCTGTGTCGGATAAAGATGAAAGACAGCTGAAGAAATACGGGCATGCGTCTGCATGAGTAAATTATATTACTGGAAAGATTCTCTAGATACATCCAGCAGACTCTGAGGAGGGGCAGTGAGAGGCAGGGGGCTCGTACTGCAGTCAAACACATTGTTTGCTAAGAAATTTAAACTGCAAAGAAATATCACCAACTGTTTGTGTCCTAAAGTCGGCTCGTCTGCACAGATGAAAGAAGGAAAAAATAAAACAGTATTTAGCTCAAAGCGCATACTGTGCATTGATAAAATGTAAGAAACTTATATATGTGTGTGTGTGTGTGTGTGTGTGTGTGTGTGTGTGTATGTATGTGTGTGTGTGTGTATGTACAAATGATCACAAATAGAGGCAAAGCAAAAGATAAAAAACATCCTATTCTGTAGTTCTTACAACTATTGACCATTTGAGTGAATTTTTGCTCATCTTTACTACAGTTATGTTTTTTCTAAATATATATCAAAGAGTTTAAATTAAATTAATAAATTAATGTAAAGACAAATAAAAGTCTGCGACAGATGCTGGTCCTCAAACATTTGCAGTTTTATATACAAGCAAAGGGATGCTTAAAATAAGTTCGGTCTAAAAGGACATTAAAGACTTAAACGGGTATTAAAAGCTTCTTTGACATCAGTAGATTCACACTGATCCTTTTAAATGTGAATAAATGGCTGCGAACACATTAATGCTGCACCACTGAGCTTCTTAATATATTCCATACACTTCTGTGATAAAGTCTGATGCTGGGCCATGATTGAAACCATTCCTGTGTTGTCTGTGCTCAGAGCCCTACCTGCATTTCAAATATATAACTTCACAAAGAGCTATACTTTAAAACCTTTTTCAGACCAGTTGAGATCGAGTTTCCATTTTCAATAGCTGCATGTGTCACATTAAGATACACAGTACCACTTACTGTGCCATTTGTGAAGCTCTCATGCAATATTCTTGCTTTTCTACTGTTGCAACGTAAAATAAGACTTATGAAACCTTGCAATGGATTATCTTAGTCCAGTTGCATTGTTAACATATACAGTATATACAGGTCTTGCATATTTTCTTTTTTTGAATGCAAATATCATATTAGCTAAGAGAATGGTGACTAAAATAAATGGATGATGCAGAATAGCTGTAAAGCAATTGTTCCTAGAAAGATGTGTGCTAAGATGTTTAAAAGTATGAAGCAGTGATGCAGAATTTTTTAATCCATGTGCACAAGAAGTGCAGTGTGTGGATCAATAAATCCACAATGACAAAGCAAATTACAGATCATAGCTCCTTCTTAGAAAAATAAAACTCTTTCAGCCTCATGAAAAACCCTCCAGGACATTCATATACATGAGGTCAAATATGGTGAATAACAGTTCAATGCATCCCCACAAGTAATCACCAACAACCATATGCCTTATTTCCTCCACATTTCACTTGCAGAAATACAATCCAGAGGGCCTTGTATTGTGCTGCAATAAAAAACCAGAGATGAGGGTGTTTAGGAAAAAAAGCAAATTGTTGATTGTTAATGGCTCTGGGAGCGATGAGAGACAAAGAAATGAAACTGCTTTCTAATGTCTTGTTACACCATAAGAACGAGGCAGAGAGGAGTGAAAGGGTTTTTTGTTCTGCCAAGGTCAATAGTTCCATGTTAATTTTATTATGAAGGGGGAAAGAGCTCGATAATAAGCTTTCTTAATAGCTGTGTTTCAAAAGTTATTGGTGGGTACAACTATTAAAATGGAGAATGTATTATGTTTAAAGAGAAGGCGGGGAGTAAACCTATTTTATCTTTATTGCTAAAAGTAATAGCATTGACAAAGCATTATTTGCCACAGAACCGAAGTCGTTCAGGCACCGAGGCAGTTTGACAGGATCCATTATTAATGAGTCTGCCCTCCAATTATTCTAAATGACATGTTGGTTAACACAATGTTAAGGTTATGTGCTATGTATCTGGAAGCGTCTTAACCAGGCCGGCACAAAACAGGAAGTACAAACACAGAGCTACTTATCATTAATGTGTCATCATTTATATTTAGGTGGAAGAGAGAAATCTAATTATGTAATCCAAAGCACGGTTCATCCCTCGTGGGAATAACCAGCGAAATAAGACTCACCCTGCAGAGTTTAAAGCTAGATTTCAGATTGGTGTCATTGGAGTTAATCCCATTATGGGGTCAAATAGGAGCCAGCATGAAAGAATGGATATGTATACAGAGGAAATGGGATCAGTGCAGAGACTCAAGCTATGTAGGGGTGATCTCATGGTTTAATGGATTAAACCGACTCAAACCACGATGATTAAGCTGACCCCAATGTTGGAAAGCTGCCCCCTTATACCTCAAAGCTTGGGAAATTTCTATCTGTCCTTCATTCGCAACCATGGGAGTTTGGAATCTGAGCCATCCTGCAGCCATGGCCACCAGACAAGTCCTTTTGATACCCCGCAGATTCATCTGTGAAAGGCAGATGACGGGGGAGTTTGACTCGTACAACACGCCACACCATGACTCACAGATGGGAGCGAGCTCAGGCAGGATTTGTCACCATAATGGGAACGGTGTCTGTATATGTGTACTGTATGTGTGCGCATGTTCTCATGTGCATGCTGGCCGTGCGAGAGAAAGTCTGTGAGCACGTAAGTATATGTGTGGTGAGACGATGGTGTTGACTTTCAGCGGAAAGGGGGTGGGTGGAGGAGAGGCGCTTTGACAAGTGTGTGATGCATGCTCCTGTGACGGCAGCAGCCATCACAGAGCAGTGTGCTGTCAGAGACTGATAATCCAGACAGGAGGAGGTTACCACAACCCCTTTCACTGGGCCTAGTTCCGAAAGGCCTTATAGATACCCGAGCTTTTTAATACTTACACTGCACCATAATACTGGCCTCTTGAAATGTTGATAAGGTTTATTTTAAGTTTTAAATTTTTAATAAATCTACTTGGAGTGTGAACAACAGAATGTGTGACAATGTCTACTCTGAGGATGTAATTTTGATGACTGCAGATGCAAGTCAAAATGTTGTGAGTAAAATACTTGTGAAGCCTCACTTTGCGACCCTCTGCACAAATGAGACACAAGTACATCAGTGTCACAGCTAACACTGCTTGTCAATTTGAAGAGTATGCAGCCAAACAATCGTACCTTTTGATTTTAAACACAGTGTCCGTGAGGAATGGCTAACTCTAAACAGATGGATTTTGTTTTGAATGAATTCTGAGTTCTTGTGCTAACGATTACCATCCTACCATGACCGCTGAGGCTAATTAGCAGGCAAGAACAAGTCTATATTCTGAAGTTGAACAGATATCTGCTAAGTTGTAGGAAACATATATTCATATTTTTTAAAGGTCCATTTCCATTTTGTATCAGTCTTCTCATGTACAATTCCTGCTGTTTTCCATATTTAAAACTCAACTACAAGCTGTTGCTGTATTGATGTTCCAAGCTGGTGAGCTATGAAATACAGTCTTGTAGCATCTCCTGTCACTGAAGAGGTTTGGGCAAAAAACACAAAAGTTATTATGTATGTAATAAAAGATTTTTGGAAATGACTTATTTCAGGTTAGGGGTCTAATCTTTATCAAGGCCAATGAAGAGAAAGAGCCTCTCCATTGATTTACTCCTCCAGACGCAACGAGCAGTCGTAGCCAGGCAAAGGAGCACTTCAATCTTCGATACTTCCATATTTTGCACACCATCCATCAGAATACTGAGGTTAAACCTTTGTATCACCACAGTAGGTTTATCACTACAAAAAGAAATGTTGAATCTTTGAGAGCTCCACATTGTGCTCTGTAGATAAGCTTCTGTATATATATATATAGACACCTACTGTATGTATCAAGCAATTCTCAACACCTTGCTTTCACACTGGTACCACATCCAAAACTCAACATTAATTTTACAAGCTAACAGATGTAGCTATAAGTGAAAAACAATAGGCAGGAATGGGTGTTTAGAGATGATGATGGAAGGAAAACTCATTGCATTTACAAGATGTTTGGCAGCCAACTCTCACGTCTCAGATGGCTGTGTCTTCCTGCAGGCACATCAATGTACCACACAGGCGGAGTTTTCATATTCGGATTCACAACAAATGGGCTTAAACGTGCAGAAACAGCAGTCTGGTCCGTTAAATGCTCCATTAGTCATTTGCTGCTGTAGTATTGTTGTGGAGGCTTTGAACAGGCCTTTAGCTGCCTGACCTGGCAGATCACAGGGAATGTCAGGTGACCTAGAATATTACAATCAACAGTCAACACAAATGCATTCAGGAATGGCTTGAAAGTGCTACCATGACATAAATGATTTTCTAACATAAAAAGCCGCTTGCTATGGCTGCACAGCATTTAAATGTTTATATATGTACTTCCTGAACACACAAACAAAAAATTAAATAAATAGCATCTTTCAACTTTCGGCAGCTCAATGACACCATGTCTAAGGTTATCCTCAAACTATGTGCAAAATCTTGGAAGGACCAAGTGATTTACCACACAAATCAACTACATATGTTTTTACTATTGACAAATATATTAGTGTAATAAATAAGATGTCAGTGTTTGACTTTTAGAATACTACAGGTTTCTATTATGCATAAGGCTGGTCTTTCTAAGACTCAAAATGAATGCTTCATCCATGTTTGCATAATTTAAATCTGCTGACACTAGTGGCGCACCTCAGGCTACTCAAGGAAAACCTCAGACATAAAGTAAGAATCAGGCACTTTCAAGTTCACATTAAAATAATCACAGCATACAGGAGCAGCGACTGAGGACTCTCCCTATTTCAGACTTGTACTGTCCTCTCAATAAAGGTGAAATACCCAAAAAACCCTGCTAGTAGCAGCCTGTTGGGGACATGACTTGAGTTACTTCTTACTATCTCTGAGTGTTACATGAAAAAATCCATCCTGAAATGATAAAACCTACCTAAAATGTCTGATTCAAATGAGATAATAAAGTAAAAACGAAATATATGAGTCATGTAAAGCTGTGGAAACACCTTTGTCAGACCTGTGAGGAGAACAACAGACTAAGTTTACTTTATTTACTCCACAGCTGCTGCTGTAGCACTTCCTCTGCCTGATAAATGGCTGTGTAGTTTGAACGGACTCGATACCTAATAAATCTTAACCATTTTCCTTGAAATCTGAGCGGTTTCACTAGACCATAAACATCTCTTAACACAACGACATCCACACTGCTGGAGAATTGCCAGCTTTGACTATATTGTGTGTTTTAATCCTCAACCTGAGGACACCCCCCCCACAATAATGGTAAACATGAAGAATGCCTACCTCTCTCTGCACAGCTCCTGTGTGAAATGTAGCTTAAAATACCACCAATCCATATGCTAATTAAAATCAACTAAAGCACTTAAGAAAACCAGATCGTGTCACTCTCAAGGTACTGAAGAGAGGATGCTGACAACAGATAATGAATGGAGAATGAAGACAGCCAAACAGATGATCAACTTCAGACTGAATTGGACTTGGAGCCTTGGGCATGGTTCCTGTGACAGTCCAAGATGATGCAGTGTTCAGGTCCTGTGGTCGAGTGGAGGAGCTCACTGCCCCTGCCTCCAGCTCACTCTCCTCTGCTGCTAGACCTTCCAGGTGGATCGGTAAAGTGCCGGTGGAGCATGCATGGCGGCAGAATCAGAGACCATTGGGCACGTCTGGCGAGAGGGATTACTTTGAGAAGGAGCAGTCTACCATACTGTTGCTGATGTAGATGCAAGCGCATGGAGAGCAGTTTACTGCTGGCGGCGGATGGCACCGTATATGGGGAAATTATGGCGGAAATATGCTTTGCCTGAGCAGCAGCTATGAGGACAAAGCTGTCAAGCAGCTTATCCTTTTTTCGGAGCTCCTACTCCAGGCGGTGGATTTCAACTGTGAGTAAGCAAGTTTGTGGTTCACACAAACAGCCATAATAATATCTGTTTTTCCAAAAGTAACTCATAGAACAACATGATTTATGAAACAGGAAACTTCAAACGACAAGTTAAAAGTTATCCAACGATTGGTAGAAGAATAGTGTTAAGATCAATTTATTTCAGATTTTTTCCCCCCAAGAACCCAAATCCTGTAAAATTGGAAGGTGGGTCCAGTTTGGCATAGCTGATGGTTGTGTTATGACATCACAGAGTTGAGAGTTGACAGTTTACGTTATGGCATGGTGTCTGAATTTGGTCTATATGCATTTCTCCATGGATTGAGCACTTTGATACCTTCACAGTATTTATTTAGGACCTAGACCGCTTTTATAAAGAAAAAGACATGGAAATTTAACTTTCCATAATATGGGACCTCAAAGAAAACGTCAATCTTAATACAGTAAAAACGCATTGGGTTGATTAAAAGTTGGTTCGGTGCCTTGGATATTCTGATTGTAAAATTGCCAAGGGACTCTCTTTAAGGCTCACTTTAGATTTATATTCTCAGCCAACAGAGTGCCTCTCTGAAGGAAAATTAAAAAAAGAGATGAAAGTTGGCATCTCTCTGTCACGAAATCAAGATTCACTGCCGAACTCCAGCAGCAGAGTTAAAAAAAGGACGAGAATGAAACGATCACCTTATGACAATTTCTGCCGCAGATTCTGCAGGAGCTGCTAAATATGCAGACAATGGCAGACTGCATTAATGATACACCTCGTGTGTCTGAGAAAAGAGCAGCTTTGGTGTTGCACTAATGGAGCACTCCTCTGACAGGCGGCTCTTTCAGTCGTCTTATGAAAGCAGCCTGCGTCTTCGACAGAGGGAACACGGTGCTATGTTTGCAGAACACTTTTAGTCCTAGGATTACTCCTCTTTGTTTTGCTGGTTGCCTAAGTACAGTGTCTTGCTCTCTGTTGCATAGCTCCTGGAATCCATTTTCAAAATGACTCTATAACTAAACAGTTTCATCTGTATATAAGCTACATACTTAAGGAGTAGCTGTTGCAACACTTTCTTGTGGCTAGTTTGCAAATGAGACTTGGCCGTCCCTTGTATAACACCACACACTGTCACAGTTAGATAGTGCTCATCTCAGCATAGTAAGTCACAGTTTCCCTAAAGCTTACCAGTGATGACTATGTGTGTTGAATGCAGCTCACATAAGGACCACAACAAGCCAATTAGCCCTGTAACCATCACTAAATGGACCCTTATTTTTATCCTAAAGAAGTAATCATGCTGTCCAGTGTCAAGCTGAAATAAAGCTCCAGTAAGCTGAGGCATATTGGCCCATGTCACTGACAGAGAAAGAGAGTCTCCGAGACACAAGTCGACATGTAGAAAAAAGCCCGCTGGGAGAATTAGAATACATATTTTTTAGTGAGCTCTGAGTTGAAAATGCTTACTATTTTAATTAATGACAAGAAAGCAAGAGGATGGGAAAGGACGGGGGGTAAGAGAGACTCTACAGACAATCAACATAAATATCCCACAACAGGCTCTGAGGAGAATGTAGCAGCAGGCATTGGACCAAGGGTCTGATTAATGGCAGCTCTCTGGTCTGTAGGTAATTTTATTCGCCATCATACAGCTCTCCACTCGGCTCCGAGCGCCTCAAAAGTGGATTACCCCGCTGCAGATTCACTCATTATAAATCATACAGGAGATATTATCTCCAGGAATATCATTGGTTCGACCACGACACACATGTATAAACCTGCAGGGAACATTTTCTGAGATGTACATGGCAAACTTGATTGGCAACTGTCCACAAGTAAGTCATTCGCAAAATGTACTCTCAGTATTTCAAATGAAAAATATTGGATATGCAGAAAAATGGCCAATCAGGGTTATTTTATTATTATGTATCAAAACAACAGATAATTACTTCTGATGAAAAAGCATGTAAGTAACCATAACACAAGCATGTAAGTTACCATAACACAATTAACTATTGAGATGTAATTACCTAGCTTAATCCATAACAATGATTATTTTACAAAGGTATATCCACATGATTTTTACTTTTAAAGACATAAGTTCATACATAAGTTATATTCCACTATATACAGTATATAGCATGCAAAAAACCACTGTGATATTTGTGAAATAAAAATGAATACAAGATAAAAATATAAAACTAGTAACACAGCAGGCCGACTGTGGTGAATGTACAAATGATCAATCTCTTCAGAATGCTGAAGAATGAGTGGGAGCATTCTGTCATGCACATCCAGGGACAATAAATTGCCTCAGTTAAAAAAAGGCTGTGACAGAATCTTGGATGACAGGGTACATTTTTAATCCCGGATACTGTTGTCTGTTATATAATATTAATCCTGTATGAATGGTGAATTTGTAAAAGTCTGTTAAATGACCAACCTCCCGAGCTACACATCAGTATTTAACATCACTATCACAATCATTTGTTTTGTTACAGTGCAGCTGTCTCTGTTAATGCCAGTGTTCGTGATCTGATTTGAAAGCATCATGTACAATTTGGCTGTGATGCACTCAAAGTAAATGACTAAAGACTTTCTGAATGTATTTGTGCCCTCGGTTGACTTATTCAAACAGCACGATTATTGGCAGAGACTCTTCAGCATTTGTTATCGTTTTTCACACTTTGTCCTTTCGGCTGCAATTGGTAAGTCAGAAACTGTTCTGTCTTTCATACTAAAAAATGTGTACTTGTTTTGTGGAAAACACTAACACTGTGCAGAAGGTGTTTCACTCACCCATACTGTAGTTCAGTATAATTTCGGATTATGTTAGGGAAATTAAATGAATTATAGTTCCCATCAGTCATTCACTAGTATATCATATGGGGGGGGAATGTTAATTGTGCAACAGTAGGATTTAATTCAGCAATTAATGTCAATGATGCATCCACTCTGCAAAGCATGGTGCGTAATAAATTAAGAAAACAGGCTGATTGGCTGCATGTAAATAAAACCACTGCAAACACCTGCAGAGGATCTTCACTTCATCTTCAGTAAAATTATTATATTTTACTGTGTAACAGAGACACATTTCCTCACAGTAGATTACTGGTATTATCTGCAGATATAGATCTTGCAAACAACGCTGTGCTGCAGTGAGCAGCAGTAACAGAGGTTTAGTGGAGGTTGGCTAGAATAGCACTCAGCAAAGTGCATACATTCCCCCATGAAACCACGTTTAAATCCACTAGATCCATATTTTTATTGGGATCTGCACCAATTTACAAACACTCAGATGTCAGCCTCCTTAATATGACATTTTTTCTCCTCAACATTTATTCATTATTCTCTGGCAAAGGAGGGGGAAATGTCAAAAAACTAATCTCGCAATTTTAAAGAAATCAATATGTGCCCATCATCGCCCTCATCGTATGTGCCCCGAAGATGTTGGTCACCTTTGCTTCTCGTTAACGCAGAACCTCCACTGCCCAGCACCCCCAGTGAAACCAGGAACTGAACCCTGAGTTTGACACTAAGACGAACCTTGAGTCAGCCGATATCTCGTCTATGTCTGAATCAGGCATCCGAGCTGACGTCAAGCATGTTCTAAAACCTGAGGCCAACACTGTCACTTCTCACAACCAGACTGTTCGTAACCTGCCAGTCTATCCGCCCCACTGCTTGTCCATCTATCATTGTCTGAGGCTGGTCTTCATTATTCAATCTATTTAATTTCCTTCACTCACTGAGCCAGCCTGTGTCAGTGCATGGGTCCTCCCTGCCTGAGCTCCTACCATGAATCGTGACGCCCACTGCTTTCAAACAAATGTATTGTGAAGCACATGCAGGAAATCTGAAGCTGATCTCAGTGGCAGCTTTTATGAATATTAGCGTACTGCAGCAGATGAAGAGAGCAGAGAACAAGAAACAATGTCATTTACAATGCCATTTGTGTATGACTTCTGGCAAATAATGATAAATGCTGTAATATTATACACAGCAGACTTGAGAATCATTGAAAATTCAGGTGTGGCACATAACCATGAGTCAATGGATGTCACACAGAAACATCAGACCAGCAGGAAACATTTTCCTTTTTATAAATGTAAGATTGCTACTTGATGTTGTTTTCAGACAGACAAATACCAATTGGTTCCAGTTTGAAAATCAACTGAAACACAAAATAAGGAACAAAAAGTCAAGAAGGGCATATATATAAATCCATATATTTTTTATATGCAACACATTCTGGGCTCACAGCCCTGTTTTTAACACAGCTCTGCAAGGCACTGGCACTTCTCTTTGGCGAGAAAAACACACACTGTGAATGTTTGTGTCCCATTTTGCTCCTTAAATATGAACAATATAGGTGTTTTTTAGTTTTTTTGGCTCATTCCACCTCAATTTTCAATTATTCATAGAGCATTTTATATTTTGTGATCATGTTTGAATTTTTGAATTTATTGGACAGAACCCATCAATCATCTATTCATTTACATAACTAATTTGCTGCTCAACTTATGAACATTATAACTGTCAATATGTCAACTGCAGTGCTTTACTGCTGCATGTAATGTGCAATAAAACATCCAAAAGACTCTAAAGTTACAAAGAAAATGGTGAATAAAACAAAATTGTATGTCAAGGTATTCGGGTCGAAGCTAAACCGTGTGCTCTATGAATTATCAAACAAAACATGATCTGACTGAATCCATTGCTGTTCCTGAAGAGTAATTAATCATTATGTGCTCAAATAGTTAACACCCATGTGTGTAGAGCAGGTGCAGGTCTGTAGTGATCCTCTTGAACCTGGAATGAGTTGCTAGAAGCAAAGTGTAGGCAGTGACATACTGTCAAACTTCAAACAGCTGTAGACCTTCCCCAGTCAAACCTTCAATCCAGCCTCATTTAAGTACTACATCCCAGAGTGCTCTGGCTTTGAACTTTCCCCGCTTGTTTTCTCATATCTTGAAGTCACCTGGCACCGAGATGTGCCTTTGTGTTTTGACACAAATGAATTTTGTTCCAAGTCATGAGCAGCAGGTCTTTGCAATATTAAAGGGAAAATGCAGTGTGTATGCCAGCGGTTTGAGCTTGGAAAACACAACACATCTGGCCAGATGTTATTTGCATCATTCATTTATGTAAGATTAAATGCTTTTTGAAAGTAAGCAACCTGATTGCCTCCATACGTAAATCTCTACTACTATTTTTAGCAATCATAGATATTCAAACAGTGTCCAGATCTTTGATGACATATTTTTCAATGAGAAAATCATGATTTCACTCATTTGCTATAAGCACCTTTCATATGAAGCAAGATTTAATTAAATAGTAAGTTAAGAAAGGTCTGTTTTTTATTTTGAAAATTACAGAGATGCTACTGAATATGGATAAATATAATTATGTACTTATGTAAGGGTGTGCTGCATCTCTGTAATAACTTAAGATTGCACTCTCATTATCTGTTTTTTGCACACATCCTAAAAAACAGATCAATTTTGTTATAACCACCGCAATTATTTCTGTTTTCGTCAAATATTTTCAAATTATTGCAACACATTGTTAGTTTATGTTGAGTTATAACCTTAACCCATTCAAATCCTACTGCAATTTGAACAGTGTTAGGCTGAGTTATTTTAGATAACGTAGGAATGAAATATTTCGATGATGGATTAATGTTTATACATATATATATACATAGACATGGATATGAATTATTTGCAGCTTAAACTTCTGTCATTTATTGACTGATTCAAACTGCAGATTCAAAATAAATAGTTTTTACTTAGTAATTGTATTAACTACAGCAGCAGTAGTTTTTCATTTTTGCTCCATATGCTCACAAAATCCAGGCTTTCAGCTATTTGTTCTGCACAACATACAATAGAAAGACGCAACCTTGAAAGATCAGAAGTTTGTGTCAACAGATGAGTGACATCTGTGACTGAATGTGCCTTCTCTGTGCCTCCTCTCTTCCTGAAACAAGGTGGGGAATTCATGACATGATCCCTTCTCAAGCTGAGAGATTTTGTTTGACGGTGATTGGAGATGTTGCCCCACTTTCTGCTCAGTCCCCTTGGGAACAGTCCTCACTCTTTCCTCCTCGCCTGGTTGAAAACAGAGAGCCAGGCGCATTGAAACAACTGCACTAAATACAGCCCTGCAGTTACCATAGAAACCAGCACTGGTGCATCCCTGACTAGTCCTACTGTATCTCATTTTGCACTTGACCCAGAAAAACACTGGGAGGTTGATGTTTAGTGTCTTCCTAGTCAAAATTTCCAGAGTACAGGTGATATAGCAGGCCGAAAGAAAGAGTTAGACCATGAATGAGGCATAAACAGAGACCCGGTTCTTTCGGAAGGAGACAAAGGGGACAGATGCAAGGGTGTGAAAAGGATAGTGAGGTATAAGCCTGCTTGCGAGTGACGATGCCAAAGGCTCTCGGGGGCGAGTGAATTTACAGTGACACCAGTATAAAGTACCGCTGTAAGGCCGGCCATAGCTAAACTGGACCAGACAGCACATGATCGCATTCGAAATATATGAAGTTCTACTTCTGCTGAGACCTTTCCCAAGACTGATGTGACACAGATACTTTTTTTTTAGGAATAGTGTGGCAATGCTGTTATTAAAAACTTATATAATGTGAGGTGCTGCACTGCATCAAACAGCATTGGTTTAAGACATCACTACTTGTCTCGCTTTAAAAAATTCAGGCAGAGATTACATTAAACTCAATATGAAACATCCAGCTGCCTGATAATGTGTGACATCTTTAGGAGGAGCTGGTATCGGGGGGCCACGAGTCAAAACTCAGAAGGATTCATTCTTGATTATAAACTTATAAACTGTAAAATGTCCAGCCAATGCACCAGGTTAAGTAATTTTACACTGTGTGCTCAGTTCCGCAGGGACATCATTATAGTGGCCAAATAGGTCAGGAGCAGCCCATTATACTGCAGCCCGGCTTTATTTTAGTGAGCGTGATAAAGTCTCTGCATCTTTACCAGCTTTTTATCACCACTCAATGGTTCCCACAAGTGTCATACTGGGAAGAACACCACACATGTATGATCTCATATAATTTGCAGTGAAAAACATTATGGTGGCACTGAGCACCTGATGTTCTAGAGATAAAATACAACACAAGGCCTAGAGTGTGAGGTTTGTATAGGAACAATTGGAATGATTTATGTGACAATATCATACGCACAACGAAGGCTACATTTGGGCGGTGGGCCCCGTAAACACGTGCAGGCTCCCACATCTATCAAGCCAACAAGTCACAACTGATCTCTAAAGTCCTCGCGCTTTAAAGGAATTACTGCTGCCGCAATTCAATTTTGTGGTTCGTGGTTGGACTATATACCGCGTTTACAAAAAAATGATATGAGTAACAGGTTCTACATAAAAAAAACTTTTGCAGTCAGCACATATAAAAGAAAACAAAATTCCAATAAGGCAACCAGAAGACAAATGGGAGACAGCTGAATGTATTCCCAATGATAAATCTTTTAACGAGCCAAGCGTTGCTGCTTCTGGGAATAATGGCGACATTTTATATTATAGAAAGTTTATACGGCCTCTGTTTTATATACATACTGCAGTGAATGTGTGTTTCAAGAGCTTCCAATACTTTTTAACATTTATTCTTCCAGTGCAGGATGTGGTCTATAGATCTATCTGGTCTAATGCCATGCTGGACACATGCAATACTAATATGCTGATGTTTCACACAGTCAACAGTCTGGAAAAATAAGCAATACATACACCTAAAAGTTCAATGTGTCTTTTACTGTTTTTTGACCACTGCAGTGCTGCCTAATGTCAATCAACTGAAAATAAATTGACAACTGTATCATTTCTTTGTGACGCAAATCAGTTGCAAATTATGTTCACGGATGAGGTAGTGAGGCGATAACGTTTTATTCACGTTACGCAGCACACGGTAATGAATAATCATCATTACGAGAAACCAAAACAAATAGCGGAAGGAAAAAAACAGCCAACTGGCCAGCAATGTGATTTTCCTTTGTCATACATTGATTACCATGGAAGTTATAGAGCAGAGAAGTTCAAAGTCACAGCTTAAGCTGATATAAATTAAAGAACCAAAATGAAACGTCCTGTTACATTGAATAAAAATTATGGATTTCTCTGGGTTGAACATTGTTGGAAAGATGTTTGGTCTAGTCATATTTATTTATATTTGCTACATATTATATCTGCAACAAACAATTATTTTATTAATGAATAATCTGCATGTTTTCTTGATTATTGGATTGTTTGGAATATAAAATGTCAGAAGATCCATAGCAGTTTTGTCAAGCTGGTATTTTCATTAATGGCACAAACCATAAATATGTTATATTTGATCAATGCTTGAAAGATGACTTTAATGATTAACTGATCAGCCAAATCTTATGTGGATGATTTTATCTCTACAAATCTCCATGGAGATATACTTTCCTCTCCTGCTCCCCTGCGTAAGAGGCCAGAATAAAGGGCAGCATTACAAAAGCCCTCTTATAGCTGATACATATTCTGAGTCGGTGGTCTCTCTTTGCACTGTGCCTCCCTGCTGCCATGTTTTCCTCACCACCACCTTTAGTAGCTGCAGAGGGAGAGGAAGAGCCTCCTGATTCACCCACATGTTCAAAGACAGTGTGTGGATTTTAACATACGGTTCTCCACCTGTCTTCTTATGCTTCAGCTGAAATAAAGGGGGAAATGGCTGCTGTGCTGTATAGAGAACAGCATTCCTCATAGGTCATTGCACTTACAGTCCATTCACTTGTAAAACCTTTTAAATGGTCTACTCCTCTATTATTGCAATAGCCAATCAGGCATTCAGCACCTAATGATTAAACAAATGTAGTGGCAAATTAGACACATTTTCTGGTCGTATGTTTTTTTGCATTGAGCAGCAGTATCCCATAATGAGACATTGGGTAGGCACAGGGTTGCACACTACTGTTTTTGTGTTTAATGGTTATTTGAATGGCAGTGGCATATAAGCCCACGCTGCTGAATGGGACTGAGGCAGGCCTCTGCAGTCAGGGCCAGGCGGCATCATGTTACAGAGTTGGAAATCTATTGAGTGTGAGCAGTGTGGCACGAGACAACTGCGGTCTTTCTAAGTGGTCTTTGAGAGCAACACTAAAAGGAAAAACACACAGGTCATATAGATGTTATAGCTAAAAGGAGTTTTGCAGAAACAATGTGAATTTAAAAAAATATATATATGTTCATTGTTAACCTATGCAATGAATAAACACAATGAGTGCATTGTAATAAACCATTTAACAAAAATCACCATCTGCCAGTGGCTACAAATTTGTTGTGCCTTACTGCAGCGTGAAGAAATTTAAGTTAATTGAAACAAGTTTTTTTTTTAAACAACTTCAGTAAGAGAAGGTAAATCAACCGTATGAACTGTGTAAATGTGTGTGGGTGTTTGGAGTTTCTTGAACAGGTATCAAAGGCAAAAATATATTCTTATGCATATTGTGGTATTATGGGACGACATTTGCAGTTAGATGCGATTACTTGACAATATGCTGTCATTTGTAGCTTCTCATTTCAAGTGTCGATTCAGTTTCTCCCCCGATCACAGAGTAAGAGAGCAAACAAGCAGGAGATTAAATTAGTGCTGATATAACCCCTGTAATGGCAGGCCTGGAGAGATGATTAAAGGTAATTGTACGACTCCATTGGAAAGTTAGCAGGAATTTAAATGAAACCAGGTGGGTAGGCTCAAATGGACAAGGCAAACAATGTAGATTTTCTACTTTACAAAGGTACCTTTGAAATGACTTTGCAGAAATCCAATAGAAAGTTAAGGATTCATCAGCTTCACATGAGGGAAAATCTTATTATTTTGGGATGAAAAACCATCTTTAACAAAATTCCTGTTCCTGCAGAAGAAGTGGTTGTGTATCTAAAAATAGTTTTTTAGAGAAAAGTTTTAAATGAAGTAATTTAATCATTATGTTTTACTGATACAATCGAAGGCAATTGTTTCTAACTGTATACCCAATCTAATTCAAAGAAGCGCCCCACTAATTTTAATATGAAAATACTGTTGCCTGAGCCATTCATCTTGAGCTTGGAGACTTTTTAATAGCTCTAAAGACAACAGGGAGGGTCTGATAAAAACACGTGTATTGGTTACATTATGGATAAGCGTTAAAGATAATGGATGGATGAATGGTTACATTATAGGAAGTGTAGGATCCTGTGGTTTTGAAGCTTGGCCTATAATGGAAAGTAAAAGTCTGGATGTCTCAGTATGTCTGCAGTATAGGTCACTAACATTGAGGAGGAGGGGTTAGTTTCTACTATATTAGGAAGTTGTTATCACACTGGTGTATATTCAAGTTAAATTTTTTCCTAAAAATTATGTTATCAGTGAAAGATGGCACATCTGGGATATTTGAGCTTCATATCTAGATAATGGGAGAAAGTGGAGATGAGTCATCAATCTCTATATACAGTCTATAGTATGGTCCATTCTTTGCACAACACTATTCCAAACCCTAAAACCTGTGGTATCAAAGAATAAAAATGTATTTTATTCAGGTATTTAAAATTGTTTTAATACTTTGAAGACATGGCCTTTTTTGAAATATGCAGTAATACAGTAATGTGGCTCTGATGAAGTCTGCTCACTGTTGGCCTCTGAAGTTCAGCATATGGACTCACAGCAGACTTCATTAGCATGGGTGATTAACTGGCCAGGTTAAGTGTCTTGCACTCGCGGGCCTAATGATACTAACTGCCTCTAGGGATCGAGTCACCTGAAGAACAAATCGTCTCATCCCCCAAAACTAGCTCACTGACATGGCGCCCGCTCTGGTGTGAGTGACACATCGCACATAATAGGTCTGACTTTGTTTGTGGCTATACAACTGAATGTGAGAAGCAACGAGGATGTGAGCTAACGTCAGCAGGCAGTAGGACAGAGGGGAAAGGTGTCACAACATTGGGACTCAGGGGAGCTGTGATGATTCCACCTGGATTGAAACATGTCCGTCTCGCATTCAAATTTAATGAGAGCGTGTTGGGAAAAAGTCATATAGGAGTTGAGGTGGTGGTAATAGGGTGGTAGCCTCAGCCCATTAAAGGAACTTAAAGAAAATCAATTCTGAATAATCTAAGTTCAAAGACATCTCAGTCAGTGGATGACAGTGAACCTGAGTGAGCTGGCATTGGGGATTTCTCTCTTTGCATCATGCATTCTTCTTTATGAGTCTTCGAGGCCCATAACACAGATAAGGTAGTTTTTATCTTATCTCCAGACTGGTGATGTGTAATGAGCTAGGCTATTTTCTTGACTATTCCTCTTTGTAACATGCATGAATGTGTCACAACACACAAAAAAGGAGTGTGCACTCTGAGGGCTTAAAAGACTTTAGACCACTAGAGTTGGTAGAGTGCACCGCATTTACAGGTGAGAGGGCAGAGTGCCTCCAGAGTCCCCTCTCATTCTCCGAATGCACAGTCAAGGTTTGGCAGAGTAATTCCATGCGGAGAAAAGGATGCTCTCACCATTAGATGCTGTTGTTCTTGTGCAATTCCTTCAGGATCCATTGCTAACTTTAAGTGCCACATTAGGTTTTCAGAAAGGTGAAGTTCCACTCGAAAGGGAACTTCAGAGCTCTACTTTCGTTCCTTGAACTCCCCAAATACCTTTTCCAGCCACCGGTCAATTGACTCCTCTTTTCGGAGACAGAGGCGGCCATGACACGCTGCTGTTGATGAAGAACTGGCAAAGTTTTAAGGCCAATTCCTCTGAGCAGTTGCAAGACCGGTCCCTACTCAGGGGTGCTGTTCACCCACTAATACGCTGAAAGTGTGTAGAGTCAGGAGCAAAGTGACAAATCCCTCTGTATCCAAATCCAGCCTGTTCTCAGAAAACAGCAGGGGGATGAATATATCACGCTATGACGATTCATTAGCTGAATGTCAGGCTCTAAGTGTGCACTGACAGTGCCTTGCCTTTCAACCAGTTCCCAACATGAAAGAAGACCTTTAGTGAGTCTTGAATCATCCACAAGATAATTTAATAACCAACCATAATGGCTTTCTGTATTTCCATAAAGGATTTTGACTGAAACTTTATCTGTGAACCTTTACAAAGTAATTTTTTCTTTCTTTACTGAATAAAATGTTGAATTTAAGAGCCATAAGCAGCTTTGATGTGTTTCAAAATGGATGAGAAACAGACTTATTCATTTGGTTTAACGTTATTGACAGAAAAATATGGAATCTGAAAGAAATGTGTGTTTAGTGAAATGTAATTAAAATGTTCCTTATTAAATTAAACAGTAGTTTGATTCAGGTCAGGACAAACCTCTTTAAAATATTTCAATAAGCTAGGATTTGTTTTGTCAGCTATGCAGCATTTACAGGTTTAATATTTAGTGAGACGAAAGAACCACTTTAAACGTTGAGACGTGTATTAATTCAGTGATGCATAAAATGTCTTACATTATAACAAGGCTAAGTTTGAAATTACAGCTGGTCCAACTTTATCTTCATCAGCAGATGGAGTTTAACCAGAAACTGCATGAATTTTCTGTTTCCCCCATGCAGACACTTAAAAATTAAAAGAATGAATAAATTAATAAAAGGAAGTCTAAACATCTACAAATCAATAATAACTATGCAAAATCCTTCCGCTGATGAGGATTATGAGATATGTTCAAAGGCTAATTCTGAACTCGACTTGTCTAAGATACTCCGCACGAACTGAAATAATGTCAGGAGATTTCCTTTGTTATAGATGATTATAACACAACTTCTTATATATTGTAAATGGGTTAAATGAGAGATTCAGTGAAACTCCCTTCTTTTCAATTGCGGAGCCCTCATAGACCAAGCAAAGAAGACGAAGGTAAAAATGTTAATAATACAGCAACATCTGAATCTGTCACGCACAGAGAATTTCACTGCAACCACTGTGAAGCTTGAAATCCCCAGCTCAGTGCCCATGGCCATTTTGTGCAGCAGAGAGATGCGGCCTCGGCACATTAAAAGAAGGGCCAGAATTTTTTTTTCAACACTTAATTTTAAAGTCACTGCTGGTAAGTGATCTTCGTGCTCTCTGCATGCTAATCTGCACAGACGTCGCCCTTGAAAACCATGTGATTAATAATGGATGCAGTGTGACTATATGCCAATAGGTGGAACGAGCTGTAGAGCACTGAACTGCAACACTGGGTTTCAAAGTGTGCCTCTTTCCATCTCTACATCTCAAAAATAGTCTTTAAATTAACTGAGGCAATTAAGAGCTCAATTTTGCCCCTTTAAATTGGTTCTCTCTTATGGTTGTGCAGCGAAAGGATACAGGAAATCAGGGAAATTCAAGAGCCAGTCCTTAAAGTACACAACATAAGTGTGTGCAGCAAGCCTTTCTTAGACAACTCTTTACCTAAAGAAAATGCATGAAATTCATGTAAGAAAATAGGCTACAAGTGAAAAACTTGTTCAAGATAGTATATAGGATTTTTTCGCAAGAACACAGTGGATTAACAACACCGGACTCCAAGAGTGTCAGATATATGTATATATATAGATATATATAGAACATATTAGCATCTAATATGTGAAGTTCAGTCATAAATCCTGTTTTTCTCTATCAAACTAATACTACATGGTCCTGCTACAAATTCAAAAGAAAGAATTCTGCTGATGGTGGTCAAGACAGTGATCGTGAAAACATGAGATTTTTATTCTAGCCAGATCTGAGAGAAGTCTGCAGATCAATGTTAATTAACGTCAATACTGTATACGGAGCGAACCTTACGTAGAACAAATACATTATCCAGCTAAAGAGTCATTTACCAGGGGTCATTTCTGACTCTTAAAGTTAAAACATAAAAACAAACAAGTTTAACATTCATATTTTAAGAAAATTTAAACACTCACTTAAAGTCTAGCAGAGATGATACTGTATCTGGGCCAAAGACGACACTCGAGTATGTTTTTGGGTGGATGGAGATGCACTGCACATTTAAATCTCAGTACATACTTAAATGCATATGAATGGTAGAGCACATTCTCTGATTTCAGCCTTTGTGAAATGAGAGATCCTCTGAGCTGTGTGAAGTGCAGAAGACCACCCTCCACTTTACGTATTCTTTACATCTCATCCACCTTTGTCATTGAGCTTAGGCTCAAATGTTTTTGTGCTGCGTTTTAAAGTGGATGGACAGATGGAGTTTTATTGTAATTCTGAAAAAAAAAAAGATGTCAAGGGGAAATGGTGGATGAAGAAATTCTCGCCTGACGAAAGGATACATTTATTGGCACTTACTCGGTTGCTATATGCTGTACACCGTAGTGATATGCACCATTTGTTCTAATGGTGATAAAGTCTTAATTCTCTACCTCCTGGAAATAGAAATGTTTACTATTCTTGCCCTGTTTAGTCTGTAGTTGTGGTCAAATTAGCTTTGCAATCACGCTAGACATTTAAAGTGTGTCATATTATTGCAGATGTTGCTTTTATGGAGAGAAAATTAGTTTATACTGCAGCACTTTGCCAGTCCTGGTATCCAGTGGTATAAAGAAGCAGAGTGTGCAGACGACAAAGGGAAACCTGAAGGATAAGGCCTACTAATGATTCCACCTCGTGTGCAGGCACCAAACTCACAGGCCATGTTGATTTACTGACAAAAACAAGGTCCCCTTCGGTGTTAGTCAATGCTGGTGCAAAGTGCTGCTCAAACAGGACATTTCACTCTTTACTGGTGCTCATCTTTCAAAGGGTAATGGCTTGGAAAATCTGGGTGTCTTTAAAAGGCAACAGGGACTAAGAGGCCATTATACATTTCTTATCCTGCTGACACCGCCATCACAGCTTAGACAGGCTGACATAAAGGGTCACGACCAAATTACTCAATCGTAAGTGGTACAGTCCAAATGAAGGAAAAAGCAAACAAAAAAAAACTAATTTTGAGATGTTGCCGGTGAAACCTGCACATGACGGGCTGAGTCAGTGTAAATCCCAAACACTGCTCCTACCATAATCATTTCAAGCACCTACAGGATGTGGACATGGGATCTCTGTAGTAGCATCGGGTGACAGCTCAGCCCTTAATGTAATATAGCACCTGTACGTCTTTATGACCCCAGGTCGAGCATCGAAATCCGATGAGGGGAATCGGGCTCCAGCAACCCACCTATTGAGAGATGCTGGAACATGTGGTCAATAGTTGGTGTACAAGACTTACCTCACTAAGCCGGCTTATACTTTAGCTCATAGCACTTCTAAGCTTCTTAACGAGTAAGCCCAAAACTGAGCTAATTATTCATGGACAGCCTCCGTCTCAGGGAACACAGCCACGGATGAGCACTTAGAATCATGAATTCTGCACTGCAATGTATGGTCACTCCATAATAATAATAATTTCAAAAACAAAAACAATGCTTGTTTTATACAATATAAAACTAAACACTGCTCTGTTCTAAGCTTATTCTGGGGGTATCCTCTTATCAGGTTTTTGTGACCCACAATCCTTTGGTTCTGGCTTGGCCTGTTGAGCTAGCACTGTTATGCAGCTATCTTAATAATTTAAAATGAAAACTGAGACCATTGTGGCTAGGATTTCTCCTATGTTTTCAAATTCAAGGCAAGCTTTTGTTCCCCAAAGAATTGAAAGCTGACTCATGCGGTTAATTGTTATTCATCTTGATATGGTTTTCCCATGTGACTGTCATTTTGATTCAGCTACTTCAAAGTCAAAAGTCTCTTTCATGGTGCTTTTCTGTGATGCCGCTTGCTGTCACCAGAGATGGGAACATTTTACAGATCAGATTAAGATAGAAAAAATCTGTCGTTTGTCAAGATTTAAAACTAAATCTCCATTTCCTGACTGCTATTAAATTAGAAGTCCACTGTAAATGTCACTTTTGAAAGTTAGTCACCCACTGATAAATTATACATCTGAACACTGTACGTTCGAGCATATCTCATGTAAAATGATGTCACTATCATCTTTCCTCATATTTTCACATTAGTGTTTCATATTTATATGCCTAGAAATATAAATTGTTGATCAAAACTACAAAATACATTAATAGCTGCATCTCAGATCCCCAAATGTCAGAGGTATTATTAATTGCATACCATTAGTAGATACATTTGCATTATAATTCTTGCATTATGTTTACATGTGTCCATTGATCATCCCATGCATGTAAATTGCTTGCAGCGGGAACTTCATCAGCCGTCACATAGATATATATCTTCTTTCTGGTTATCTGTGTATTACCTAAAAACTCATTTATGAGAGACACAATTGGATCACCTGAGGATCACTGCTGCGGAAAGTAAACATAATTGTCATTGTACGAATCCACAGTAATCTGATCCAACATGAAGAGGGAGTTCCAACAAACTCAAAGACAAACATATTACTCTGAACATTTGAATAATAGTCGAGCTACCGTAATGAACTTCAGTTACTTGCAGCTACTTACTGTATATTACAATGTGTGGGCACTGGGAAACTGGTGAACGTAGCTGTGTATTAGTCACTTTTTAGTAACCACTAGCAACAAGGTACAGGCTAATACAAAGAGATATAACGAAACAGTGAATTGAAGACTAATTTTAAATGCAAAATTCAAAAGGGAAAAACTACCTTCCTTGTAGCTGTGTATTAGAACAGAACATTATGTCAAACGAGTTGAAGGTAACATTACAAGAACTCACTTAATTGGTTTACTTTCAGGTGCAACTACTGGATGTATTGCCATGAAACATTTATGTACATACATTCATGGTTCCACAGGATGAATCTTAATGTTGTACAATGCGGTCAGATATTTAAGATGCCCCTACATTAATTCCCTATAACTTTAGGGACCATTTGACTTTTCTTATAGCACTACACCAAGGTTATTAAACTAAATGACACACCTGTCCTTGGATAAAGGCAGATTTTTAGTCCAGTTGTTAAAAGACAAAAAGAAGATATGTTGACATAAAACATAAATATTGGTATATGCGTATCTGGTGGAACTATATACTTTGGCAGATTAAGTTCATATTATACGTTGCAAAAAACAGCATTGCAACCTAAGCCTAATTTAAAATTTGCTAAAAACCGAAGACATTTGCTTTAAATGTCATGTTAAAAGGTTGAAACAACCAATTCCAGCTGACATTGGACGAGCGTAAATCACAGGAATGACGTACAGAGACAAAAACTACTCAATCTCAAATTCACACCTATGGAAACCTCAGTCTCTGATGGACCGAGCCCCCATCTGCATGTCTTTTGATTATGGGAGGAAGCAGAAGTATCCAGAGAAACATAAGAACATTCGAACTTCACACAAAAGGACCTTGAGTATTGTATTTACAATAAGGTTTTCTTCAATGTCAATGCACCAAAATAATGTCTGAATGTGAGGACATCATACTGACATCTTATGACAGCTACTGTACAGTTGTGTTCATGCTTGCATCAGATAAACTTTATTGTTATAGGCCCCTCTCTATCACACAAAAACTATTTCACCTGGAGCCAAACCACTTGGTGTCTATGAAGTGTGCTTGGACCAGAATGATAGAGCTGTAGGCTCATCAGCCATATGCTACACTACCGATTAGACCGCAGCCATGCTGAGAGAAACACTACCCCTCCAGTCAAACATGGAGGTGCATCTGTTTTGGATGAGGCTTGCTTTAGACCTTCAAGTCTCTTTATTGCGTGTCTAATTGAAAAGGAAGGTTGATTTCAAGTTTCACTGCTTACCAACACATCAATTGCTTTGAAAGGCAGCGGAGTGACTTTTAAAATCAGCGTCCATCAACATATTCTAATTCTTTTATGATTGATGATGAATACAGCAGAGAGAAGTTAGAGGAGATGGGACGAATAGAAAAGAGCGATATGTAACAAAGTGTCCCTGCTCGATTCAAACACAGCATATCACAATTACATGGCTCACACTTCATCCAGCTGAGCCATCGGGATGCCACAAACACAGCTTTGAGGGATGTTTGCTGCCATGGCAATGCATTCATCTTATTCTAATAAAACAACTTCTTTTTTAATTTGACCTAAATTGAAAAAGTATTTAGCAGTGCAGGCCTTACTATGCATTACCAGTGAATTTGCTCCCTGTGTTTCATAAAGCTTTAAAATACACACGTTAACTTTAACCATTTTAATCCCAATCATTTCTTTAAATGTGTGATTTAAAATGGAACTTTTTTTCGGTGACATGTAATGATCACCGGGGACATCACTGAAGAGCGTAAAATGCACAACACATTTCACTGTCTAATACGATATAGTCTCTTCCCCCAAAGCTACTCAAGTGACAGCCAACTGCCAAGCGTCTTGCTTGCTCGGCTGTCTAATCTTACATTTACTGACATGTCAAAATTCAAAGACTTTTGCAACTGTAAAGACATTCACGTGGAACTCTTTAATTCCATGATTGAATATGACACTCTGAAGATGAACACATGTTCTTCTAGTATCGTTTTGTTAACATGTGATTCAAACTTCAAACTACTGTTTAAAAATACTGTCAAGATTGTTGAAGTCATATTATAAATATGTTGTAATTCAATTTCAATCCCCTCTTTCAATAATAGTGTTATTAAAACATCAGTGTCGTCCTAAAACAGTCAAGTCAAGATACAATAGAAGTGCTTAACTGCTGAATGCCTTATCACAGTCAGTCAATCAATTTCTCCTCCCACACCATGGATCAAAGCGGTATCCATCTGCCATTACTGCGCTGGTGACATGTGCTCACTCTGGATTTCGCAGACGTTATCTCCTTTTCATCCTGAACTGGAGCTTTATTTCCTCTGAGACATGCATTCGAAAAGCAGCTCTCAATCATCTGGCAAAACAATGCATGAGACATGAGGAAAGGGCTACTGTTTAAAGGTCCAGTGTGTAAGATTTAGGTGAAAGGGAAATATTGGCAGAAATTTAATGTAGAATAATCCTCATGATGTTTTCACTAGTTCGTTTCATCTAAATTGTACAAAGTGTATTTTTCTTTACCCCAGAAAATACCCTTTATATTTAAATACTTTATATGTACATGGAGGGGACCCTCTCTATGGAGGCCGCCATGTTTTTTACATTAGTCCAGACTGGACAAACTAAACACCTTTTGAGTTTTTATGACAATTAAAGGCTACCACAGGTTATTTTTAATGTTTGAAGGAGAGGGTGAGGTGAGGGGTGTTCAGCTGCAACATGCAACTTCAACACTAGAAATCACAAAATTCTACACACTGTACCTTTAAGTTGTATATTTCACCATTTGTCATATTAACACGCAGCATTTTTCCTATTAGATAATGTATTTGTGTCTTTTGTGGAAGCTCTATTTAAGGAAAATGTAAGGTTGTAGAGGCCTAGTTGAGTCAATAAATGTTAAATTATTGGGATTCAAATTTTACCTGCTGAGCTCAAGATGATAAATCTAAACTGCCTTCTGTAAGGAGGATTAATAATTACAGAAAGTGATGCAGCATATGCCCTAAATTAACGTCACATCATCTCTGCAGCAGGATACTTTCAAAGAGATTTGTGTACATGAAGAATAATTTCCTGCAGCTCAAAACACTGGAGACGAAGCTCTATAATCTTTTAAGTGACATGTTCTGAGGTTTCTTCTATCGTTAACCAATTTTGCAAAAAATGGGGGAAACAGACTCAGGACTCAATATAAATGGGAATCTATGACTGTGATATGTGCGGTACAACACTATATGAAAATACATCCACTTTCCAATATTGCTTGAATACTAGAAGTGATATTATTGCAGAGAACTATTAGTCTAAAACATAAAATTCACTCTTCTGATAAATTATTCATTTTGTAGGTATTTTATTTCATGCAAAAATACCAAACAGCAGCGTTTCAGTTGGGAGAATTTGCTGCTTTTTTCTCTTGTGTGACATTAAAGCAAATTAGAGTTAAAAATGATAAGTCGATTAATCTTAAAGTGGATCAATATAAAAAACAAGCTGAAACTCCTCTAATAAGTGATTAATCATATAAGTCGTTCTTCAAGCAAGAATAATGAAGAACTGTAAATATTCTCTGGTTTCATCTTCGCAAATAAGAGGATTTTGTGTTTTTTCTCTCTGCCATATATCAATGTAAACTGAATATTATTCTATCTCATTCACTGATTAATCTTTGCTTGTCATCTTGTGTGTTTACTGTGTTTGTGTTTTTTTCTGTTTTCACAGTTTCATCTGGCTGGAAAAAATAAATCCCCTAGTGGGATAATAAAGATCTGAACTGAACAAATCAGTAATGAGAAAATGTATGGATAATGGGAAAAACATGAGCATCTCTAAATGTAATATCTTTTCGCATTCAATAATAAGGAATAAAAAGACATAAAACAGAAGTGACTGTTGCAGTTTGACTTCAGTGTCAAGTAGGAAACAAAGTGAAACCCAATGGCACCTTTACTTAGTCTGTAACAGAAGCAATGTGAAAATGTAAAGATACTCCATGAAAAGAAAGCCTCCCAGTGACAATGAATTTACTTCAGTACAAATCAAATAAACCATTGAGTATTATGTGAACACTCACTCTGGAGAATGAACCCTTCAGCGTGTTGGTTTAAGATTGTCCATTTTAAAGGCTCGTACCAACAACTATCAGATAAAAGTGGTTCAATATTCAATATTTCCCCTTGAAATGTGGTGAAGTACACATTCATGCAGAATGGGAAACCGTGGGTTAAGTACTAATATCTCTACAGAACAGTAAATCTGTAAACATACTTTATTTTCCATCTCTGCAGAATAAAACTGGTGCTTTCAGCGGTCCATCCATCCAAACCTGCAGGAGGAGACTGACACGCTTTATGAATGTCCTAAATCACCAATCCTGGCCACCATTAATGAGGCCCTTTGAGTCAATAGACACCCAGCCCACAACCAACACATCCAGGCATCATCTATCAAGTATCTCGATAGTGAAAGTAGTTTGTCAGACCCATCTAATGAACCGGTCTTGCTGAAGCCTGTCAAAGTGCCTCATCGAAAGCTGTTACATACAGTACATGGCTCTGAAAAGCCAAAATCACAGAGCCACCGCCTGTTGGAAGATATTATTTACTAGTTTGCCACAGGGTATATTGATGATGGCATCAAACCTTAAAGCTTTCATATTGTTTAATGTCACAGCGCCGCTCTCGTATGAACGAGATACACCGCTGACCTTCTGCTGGGCACCGTTCATACTGACACAGAGTTTGGTTGGCATGTCTCGATGCATCCTGACAGACAGGTACACTGAGGCTGACACTGTTACGCCACTGATGCTTTTCTTTCAGTCGTGAAGTTTGATATGTTTTGCCAATTCACATCTCATGCAAGTCAACGTCAGGCAGTAACCCTCAATACAGGCCCTTACGGACGATTCCCCAGATCACAAGAGATTTCATAGAGAACATGGCATTTCAAACCCCCCACCCTTTGACTGGTTTGTCTTATGTAAGCACGTCAGTTTAGAAATTGAGTAGCTAAGAATAAAAAACCCTCTCAAGGTCCTTTACTGTTGGGTTAACTGGACATAATATTGAGATTCCAAATTATTTTCCTCAAAATCTGAGCCATCACATTAGCATTTACATTCGTGCCATTTGTCAGACGAGCTTATGCACGCTTCAATATTCATAATTATTTCAACAGCATCGCATCAACTGCAGACATTTGGCAGCGACCTGACTGTCCCAGCTGACCGCCGGTGTCCTATAGAGAGCAAACTAGTGTGCAGGACTAACAAGCTTCAGCTCGTTCTCTTGAATAGATTTCCATTTATGTAGGACACGATATGCGGTCACACTTCACCAACTGCAATACAGGATACTGTCTTTATTCTAAAAAAATGCTGGTGACATTGTCAGCAATGGCAATTTCTCTGCACTAAATGGTAGAACTGCACTTTCGGCTGCACTGTATCCCGACAGTGAATACTGTAGGTATTTCACAAGCTTTAAGCACAGGTAAGGTACAGAGATTGTACAATTATAGTCTTTTATCAGCTATATTTGGCTGAAGCAGTATTGTGACTTGGCAGAGCAGAGCAGAGTGTGCACTTGATCCACTCCACATGAGGCTCGGTTCCAAAAGAAATAAAGAATTTTTGGATATTGTCAGTGCTCCAATAAAGGACAGAAGCATCCTCAAAAAGGTTTTGACAGAAATCCTCTTTAAGCCAGCATGTGTGTTTTTTCTCTCCATTTTCAGCAATGTTGCTGTTCAGTATCTGGAAAACGGTGTTAGTTTTAATCACAACACAGTGTAGTGTCAAACACAATTACACACCCAATGTACTGCCATTCATTAGTCTCTTAGTTGTTTTTATGTGGACTCTCTCCTTGGTTCGTCCCATGACCGGCTGGAGCATGCGCTGGTAATATGTTTATATTTGCCAAATAACCAGGGAGGCTCTCAGAGACGGTGACACCAAGGACAGACGAATGGGCAGCTGGACAAATGGATACATACACATTCACACACAGTTTTGTGTGGATTTGGAGGCACCATTAGGCTCTTTGAATTGAAATATTATGCCAAAATAAAAAGGACAGAAAATAGAAGTCCCAAAAGACAAAAACATTACAGGAAACTGGCAACAGAATGTAGATAGATGGGTGGATGTCTGTGAAAGGACTGACAATGTGTGCTGACTAGCCCTGAAAAAAAGCTATAGCTATAATCATATAAATTATATTATGCTAATCTATGCAACACTCAGCATGGTCAAGCACTGAATACATGCAACACATGAAAATTTCAGGTTCTGCAGGATTTATACGGTCTACTGAGCAGCAAGTCATCCTGGGAGTCGCTGAGCACATTCCAGTGGCACAAAAACCAACCACAAGAAACAAGACTTAACATATCTCTAAAATGAAGTTGTTGTTGTCGTCATTCTGCAGCTCCCGTGAGGGGTTGCCACAGCAGATCCCCATCTGCTTTTCTGATTTGGCTTTCCTTGTTTGTTTGTTTTTTTACACTGGATGCCCTTCCTGACAGGGGAGCTGGGGATCGAACCACCAACCTGCTCCACCACCTGCGCCAAATCTTACCCCCATACATAATGCACAAAACTGAGGTATTACTAAAATGAATTCACAGCTAGAAACAGTGCATCAGCAACAACTCATGTAATTAATAGCTGAACTCGAGTGAACAATTTTAGAAACAAGGATTTAAATATCCGATAGATGTTGATGTGGGGGATAGATTTTTTGAGCCACAGTCCAACCTCTGCGTCAGCATGAAATCCACCCGGCTTAAGTGACCTTCTGCTCATGTATGTGTAATAATGTGCTGATCAATGGGTTTTACTGCTTACTTAAAGGAGTTGAAGCCAAAGAAATGGGCCCCACTGTATAAGCATTTTATTTGGTTGTCACTTAATTTGCCTGCTCTGCAATGATTCACAATTGTGCATGCAGTGTTTTAGAGGATAGTCACACATTATATCAGATTAGGTTTGTAAAACACATTTTATCTGCAATGACGATAACTTGAATATGCTAATTCCATCAATGCTACTAATCAGCAATTACCTGATTAGTTTCTTCTGAAACTACACCTTAAATTTATTCTGAGAAGATTTTGCCCAGTATTTCTGAGCTTTAACGCCTTTAGTGGTCTCAAAGCGTTTCAATGGCTCGTTTTCAGCTTTACATACATATAAAACATCACACAGCGAGATTCAACCTTCTATAGGTTACTACTGCTTCAAAATAGCCCAGGGCAGTAAATGATCAGTTTGTGACTCTTTTAGATAAATATCAAATGACATAAACAAAGCCTGCAACAGAGAACATCTTAATTCATGGATCTGAGCCAAATGTATAGATATCCAGCTGCTCTTGGAGAGATTGTATCAAGGACAGAGGAGTTTGTTTTCCTCACGATTGCTTGTCAAGTCAAGAAATCAAGATGCCGAGCAGACACCTCTCAGAATTCAACATGCCCTTTGATTAAGTTTTAAAACATTTGTATGCTGTGGAAAACAAATTAGGCACAAAAAACTATTGTAATGATAGCCTATGATTCATCTTCCTTAAATGTAACAAACAATAGCCTATTGTGGTTGCACAACACCAAACAGCATGATGTGAAGATATCCAGTCCCTGCAGCTGTCCTGGAACAACATGTACAGATACTTTCAAAATAAAACAACATACAAACAAAGGCAGTGGTAAGTTGTTATTCACAGGCTCATTGTTTTAGCTTTGTGGTGCATTTAATGCATGTTTCTAATAGAGCCAGATATTCATCCTAACATAGACAACAGAATGTGAAGGCTGAGGCTCTTAACTGTTAGCTTGACTAGAAAAGTGAATGCCTCTGTGAGCTCCCCGATTTTAATAGGCAGAGGAGTTACACATCTCCAATGAGACTGGTGCAGTCTGATGAGGAGCACGCCATACGACTCTCTAACAAACAAATCAATATGTAAGGACAGAATGATCTCTCATCACAGTGGCATATTCAGTAGGCATAATTCACGGAGGCATTATCGTCCCTCTAATGTCTCAGTCAAGAACAAGCAGTGCATTAAATGCTCCACGTTTTGTCCAGTGCTACGGAGTTCGGACGAGAAATAGAACTGGTAAGACCTATAGTAATAATAAGCGCTGCATAATAATATATTGTTCTTATGCATTATTTAATGGGACTGTGAGGAAGATAGTGTTTGTGTGCATTTCAAATTCTATATAAGAGCATGTACTGTAGCTCACTTAATTGGCTTTCTCAAGAGAGCAAAAAGGGAAATGCTGTTCTGGTAGAAGATATTGATCAATATGACCAGATGCGGCTACTGAAAGCATGATCTAAATCAATGTCACCTTCAGGTAAACAGGAGAAGGCTAGAAGCAGCAGTGTTAGACGTCAACGCGGGTTTTGCTGTTGCACTGTACAACATCCAGGCATCGTCTCCCCTTTACATAATAGTATCATGTCGCTTTATTTAAATGACCATATAACGGCTCTGACACACTGTGTCAGGATCAACAGTTTAGGGCTGCATCAGTGGCAGGATGACAGCACAACAGTGGTTCTTGTGGAAGACAGATGCCACCAATAATTTTCTTATCCGAGTCAACAGAGGGAATGGGCGAGTGTCTGGTGCCATGCAGTACAGTAGGCCTCGTGGGTATAAAATGTGCTCTGTAGTTTAAATGCCATATGCTCTACAGGGGGTGACATGTTTTCCCAATTTAATATTTGTGTGAGGACACTAGCTCTGAATAGGCAGAATATGGAAAGCTTGGATTGTAACTGCTGCTCAACACCGGGCTCAGCTGGGTGTTCAATATCATACCACATCCTGCACAGTATCCCTGAAAGAATTAGCTCCCTGACCCTGTATAGATCTTTATGTGAATCTCTACACCTGCTTCAGACAGCTAGTCTCTGAAAATAACTCTGCACTGCCCCCTACACCCGCTCCCATTGAACATTCTGGTCACACCATATTGCTCCATTTTACATGAGACACTCATCGTGCAGCACCGAGAAGGTCAGTCCTTAAGCACTAGTACTTCTTTGAGCTCACCTGTTTTATTGCTCATTGTCAGAAACAAACAGCACCTTAGCCGTGGCGAACAGGCACGCCACAGGCACATGTTCACGCTCTGTGACAATAAATGACAGTTTCCCTTATTCAGATGTGAGGGACTAAAAGCCTCTGGGATAAAAAGGAACCATCATTTCCAAAGGTTAGCAAGTCGGCATATAAATGCTCTCCAGACATGCAAAAACATAACCAGGTGCTAAATTTAAAACGTCCATCTACCCTAGTTTAGGCCATTTTAAATTCTATTGTTCAATTCCTGCTGCTTTCTTGTACTGAGGACAGTTTGTTTCATCCCAACATATTGACTGGACCCTTGTGAACAAATGTCAGCAATAGGATTTGATTGACTGTTAAGGTATTTGTGGTGACACTGCATGGCAACAGAGCAACCAGCAAATAATGCAGATCACTCATCCATTTTCAAAACTGTGCACAGTCACGGGGGATTGCAGCCTCTCCCTGCATGCATTGAGGGAGATGCAAGGTACAGTCTAGACAGGTCACAAGTCTGCCACAGGGCTAATAAAGTCACATTCACCTTCAGACGGGCAAAATAACATTTAAAATCCTCCTCACATGCATCTCTTTGGATGAATTTTACCATAGTTTTCTCTCACACAAACAATCTGAGCTAATCAGTGCATTCAAACCTTTTTCATGTGAGACAATATGACCTACAAAAAAGATCTTCTGAATCCTTAACCACTGTCAAATAATTCATTCTGTACTGATGAGTAAGAAGGAAATCAGGCTAATCTATACATGTGCTATCAAATATCTCACATATGTGACCAACAGTTGGGTTTACGACTTGTGAAATTTTACTGCAGTAACCGTTTAGCATTATATTTTAGTGCTCTTACGTTTTGCTCCTTGTGAAATTCATGATGCAGCAAAGTTGAAAATTGAAAAGTGTTTTATGCCTCTTGAGTCCTGTGTGTTATTTACCTGTTCCTCTTGTGTTCAGAACTTTTGTTGCACTGCTGCCTTTTTCTGTCACTTTATAGTTCGCTACTACTAAAACAAATTCCAAGGGTAGCGCCGGTTTAATTGCTTCAGCGCTCTGGTGGCTACACTTTTGATCTTTTTGGCTAGTGGTAATTACGCCATTTCTTCAAGTTGAGCACTAAACAACTTGACTTGCCTTGGGAGAAACATCTATCTCCTTCTGTCGACTGATAACAACCTAATTGGTAGTGCTACTTATTTTCTCCTCTTTAATTGTGCTTTTCTGAGACCAGACTTCCAAAAATTTATACAAGAGTTTTTTTTACTTACTGAAATCACTTATTTTAAGTTTGTCATGATTTGCATCATAATATCCTTTCTTGTTTATTTCCAGATAATGCGTAAGTACAAGCACAGCTTGGATTTTAAAGGTTAAAATGAATATTCCTTCATATAGAGACAAACAACCTTTTCTTAATTCTGGGATCAGTCTCCTTAAATGGCTTATATGATTTCATGGTACTGTGATACTGTTTATACATATAAATGTGTCCATGGAGTCAAAAACTATAGAGTTTCTTTCCCAACATTATTCAAAAGTGGTGTCTTTATTTTTTAAGAGCTTTAGTTCTTTGTTTCCCGTACAGTTTTTCTGATTCTTTCGCTCAACCCTGCCCTCTCTCTAAAATAGCCCCAGTGCAGATTTTTTTCTCCTCTTGGGACGCTGTGAGAAGTAAAGCGAACACGCCCGCAATAAGGGTGAGGCAATGTCATTAGTCAACATCATACCTGACAATCTAGTGGTTGGGGAATTTTGCACAGGGTCATTTCACAAAAATCTACTCGCAAAACTATTTCATGAGCACACAGAGGCAGCCTGAGCATGAGGAGAAGGACTCAAATTCAAGTACAGGACATGTGTGCAGCAAGAGCAAATCTTTGTGCAGACAGTTTTGAGCCGAAGCAGATAAAATCTGCACCTCAGCAGAAGCTATTTGAGAGAGAGCACAGGGTTTTGAGGGAGCACGAGCTGATGAAATATGCTCTCAAAGAATAAAGATAGGGTTAAAACTCCATGAAAAACACTTTTGACATGTTGACACTTAAAATAATATCTAAGAGTAGCTTGGAATTTTTTTTATCTTTGCAGTAAATGTATTTTGCAATTTAAAGCCATGAGCATGACTCACTGTAAATGGCTACTTTCTTATGTCTTGTACAGAGAACAAAAACAGGTCCACAAATCTCCTTCTTCCCAACACGGATCAATAGCTGGTGCTTGCTGTAATTCTCTCATTCCTGCAGTGGCTGATAACCCTCTACTGGTACCAATTTCATAATGCTAACACATGACACCAGCAACATGAGCGGCTGCTGTAATACAATGCAACAGAATGGCAGGACAGAGAGACCCCATTAATCTCACCCCACGGCCTATATATGGCAACCTAGAACGAAGGAGAAAAGAACCTCAATAAACATTGTCCCTTTCATTCACTCTGTTACTTCCTTTTTCTACATTACCTGCTGAGATATGAATTTGTTCTGCAGTCGTTCCCCGCCTGCACTAGCACTGCTAAACATAGAAGTGTTGGCAATAATGTATGATAATGACCATCCTGCCTGATTGCATTAGGCCAACGCATGACAGCAAGTGCAGTGAGCTTCTGTTGCAACACCCTGCAACCCATTGACAAGCCACAGACGTGAACGCCATCATTTACTGTAGCACACAAAGCTAGTAAAGAAAGACATCTAAATACGTAGGCACTCTGCTGCATGCACTGTTAATTCAAATTACAAATCCAATAAGGCTCACGAGTATTAACCCTCCTAAGAACAAACCTTATTAACCCCTGTTTTTAGGAGTCATTTCAAGTCCTCTGCATTAAACCTGTGATGCAAAGCTTTAAACAATTTCAATTTGTTCTATTCTTACAGTCAGTCAAAAACACTGGGCTCAACCTTTACTTGAAGACTTAACAATCACATTGAGCCACGTCCCAGAGTTAGCTGCTCCTTTGTTTTTGTGATTTACCATTAAGGCCTGTTCTGATGTTTACAGTACATTTTATTGCTCTTAGACATTGGAGGCATCTGTCAGAAAATGGACCAATGCCAAGACCCTGTGACAACTTTCATATTTCATCTTGCTGTTTAATTTCAGTCGACAGCTGTGAAGAGGTGGTGCTCTGCCATGTCGGAACATACATAGAGTCCTAAGGCTCAGTCGGGGGAAATAAGGGTGCATACAAAAGATGCATCAGTGTTTCCCAACGGCAATGCAAGCTGCAGCAGCACTCACTGAACGCCCTGATGTGGCAACACAGCTGTCCAGTGCCGACATCTTCCCCAGGGGATGTCTTGGATGGTATTATGTGGATAAAGCAGAGCTGTATGAGGGATGTTCACTTGACTTTAGTGTAAGTATATTGACATCTAACCCCACCTCAATTTAATAGATTTACAACCTGGCCGCGTCCGATGCAGCCATCCTGGACACTCACTTCTCCCATGTTTTGTTGCCTGTGTCCTCCAAAATGATGAACAGTGTTTCCACAGACCAAACACTGACCTCTTTGGCACTTAGCACCAAATTAGAAAAGCTGGAGTGTCACAAACTTCCTACAAATGCTGAGTTGGATTTGAGGAGGCTGAGTTTATTGAGTAACTGGAAAATGATGAGGAGGCTAAAAAACCCAGCTGCAAACGTAATCACCAGCATTTACTCACAGCACCCATGAGATCATTATCATGCAGCATCAGTAGTTCTGCATCTCCTTGTCATCTCTAAACGTGCACAGCTGATTATCATAAACAAAGGTGTGCATCTCTCTAACTCATACGCACACTTACATCCTACTGGGCCAGGCCTCACTACAAACCCAAAAAATAATCTAGTTGTGTTAATTCCAAGTCACAGGACATTAGCAAGTATTTTCCCCTCAAAATCCAGTGATCCACAGTGAAAGTGTCCACTCTCTCATCAGTCAGTGCACTTGGCCCTGATGGGAGAATTTCAGTGCTGCTGCTAATTTATGAAAAGTCTTGATCTCTGCATGTGTCGTGCTGATGCAGACACGCCCGGGCCATTTCCACATGCGGCTCCAGTCTCTGGGAATTCAACTTCTGTGTCACAGTAACTATCTTCATCGCACAATTTCAGGAGCCGAAGCATGGCCACGGTATGACAGGGCTATTTTTGGGCCCATTGGACTCAGCCCTAACTGACTCTGGAACAGCACTAATACTATCAATATCTGCTCCACCACGTGTGGGCTGGGTCTCTCAAGTAACCTGAGCACATAGACACACATCACATCATCATTACCAGGAGACTACTGTGAATGGCTGCATTTAAAGTAGAGCAAGAAAATAAGATTTGCACATAATGCAGACATCACACAGAACCAGACAGATGGATGGATAGATAGATATATGGATAGATAGACAGACATAGATAGATAGATAGATAGATAGATAGATAGATAGATAGATAGATAGATAAGGCCTATTATTCTAGGCTACATTTAGTAGTTTGCACAATCAATGCGGTACATCAGAGACTGTTCAGAGGGACATACATTTCATCCAGCGGTGCCAAAGTCCACTGGACATTTCTCACCAAGTCTGTAAGTGACTTACCAAAAGTGGGACTGATAACGCAGATTCTAGAGGGTTGATCCTATTGCACATGATTTCCACCGTCCACGCACTTGTTTCCACCGGGTAAACACAGCGAATCTCAGGTGGTGAAGAGAGTTCGTTTATTCCCAAATTCACGCGTAAAACCGTCACGGCTCTGCAGAAAAATCCAAAGGACGCGACGAGCGACAATCTGCTGAGTGTCACCAACCAGAGAACACGGGGTGTCTTCCTCCGACTACCTGCGTGTGGATCAAACCCCACCTTAAATCCCAGTACGATCCGATTGAGGCTTTTGGAGGCAGAACGTGTGAAGCTGAAATCCCCCAAATCCGCGGTTTCAGGAGAGTGTGACGCTCGTGTCCGGAGCCGGGCTCAAATAAATGGGTTAAAGCGTCAGTACGTGGTCGAATCAAGTCCCCCTGCGTAGACTACAGGGTTTGTAACGCTGGATTACATATCCGATAAAAGCCTCACGCTTGTTATGAATTGATGGCGAAGGGGGGGAAGCTGCAGTCCGAGGCTCCAGGATTTGCGCTCCTGGAGATAAAATAAAGCCGCCTCACAGTGAAACCAAGGCTTCCAGTCCGTCAGAAAAAGCCACGAAGGTCGAAAACTGTGCGTCCACGCCGGGTTTCAGTCTTGAAACACGCCTGTTTCACCGGCAGCTGTTTGCCTTTGCTGAGGCCATTTGTTGTGATAACTTCCCCTGTCTGAGGCGCAATGAAGGAATCCCACCCATGCACCGTCAACACGCGGTCTCCTCCAGCTCCGTGCGCAATCCTTCCAGCAGTTTAGTTCTCGCACATGACTCCTGTCTGTCCGCTCCTCCAACGAAGCGATGCGGTGGTGGGATGTGGCAGCAGGGAGATGGTGTTGTTGCTGTGTCCCGGAGAACAGGCAGAGCTTCTTCTTCCCAAGCTGCGCCTCTATCTGCTTCCTCATGCAGGCGTCCACCTGCGTAATAAGAGCAAATGAATACACGCAGTCACGCCATGATGTCTGGAGCAGAGCTGAGCAAAGTGGCCAGTGGACAAATTCTTGGTATCAGAGGAGACGACTGACACCTTTCATTGACTGCAGCACTGCAGCAATGTGATGTCACTTAAGCTGCATTTAAAACACATTTAGGGCGACTAGGCACAGCGAGGGTTTAGATGAGGAGAAGAAGAAGGAGGGGAGAAAAGGTTGAACATGATCAGTGGGTTCATGCAGAGAGGAGGCGCTATGGGGTGTTTGTGATACTCCGGATGGGCTGGTGGCTCAGTCCAGCACAACAAGGTACTGCAACGGTGTGGAGGGAGGGTGAGGGGATGGAGGGGGTTGGGGTTGTGGGTCATTGCTGCACTGAAAATAAATCCTATTCACCCCTCTACATGGGATAAGACCTGTGTACTGCTCAACTCTTATTTGCTTGTCCTCCTCAATCTTGAATGGCCATCACAATAACCTGACCCCCAACATCTCTGTGACTTTGAGACAAGCACTCCTCTTGGTCCAGATCAGTGAAAACTGGGATCCAGCGTATATACAGAAAAATAAACATGAATATCAAACCACCAGAAAGATAAAAGAAATGAAAAAAATAAAGGGTAATCCTCTCAGAATTGCAGAAGAAAAGCCGCAGACAGCCCATCCTTCATCATAATGTGCACATACGCAATATGCCACTAAGAAGAGGATAACGTGTTTTGAATGTCTGTGGGGGTTTTTCTGCATATTCATCCCTGACTGTATTGTCTGCCCGCCTGCATGGAGGCCACAGGCATATGTGATGAGAGGAGGAATTCTGGTGGACTTGACAAATCCTGTCAAATCCAATTGATTTCACTGCAGCAACATCACACACATTGCACACACTTGCACTGCATTGCATATGAGATGGATATATTACAGACCTGAGACGTGCAGAAAGTTTCACCTTTAAAGTGCAATTGATTTAAATGGAATAGGTCTGCTGTGAGCTGAATTAATCCGATTCCTCATCGAATAAGAGATTCTATAAAAATATCACTCGAAACAGTTCTGTAAGGCTATAATAATGTGGAGATGTTAGGAGATACAAGTACCATAAATAACAAGGATGCTGCTCATTATACACAACCTTAATGTTCTTCTGGAAATTATAATAGAAGTGGCAAAAGTTTATATGAATATTTATATTCTTCTGCATGCTTTTCTGATATCTAACTTCTGTAGCTGCAGGTTTCATATAATCCTTTAGTTTCACAGCTACAACATGACAGGTGGCACAATAATCTGATGTTTAACTCTTACTACAAGAGCAGCAGCCTGTTGTAATTAAAGGGCACATTATAATAGGCGGATTACGGCCAGGGCATTATAAATGGATCAGGGAAACACGACACAAACTAATTTCGGGGGGCACTCACAAAGACTCTGTCTTCTCTTTCGAAGGGCGTCATTTCCACCAAACTCTACCCACTTCACTGTTACTCAGCAAATACTCACTGCACAGTTATCTTGAAATGGGTTGAAACTGGCTGAGTTTAGGCTAAAATGCAGCCTGAAAACTAGTTTTGTGCTTATTGAATTGATGCAGATCCCGTAAAATGTCACTGTGCCACAGAACCTGGTGTATAGAGCTTAAGTTTCATCATGTGATCGCACTGAGCCCGATGTGAATGAGCATGTGTGTTCATGAGATGGGTGAGTGCATAGGATGCATGCAGCGAATACTAAAGGGAATTGAGAAAGAGCCGTGAAAGAAGCCAATCTGCTATTTATATCTGACTGCACTCCATGGGGCGAAGCTCCCTCTCATAGTAATGCGCTGTAAAAGTGATTGATTAGTGTGATATTGAGGGATATTGTCCATCTTAACTGTCTTCACTCGAAAAAGTGATGAAATTACTGCACAGTGCACACTAGTCTTTGAAAGCATAACAGCATATTAGGTCAGTCTGACCCATCCACTCTGATAAAGAATCTAGCTCTTGCCTATAGCCCATTGCAAATTATAAGCAGAGAGCGAAGGGTGGGGGTCTGCACTCAGATCCACACCACCCAGCACTAATACCCTCAGAGGTGCTGCTTAATGACCTGGAACATATCACACACAGAGGTTGCTCAATTTAGGTTCAGGTGAACACAGTGACTGTACTATCAACATAGAAAAGGCATTTCTGACATAACACAGTCGCCCTTGTGACTGGTTTTACAAATTGCTTGGATCAATTTCTATTACGGACAGTGACTCCCTGGTTGAGCCCTGAGAGCAGAGGGCTTAAGTTTCTAGGGCCCTGTGTTAAGAGCTAATATGAGGCCTTAACCTGTGTTAAAAAAAAACAATACATAATTAAAAGAGGGGGGGAGGCAAAAAATTAAAGTTTGTATCAATATTTGTATATTTCCAGACTTTAAACTGAACAGCATTTTGTGCACTCCAACATAATGGACAGCTCAAAATAATCCAAACACTTACCTTAATTATAATAACAGCATTTTAAATTTGGAAACAGAAGCATAGCCCCTTCTAAGCAACTGCATTGAATAGCACAATGTGTTTTGTTTCAGCTCTAACAAATCCGTGAAATGAAATTAACAATAAAAGCAATACTGTGTCATAAAGTATTCCCCTGCAGCCCCTGCAGTCCAAATGGGCCCCACCACCACTTTAACAATATATTTGTAATGGTAAATCCCTTCAGAGGTGAAATATGCAGTCTGATGAGCAGGCTAGTGGTTGCTATGGTCAAGTTTTGACAGCTACTAACAGTGTTGGCGAGATAAACCATCAATAGTTAATAACAATGAATAGAGTTATTTCTATAATATAATGTTAGTAGCATATGCAGAGTTTTTTTTGTTAGGATCAGAATAATAGCTTAATATATTTTACTTTATTAAGTTTTTACATCACCTGCAGGGAAAATAGACTAGTTAAAATATAGCTATACTGATAGAGAACAATAGGCTACCACAAAAGTCATAAGTTCAGAATGAAAATGCAGGCCGCAATAAAATATGTATGGTAACTGCCATTTTAACAACATTTGTTGAAATGTTATGGCCACACAGAGGAAGATTTAGAAGGCAACAGCAGGTCGAAGAGGATAAATCAGGCCTACCTGATTGTAAAGACAGTGATCGATAGGGAGAATACATTGCAGATGAGGGAAACACCCCAGTGGTGTTATCATGAGATAAGAGGGGGAGACCACCGAGTGTCAGGTGAAGGAGAGCAGAGCTTCCAACAGATTAAAATGTACCGACTGCAAAGAACTCCATAATCTGAGACCAGTGTTTCAAATGGAGAGTTTAATATTATTTCAAATGATAAATATCTTCACTGTAAAATAAAGAAAAACACCTCCTTTGTGCTGCAGTATATTTTTATGTGGGTAAATTATTTCTTGCATGTCAATAGAGGCCTGTTTCAATTGAAACACAGCTGCACATGCCCGAGGGCCTCAAATGTGATGCTCCATCAGTTCAACGTGTCAGCAAGTGGTCTTGCATGTCCATGCACTTTGACTTGGGATTTAAAACAGTGCAGTGACCATAGGCTGCATAAAAAGATAAAGGACACATCTCCATTTGCTATCATTGTACAAAAAAAAGAAGCTAAAATATCCCGGGAGCAAACGCTGTCATGCAACTACGCCAGTCTGCCCTGATACGATTAGGGTTTGGAGGTGTGTTATTGATATTATTATTGATATGCGTGTTTGCTGCTCAGGAGACAGAGCGGGTCGTCCACTAACCAGAAGGTCGGTGGTTCAAAGCCAGAGAAAGTGCTGCACACATACACATTGTTTGAATCTGGGTGTAAATGGGTAAATGGCATAGAGTATCAAATGACTAATTAAAATCAAACCAATTAAAACCATGTGCACTTTGAGTTTTCAGTTTGGTCCATGTCCCATTAATTAACATGGATGAGTTCGGGGTTTATGATCTATACTGCAGCCAGCAACCAGGAGGAGATCAAGATTGGCTTTACTTTTGTGGAGCTGCCGTGTCGTCGGTCTTTTTGCAGCCTATGGCAGTGACAGAGACAGTAATTCATTGTCTTCAGGAATAGCAACATGACTGCAGTAGCTCTGTAATGGATTAGATCAGTCTTGTTTATACAGCTGAATCAGACACTGTACATTATTGCTCTCTCCCTCACAGTGTAAGTTCATATTAAAGTGCTCTTCAGCCTCCATCTTACCATCCAGTGTGTTAGCACCATTGATGTAATAAGGGTCTCTCGTCGGTTTATCAGCGTTGTATTTAGACATGGAGTAGTGAATCGAGAGAATAAACAAGTGGAGTTTTATCTCAGATTGGCCTGTACCGGGTACATTCAGCATACATGAAAGCCCTTAGTGTTTCTCTGTTGTGTTTGGTTTGTCTCCTGATCTGGGTAGGATCAAAGGAACATAATCAAAAGAGCACAGTGCATCTGGTAAGTTATGATAAAATGGCATTTACAGGCTGAGGAATATGTGCGGCACACCACAAGGATCCTCTGCATTTTCTGTTGCCTCTGCAAGAATGTTGGGTCGCTCTCACGCTATACCTGTGTCTCAAATGACACAGTGTTATACATTATTCCTCTCCTACCAGTCACGCAAGAACAATCACTCTTTCATGTTTCCTGTGCGCTTTGTGTGTCAGCCTTGGCCGGCCCATTCCAAATAAAATAAGTGCTACTTGGCAGCTTTAAGGGCTCTTCAGTATGTGTCCTTGTATGGGAAATTCTTAAAGATAGCCATAGGCCATCTGGAGAAGTGTTAGGTACAAGCAATTCTCCAAGTTTGTCTTTATTCGCCTGAAACGAATTCTACACTGCTGTGTAGGAACACAAGACAAAGTTTTAAGAGCAAATGGCCTTCTTTTTTTAGCTGCTGAAGCTTTCACTAGTCTTACAAGATTACATGTATAGTTAATTCACAGGGACATTTAAATAACCTCGTAGATGCCAGTTTTTAAAAAATATTAAAAAGTATATATATCACAAAACATAATTAAGGGTCTGACATTGTATCATATTGAAAGAGCTGCAGGATATATTCAAAAATCAGGTTCCCAATTTATTCTTGGGTTACAATCCAAAAGGTCTCTCTCTCTCTCTCTATTTTCTAATGAAATTTAAATCACGTCCTCCTGGACCAAGAGACACCTTTTTTGATGGCAATAAAAGAAAAAGCAGACATGGGATGTCTGGCCTCTTTAAAGAGTTTTGACACCTTATCTCTTAATGGAGCTCCTGCACTCAGTAACTCAGTATTTCAGCACTTACTTTCACTTTCCACCGCGCCATGAAATCATCCATCACATCTGTTGTTTTACAGCTAATGAGTCTCTGCATGTCTGCAGTCTTAGAAAAAATTCTGTATTTCTCTTATAGAGCCATTTAAGTCTATAGGCATCTAGGATATTACTGAATACCTTCATCACAGAGTGCAAGTTATCATGTAATCCTGATGAACACTGAGAGTGAGGGTTTCTGACATTAAAGCTTTGTCTGTTGTTCCATGAGAGCATCTTTTGATCCTGAAAGGGTGCAACACTGTTTTTTTTACCCCTTAAACATAAAGATGCACTTCAGTCAGCACGTCAGCAAGCAAAAGTTTCTCAACTTGTATTGGATTTTTTTAAAAGCTCACACAGCTAAATACATTCAACCTTTGTTTAAAAACATGGTGTTATCTCAACTCATAGCATAACAAAAGTAATATTTTATTTAAGGAGGACAGGTTTGGTTTAGGTTTGTGTGTTTGTTTTTGAGCAAGATTACACAAAAACTACAGGAAGGATTAGCAGGAAGCTCGTTGGAAGGATGCAGCATGGGTCAGAGAAGAACCCATAACATGTAAGTGTGGATCCGGATCAGGCTGCAGATGCAGGAAATTGCGAGACAGCATATTTAACATTTTCACAGAATTTTCCCAAGATAATTCATGTGTGTTGATGAAAAAAGGCATGTTAAAGGGAGTGATTTATGAGTGTGTGTAATTTGATGCAGTGGTTTCATGAGGTGACTGCATTCATTGATGTTTTTGGCCCCTTTGGGGGGGGGGGGGGGGGGCAGCACCAGCAGAAAACACAACACTGTCATATTAGCACTTCATCAAGTCATTGCTGTTGCTTATTTACACATCCAGCTGGTACATTAGCATTCAGTATTGGCTCCTTGACTAATGTTAATTCTCCATTTAGCACTCTGAGTCACACCAAACTTTTGAGGAAAATATCTGATGGAATCTGCTGGCTAGTTGCTCACTGTGACTGACTGCTGTTTGGTGCTGTCTAGGTAGTGTACCGAGTATTTTTGATGAAATAAAAAAGATGCTTGCAGCGCCTGAATACAGGATTAATGACGGCAGCGAGAGAGAACCACAATACTAACTCTGTAAAAACCAAAACAATAAGTTGAAAGAGTCTAAAATGCTGCATAGAGTTAAAGGAGAGAGAGAGTCAGGGGTTAATTATCAATGCTAAGTACATCTTAACACAGACAGTCTGGTGTTAGGTATGAAGTGTGAAATCTTATCTTCAAAAGATAATATATTCATTTTGACTCATTGCCCTCTTGATGTATAATGGCGGGTTTCAGACAGGTAAAGGATATAGACAGCAGGTTATATGTGATCGAATTGTATTTGTGAAATGCATACTTTACAGAAAGATTAGAAAGTTAAACTGGGCATTCCCATCAAAAACCTATGCATATGCAATGTGGTGCAAAAGTCAGGGAGCACCTACCTGTAGATTTTACATCATTAGATCTGTATGCATGGCTCTGGTGATGTGACTATGATCTCAACCACTGGCCCTGATCCTGACTGTCCTGATGAGAGCAATTTCACAACCCTCATATTTCTTACAGTGTTTGGATTAAAACTGAATTAATTCAAAGAACATATAGCAGCGGGAAATCAGCAGAACACTTTTTTAAGTGTCTTTCTTTTTCCCTCAACCCCAAACAATCTGTTTTTACATTATGTACACATTTTGTCTCAATTTGTTCCAAAGTGTTTTCGTCTGTGAGGTTAGCAGACAGAAATATGAGAAGTGCTATACCAGGAAGACAAAAAAAAATCTCAGCAGCAGATTTTTCAAGGTACCATGGCAACAGAGCATTCAAAAGAATTTTGATGAGAACAGCAGGCAAAGAGAGGCTGATTACAAGAGAGACTTGTTACTCTATTACAAGAGCAACAGAGTCTGATTGCACGTACACAAGCGTTTTATAGTATTGTTTGTCTGGACCACTGATCTCTTCTGTCCTATCACGGCTCTTCAGTCACAGGACGAGCGAGAGCAGCCGGAGCATCTTGGTGTGGAGACGAAGGGCTCCGTCTGTGTTGCTTTTGCAATGAAGCTTGTTTAGCCACTAAAGCATTGGCATAGTGATATGAGGTGGACACTGCTTTGATTGGCAGTGCAGCAGGACGAGCACCAGACATGCAATAGGCGGAGACTCTTTTTATTTTTTTTTACCCGAGAAACTCAATTTCAAATCTTGAAAGAGGAAGTGGCAATCAACACAGTGCTGCAGCTGTCTATCTTGGGCGTCTATTCTCACTTCCCAATCTCACTCTCCAGTGCTTGGCAAACACACCATCGTCCTGACAAACATAATCACTCACAGCACAGATTCAGAGAACATCTGTCAGTGGGGGAAATGCTGCATGCCCATTCACTTAAACACCTTTCCATGCTGAATGCACAAGCGCCACATTATTAGGTGATGATTGTTCAGTAAAAGTCCCCCGTCATCAGGAACAGAAGCCCTGAGACTTTTCCAAACTTCACAGATATGTGCTAATGCACCTCATTTGCAAGGCAGGAAGCTCAAGAGAGAAACTGAAAGAGAATAACTGATGACATATACCGGTTGAATGAATATTTATATTCAATGTTTTGCATGGAAAATATGGAGTGACATAAAGTCTTAACGTCAAACAAGTTTTGACTCTTGATTGAAAATCCTTAGCTTCATGTTACGAAGCTCATTTTGTCATAGCCAAAGTTTTACAACATTACCAGTTCACTTAATTGTGTTTTCTGTTCACCTGACTGTCCAATTTTAAAAAATGTGTTTATTGTCTAACAGCTTTAATAATGTATGACATTTTTATTAGGTTATATAAGATATTATTCACAAACTCCATTTTAGCACTGTAATTGGTGATGACAAATTTAGTCCATCACTGTTCGAGCTGGAGCAGAGCACATCAAGGCCTGCGATATAAAACACTGGATCCTTATTATTGTGCTCAAATGCAGAATGCAGACAGAAATTAGTCATGCAGCTTATCGCTGAGCCATTGTTGCTTGAGTTAAAGCTGTTGTGAATGTGGAGTCTAGAAGATGTCTGAAATGTTCAAGCGTTTCATCTCTAAGCCAAAAAAAGTAATCTCATCAAAATGACAGCATTCAATCAGAGTGAAACCCCAGTCACGCCATAGATGAAGCGATTCGAGCTTAAGAGTGAGTGATAGGGTATCTGACTAGATGGATCTGGGGGCTGCCATTGTATGAGTCCATGTAGGTGAGTTTCAAGGTTCTTCAACAGGGTTTTATGCTGCAGAATAGACGAGTGCTAGTGTTCAGTGGATGTGAGGAATAGAGGCTACCAAGGCTGAGATAAACGGTGGATGGCGGTTAACACTCAGAGGATGGGTGGCAGTGACCAAAGGCCCTACCTGAGCACAGCGGCACCACCGAGCAACCCTCATCTCCTCTTCTCCAGCCGACTCTGATAGAGTGTGTTATCAGTGCGGACAGGCAGGCTAAATCACTGGTTGAGTAAAGGTTAGAGCTACTGGTCTGTTACTTCACCCATGAGGGCAGGCAGGTGAATGTCAAAGCAGCTTCAATCACAAGGGAACACTCAGGGGTGGAGGGTGAGTCAACCCCCAGGGCAGATGCTGATTTATGCATTACTTGTGTTCAGTGGGGTGAAACAGAGCTGTTCACTGATGAGTGGGGGTGGAACGATTCTCCAAATTCACAGGCCGGTTCAGACCTTGATTATTGGGCCACGTGACTTCCTTGATTTTAAAGTAGTATCGGGTTCATTATGAAGAATCGCATTTGAAGGAGCTTTCAAGGAGGAGATGTAGGGTTACAGGACTGTACCGAATGTTCTGCATTGACACAAGATTTTGTGTGATTATAACAATTAAATGAAATGGAATGAATTAAAATACACATTGAATTCTTTGACACATAATAATGCTGTATGATTGGCATTGATATATTTACACCCTTACTGATGAACAATATGTAATCTACAGAGTTCACTGGGTTTTTAAGCATGATGTGGGTTTAGTTCAGTTTGAGTCCACACAGAAAATGACCTATAGTTCAAAGTCCAATTCATAAAGATCAGAATTAACTAGTTCATATTTTGCCACTCATGTCTAATGTTTTCTTTAACCTCTTGAAACTCACCTGGTCGCAGGTAAACATACCAGACAGTGATGGGGTCTCATGTAGGAGATATGGCGATGCTACACCTCATTAGAACCAATAGACACTCTGCTAAACGCCCATAACAACCATAACACCATAAATCAGACACAATTCAAACACCGAACACACAAACTGAACATGGCCACAAAGCTGCCAACACAAACATGCTACTTGATGCTAACAACACAAACCCAGAGTCCAGAGGAAACTTTCTGTCACCAACACTGAAGCAGCAGCTGAACAAGAGCTAAAGTAAAGTTCACGTCAAAAACAAAATAATCATATACGTCAGGTCTCACCTTTGTTTTGTCCCATGACTTTTGTTTTAGTCCATAATTCTGAAGCTGCTGCTCCAACATGTGGAGCAGCTCCAGGCTGTATATACCGCCCCCTACTGTTAGTTCTCCTCTCGGTTTACTGACGGTCCCTAAAAAAACCTCTAACTTTACTTCACTTTATTAAATTACAATATGGCACAGATACTATTTGCATGCTGTGATGAATGAATGAATGAATAGAACTTTATTGTCCACCAAGAGTGGAAAATTGCCTTCGACTCATCAGTACCACATCAAATCAGATAAACAGATGAAAGGACATTAAAATAAAAAATTTTACCAGTTCAGTTTCTGTGGGTGCAGTCACTTTACTGAGTTACAAATGGGATCACTGTGACCGAGAGAGCTGAAAATTGAAAAACAGATGCAAATAGAAAAAACAGGTGCAAATTAAGAAAACAACTTCATCAGTTTGATGACAAATGCGCTGCAAAAAGTCACAACACATGCAAATACAGAAACGATCTGCAAACCACTCCGGAAATGTTTCCAGGCAACCTGAATAAGTGATGAACGTGTCTGCAGTTAAATGCTTTGTGACATTCCATCACCACTGATGAGCAGCAGACTTCATTAACTATTTGCATGTGTTGTACATATAATATTTATATTTTCATGTGCTATGTCTGTTTGTACATACTTTCTTAAATTGTAGCGCGTGTAATATTGTGCTTACATCCAAAGAACTTTGTTGTTTTGCATGCAATATGCTGGCGTCCCTAAGGACATGGTGTCAAGAGGGCTGAGGATTGAGATATGAACCTCACAATCAGTGGAGAACCTGCTCTACCTCAAACTTCTGCTTTTTTATTCATTTATATGACTTTGTGCCAACCAGCCCTTTGTTTCTGTTTGTATCTTAAATCTTGGAGGAAATTGACACAAAAAAGGGATCTGAAAAAACGACAGCTATAATCGAGACAAATCTCTTCCACAGACATTCATCTACACCTTGTAAAGACTAAACATCCTGGCCCAAACCCAACACCGCTCTTTCTTTGATGGTCGTTTGGCACATTGCTCCAGAGCCTCCAGGTGGTGATGGCTTAGTCGTGCATCACCTGCTGTCACAAAATGCTTTAAGTGGTGGTTTTATCCCACAGAAAATGATCACGAACAAATTTCAGTTTGCATCAGGCTGTATTCAGTGTCTTTAGTGCTGCGCAGAAAACAAACGTGTCATTCAAGCTCATCCATTCATGCTGCAATTTATTGTCCATGTTGCACAATTTTCCCTGACGATGCAGATTTTGTATATGTTAATAAATCCACTGCTCACCTCTAAGCTAAGGTTGATTCATACTGTATGCATAGGATTTTTTCATAACAATCATTAGGCTTGATTTTAATGTACCTTTCTAATGATGTGGTCTCTATTTGCCTTTAGGCTTGAAACTAATTCATTTTTCTGTGTTTTCTAGTTAGGCCGCAGTAGAGGAATGAAATTGTGAGTTCACAATATCTTGTTTCCACCTGGCACTTAGAGCAGATCTGGGACTTGGCTAATTGAGACTATGCATGATTCCATTAGTACAGCTGTCCAACAGGGAGGCAGCCTGTTCAGGCTTCCCCGCAAACTGTATTGGCCATTAAAACGCCCTCAACACAGGAAAAAGTATCTGATATTATTGGTTTCAAGCTCTCTCCTCTTCCTTGCAGGGCATGCTTTTGTTCAGGGATCTTGCATGTTAGGCAAAATGTGAGTTTAGGAGCATCTGTTCAGCCTCCATACTTGATATTTAATAGTGGAATAGTGAATGTGATGAATTCACAGGGCGACTGCAGCGACTTTGTCTCTACATTGACAGGCCTTTATCCACAATTCCCACAGTTGGACAATAGCGCTTCAGGTTAAACAGCTGTCATTGCTCTTTCCGCACAGGAGTCAAGATTATACACAGTAAGAGAGAGAGAGAGAGAGAGAGAGAGAGAGAGAGAGAGAGAGAGAGAGAGAGAGGAGGTGTTGTTGAGCCTTTGGCACCTGCAGCTCTGCAACTTCAATAGATAATTCTAAGTGCGCTCAGTGATCAAGCCTCCTGTTTTTCCCTCGCCTCTTTCCTGCCTCTGCCTTTTTAAGCAGACTTGTGATAGAGCCTGTTTGCTGTGATACCCCATTAATTTCCCCAGGGACTGATCATTCACTATTCAATGGCTACTGTGATGCAGCACCAACTATGATACGTTCACTGATACGTTCACTCCCCCTGACCAATATCATCACAGCTCAATCTCTGCCAGGGATCAAACTCTGAAAATAAAACTGTTCTCTCTTTCAAGTTACATGTTTGTTAATATAATGTATACATGCCGTGACACATTTTCACAGGCGGATTTTTCTCTGCTTGTATAAGGCATCTTTACGGTGAAATAAATGTTCCTTCAAAACCTCCATGTGAAACACACGCAGACGTTTATTTATCACTCTCGTCAACATTTTCGTTCTTTGAAAGGCTGTGGGTGCTAAAACATTCAAAGAAAGACAATGCAGAGTTACCACTTTTTTTTAAAAGATGCTGAGTTTCGCTCACTTCTGACAGATAACGTCTTAATAGGCGGCATTGAAAGACATATCAGTCAAACTGTGCAGCGCCGTGCAAAAAGAATGTGAATAGCAATACGGACTCATGCTTGTTAGTGCCTTTATAGGATACATTCACTGGTAAAGGATGTCAGTGTAAAGCATGAGGGGGAAGATCAATTGATGTTAAATCCTGTTTTGGTTTAACAGCATAGCGACTCTTTTGAGCAATTAAATGTGGCAACGATGGTTGAGACTGTGTGAAATCTCTTCATGCACCATGACAGTGCTGTACCTGTTATATAGTATATGGCCAGATACACACTGATATGAAAGGATTAAACGTTTCTCTAAACATTGAAATGACACATGCTTAAAGCAACCCTGTCCCTAAGATGTAATTTTTACATACTAGTAGATGGTTCTGAGAAAAATGTGACTGCATTTTTTTCCTAGTTCGCAATGTATCGTGTTCCTGTCCTGCACAGAAGTCATACTTGTGTTTATAGGTGTACAGCGGGTGAACACAGCACGGTTGCATAAGATAAGATATATGTCGCTGTAGGGGAATACTAATGAATGGTGACATATTGCACAACCTCACACCGCCGAAATCCTAAATCTGCTTTGGATGCCATGAGCGGAAATTGTAGGGGGGAAACAAATACACGACATTTCATACCTTTTCGAGACCGTTCTCCAAAGAAAAACGATCATCAGATATTTCTGCAAATGCCCCCAAACAACAGTTGTTTATATTCACAGAACAAATCCCTCTTGTGTTGGAATTATTTATTGTATCCGTCTGAAGCAAAGGAGGAAACAGTGAGATATCAATTTTGTGATATCATGAAGACAGAGAGACGGTTCCTCACAGCAAGAAGCTTCTTGGTTTGAATCTTGGTTTGGCTAGCAGCCTTTGTGTTTGGAGTTTGCATGTTCCCATCGTGTCCACTCAGGTTTTTCTCTGGTTACCCCGGCTTCCTTCACAGTCCAAAGACATACAGTTTGGGGATAGATCATTTGTAGAGTTAGTGTGAATAGTTGTTTGTCTCTGTGTGTTGCCCTGGTGATACGCTGGCGATCTGTCCAGGGTGTCAGTTGCGATTAGCTGCAGCAATCCCTCGACAAGCATAATAGATGATGGATGGATGATATCATGAGAGGCCAGGATGGCTGTTTGGTTAACAAAATGTCACTTAGAGTTACTGTGTAAATGTAGATGTGTTTCTGAAGGACAATCACAAATGACTTATTTTGTGTTTTTAGTTTAGTTTGAAAGACTTGAACTTGCAGTGGTTAATAAAAATGTGTTCTTGATATTTCAATAAAAACACGTAATCCAATTTCTTTCAAAATGCTGTAGCTGTGGCCAAATGAGTAAAACACAATATGTAGAAGACAAGGTTGACCAGAAAAGTAAGATCATTTGTTTTTAACATGACAGCCCTGAGGTACTTTTTTCACTTTCAACCTTTTTAAAGCTTTTTTTACCTATCCAACATCATGTGCAGGTTTATTCAATGAGAAATTCATCTAAAGTTCATCAGGGGAGCGTTGGGTTTTGCATCACAGTTAAACTACACACTGTTGCTTTGTTTGTTCTCTTTTTGCACAGAGTCAACTGAGGTTCTTGTCCTCTGCAGGATAAAGCATCATATTTGGCAAAATTACCGGCTCAAGGTCTGGCTCGTGTGGCGCCAACATCAATTCCACATCGCATCTTGAAGAACTGAGGGATTGTTTCTGAACTCATACCAAGGGTGGAACACTGTCGTTACAAAAGCTGTTTACTTCAACAACAGAGAGAAAGAGAGAGAGAGAGCTGGGAGGCTGAAATGGAAAAATCTGAAGAGGAAAACAGAGAGACTGGCTGTCAAATCTGCCCGTATCTGAGGGAGAGAGGAATAAAGAGAGTCTCTGCCGCTCTACCTGACCTCGTATGCACGCAAACTTAACCGCACCTTGATATGTTAAAATTTCATCAAATGTGCTTGAGGCAATAAGGGTTAGAAATCACACATGACATTAATTCATTTAAGTGCAGAATACTATGTGATCATTAATGATGAAGTTAATGGAGAGCAGGGCCTGGCGGCTGATTCATTCCCTGGTAGAATTATTTTTAATGATTTCTCAGAACAATTCCAATTAGATAAGGATTACTACTGTTATATACGCCTGCAATTGACCCACCATGTTCCACTTGTTCGTCTTTTGTTCCTTTCGAGGAATTCGGTTTTATGAGGTGTCTTTTCATCTGATGATACGGCAACAATTACAGACGCGCAAGCAATTTTTTTTTTACGACAGTTTTGGAAACGTGGAGGACACTTTCATTTCAACAGTTTCTGAGTTAGAGAGAGACCAGGACCAGTTTCTGGAGAACGAGAGCGGAGTCATTCGAGGTATAAATTGTCTTTGGAAATAGACGACTCATCACTCCCAACCACTCATGTTAAGTGATATGGGCAGTGTGTATGAAATAATGTCAGATTCAATACAGCTTTGAACTATATTTCATTATTTCCCGGCCTGAATAGTTCTCTGAATGTTTCAGGAAAGCCTGGTGCACACAAGAGGATTTTCAACTCTTAAGCAACGTGGGAGACCACAGTCATAATGACAGATTTAACTGATTTAGAATGTTATAATCGTCAAACACACACTAGATGATTTGGTCGGAACATATGACCACACATTCTTCAATGGCGGTTGGCAAACAACTTTCGGTGCACTTCCCCCTTCCTTCTGAACTGGAGAGTGGAAAACTTGCATGATTAAACGTGACTTCAGAGCAAAATCAAACATGGAGGAGGACCAAACATAAAAAAGAGGGAAAAAAACAATGGATGAGATCATGGCTGAGAAGGAGGAATTGGTTTATGCATTTTGCAGCACAAGCTGGAGGTGAGTTGGAAATGTATTGTTGTTTTTATTCAAGAATGCAACGTCCTGTTGGTGACACTTCCGAGTCAGCTTGCTCTCAATTTAACATGTTTGATATAATGACTCGAGATCAATAGCATTAAGATTATTTTTTAAACAACTTCAGGATTATTTGTGCTGATAATCAACACCAAGTGACCTCCAGTCAAGCAAAGCCCCAGGATTGTCAGAAGGGGCAAATCAGGTCCAGAATCAGCCTGATTATCCTCGAATGTGCAGCAGACCTTATCCAGCAAAAGAAATCTACAGCACACGAAGCAAAGAAAGAATATGACCTGAAGTGGGGTAGCATATGCTTACTCTGCAGTAAATAGACATTTGGATGCTGCCTTCTTTGTGTGTTTTTAATTTGTTTAAGCTCAGCATAAAGACTGGAAATGGGGAAACAGCTGGTGTGGCCCTGAGGTTACTCCATCCATCCAACCGCACTTCTCAAGCTTTTGTTACTTTTGCACAGAGCCAAGCCAGTTGTTTCCTCTTTCCTCTGTTTCCCTTACCGTGGTACTGCGTGAAAAAACTTGACATTAAAGTTGCACATTTTTAAGGACATAAAGATATTCCAAGATTTAAGTGGTGACGCCTGCCACAGAACGCAATTCTCTATAATTCAATTCAAATTTTGTATTTTTATTGTTTTACCAAATTTTTACATACATAACCTCAAGGGACTTTACACAACGAGGTCAAGACCTTACAATATCATAGAGAAATGCAGCAGTCCATATGAATGAGCAATCTCCAGCTGTCTCCAGCTTCACTCAGCCCCCTGCCTCATCAACGCTCCCCCACCTCATTCCCCTGTCGACTGGCCACTCATTCAGCCCCACCCTTTATCACTTCTAGCAGTGCTCTGCATTTATAGTTCTCTCACACAACCACAGCACATATTTCCTCATTGCCTAATCCGACTGCAAAGTTTCCTAATCAAAGTATGATTTCATTATCATCCATCGCAGGTTGTTATGTGACTTTTGTGAGATAAAAGAAAAAAACTTCCTATGGATCGTTATTTATGTTAACTTACAATGGCCCTAGGATGCAGTATTTAAGAGCAGTGGCTTGTTAAAAGAGAACAAAACCATCTTGGTTTTCTGTCTTCTTTGTCTCGTTGCACGATGCAATACACCTGCATTTTTGTATCCTTGGTCTGGGGCTGTTTTTCATGGACTCAATATAACTACATTAAAATAGAAATAATTTGTTTTCCCATTGACATGAATGGGGGGTTAGGGTTAGAGTCTGGGGTTCATATTATATACTCTTTTACTATATGTTCTTTAGTGTCTCAAATATCTGCACATCACTATAAATATGGAATTAGCAGTTTAATAAATTTACTAAAGCAACATCAAGAGTAATCCTTCGTCAAAATACTTCCGTTTAGTCTCTATTAGTTCCAGTCATTTCACACCTGTGTATTATAAAAACGTATGAACCTACCTCCTTACCAAGCTCTGTGTGAATCCAAATCAGAGCAACTGTAATTTAGTCAAGGTTATTAATTCGATGGATTCTGATTCGGTGGTAACTTGGCAGTGTCTCTATGTGACAGATAATTCTGCGTCAGTCCTGCCAAGACTCTTAAAAATATGGCTCAACATCAATGAAATTCATGCAGCCACAAGCCAAAAACCCCCCTTCAGAGTTTCTTCCCCCCTCATTCCAGTATAACCTTAACTGCAGCTTTCATGTCATCCAGTCACAGCACAACAAGACCGGGGTGTATCCAAGAGTATTCATGAATATAACATTACCATTTTAGTTATTTGTTTTAATTATATACACATCTATGGGAATGAAATGTTCCATCTTCAGATGTTATTCAAACACTAAAGCTGGTGAGAGTCTTCAGAGAGGTGATTCCGTGGTAAATGAATCATAATTACTTCCAATTTGATGCTTAGACTATTTTGAACAGAGCGTGATTCAGACGAGAACACGGCATGCTCTCACACTCTGCTCTCTGCTTCCATCACTTTTCAGACCTCAGAATAAAACACTCAAAAACACGGGATGCTTTTTAAAATCATTACATTCCAGTTATTGAGTAATGACGGTATGTCCACTTTAGCCATAATGGTGGTGAGCTCGTTTTTGAGTCATCTAATTGTTTCGCTTTCAATATTACCATTACATTTATATTGCAATAGCTGGTCTATGAATCTTCTGCAGAGAACCAGTCATTCAATATTTAATACCTGATTCAAATGAGAATTTCACAGCGATAAAAAGAAGGAAAAAAAGACAGTCCCTGAAAATCATTTCTGCCATTTACATGTTGAACAATTCAAAGAAAAGATGTGCGATCAATCCAACTGTAAATTAGAAAGTGAATTATTTATGTACAATTAAATGATAAATTAAATGTTCTGATATTGCTAGTCTATTAAACTACATATGCACAAAGACAGAAACATGCTTTTTATTAAAATGAATGTGATTCACAAAGATCCACCTGGTTCTGTCTTTTATTTCTCAGTCATTGTGGAAGTGTAAACACAATCCGTTCCCTCGCCTGTTTGCCTACTAGTACTTCAGCCCGCTCCATTTCTTAAACCTCTCGATGAAGACAACAGCAAAATATTAGAATTTAAGCAACTGTGCCACTGGTGAGATTTTATAATATTTCTAGAGAAGGTCAGTAGCGCACTCCAGTACTCTACTTTGAGATACTTGTACTTCAAGTATTTCCATTTTATGCTACTTTTTACTTCCACTCTTTTGCACTTTTGTACGGAGGAATTGTACGCCGTACTCCACATTTGTTTCGATGAGTTTAGCCACAACTTTTTTTTAATAAATATTTTTCCACAGAGGATAATAAAACACTTTTAAAATTGAACACATTTCTATGGATTAAATCAGAAATGTGCAAGAGTTTTGGCTTTCAATAAAAATAAACCTGCAGTCTGTTTCAATGAGGTATTTGCAGCAAATAAAGATTTTTGCCTTCAAATACCTCAATACGTTCAATAACTGACAAAGAGCAAAAACAGAAAATTGATTTGTGTATTCCAAATTATGGCTTACATGAGTATTTCACAGACCAATCAGAGTCAGCGTTCATGTTTGCATGTTTTTACAGAATAAACAAATGCATTTATGTTTACATAAATGAAAATGATGCTAGTTTTTTATGATATTTTCAAATTCAATTTTGTATTTGTATCTTCTTTTTAGTACATAAAAAGTTTATGCTTAGAATGTAACACATCAAGTCTCAACTACTTTTCTTTATCACAAGGGTTCGATAACACCATCTTATATTGGATATTTTTGACATCCTAAATATTGGCACTGGCCTCGGCCCCCAAAAATGCAAATCATTCTGGCTCTAAATGTGAGCAAGAGATGCTTCTATATGTATGAAATAATATATTTGTTGCACATATGCATTGTTTATACATTTAGTTCCAGGAGAAATAAGATATGAAAAATAAAGCCCTGAGCTTGTAACTAAATAATTGGACGGGAGGACGGGAGAGTTCCTACTTGAAACAAGTACCATTAAATTAGGCATGTTACATAAAGACATGAGGCTCATGTGTGCAGATTTCACAGCCTCCTCTGAAACTGTGGAGCCAACGTGCTGCAGAAAGCAAGAGGAAAAATGTCAAGCTATAGATCTTCAGAGAGCGACGCGGCAACATTTGTCAGTCACCTCTCTGTGTAAAACTGGCTCTGCCTCGCAGGTGACCTTCCAAGGTCTATTTTTGTCAGGTAATGACTGTCATTATGAATGTCTTTGCTTCACTGTCTTTGCTTCCACAGCAGAAGTCATGCTCAGATAGAGACGTTCAGACAACAACAGCGGTCTGGAGCTGATCCCAGTCAATCTGACCAGCAACCATGGAAAAGCTGATGGATTGTTGGGTTTCCCACATCCTTGTTCAGAGAGGAGGTGGAGTTGCCGCCCTCTCAGAATGTACTTCGGCGCCTCCAGCTCCCTCTTGATTGCCTGACATCCTTTATCAACAGTCAAGTAATTCTGTTCCCTTGGCAACAGTTTCCTGCTGATACAAAGAATCAGGTATCACCTTCAAAGTTTAAGAGTGTGGTTGGCAGCCCCCGTATTTTCCTTTTTTTCTAATTCTGTATTTAGAAGATAGTTGAGGACATTTCCTCAGCTGTAAAGATATCACCTGTTCACAGAGATCATTAGAAGTCAGCAGCAAACGAACAGCAACATTTCATTTAATCTATTTTAAAGACAAAAAGAGAATAATAATGAACAGCATCACAGGGTCGATTCATACCCTGCATGTTTCCAATGCTGACTTATTTATACTGGAATAATTACGTGATTTATGAAAATCATTTTCTGATGAATAGAAGCTTCAGATTGTCTCTGTATCTCTATTACATATGGAGATATTTGGAAAATGTGCTTTCCGGATCAAATTTCACTTGAACTTTGGCCTAATTACCAAAACGTGACTACTACCTACAAAATGTCTAATCAACATACCTAATTTTGTGAATGGTTTTGCTTTTGTTTGCCTTTTTCTTGTGAGTACCAAATATTTATTTCATCCCTAATCGATTTTAGTTTTGGATCTTTCTTTTAACATGCAGAGTGCACTTCCCCATTATTATTTTCTTCTTTCATTGTTTTTTCAAATTGTGAATTAGTTTAGAATACTTGAATTTAACCACGTCTCCATGGAACTGAAGAGAATAGATTATTCGGTAGAGGAAATCTTTTCAGAGGTTGATCTCTAATCCTTTGAGATAGCTGCATAATCATTACAGGCGAAACCCAAAATTGGTACTGATAACTTTCAGATTTGCTCAAATTGACCAGTTATATGGTAGAAACTGATATATATAATACAAACAGGAGAATAATTGGACGTCCATTCATTTGTAGTGGATCTCCATCTAAATGTTAACAGCTTTTCTTTTTACTGCATCCAGGAGTATTTTCTTGAATGGGGGACGGTACAAGGCGTGTTTGAACCCCCAGACACCTGCCATGTATGTGGCAGTTGAATATGTCATTGGCCGGAGTTGGCCGAGGCAGGCGTGTTGGGAGCTCTGCTGTGAGGCGGGTGACATCGCTGCAGAAAACCAGTGGGGCTTTGTGAAGACCATTCATCAATAATTTCCTTCGTGGGCCTTTATCTTGTGGCTACAGCTTTTCAACATGTAAACACACTGTGCTATTATCTGCCATGTTGTCAGGGATACAGTAATAAACCATCGGGGAACAAAAATCAAGCTCCTAACTTGAGCACAATGTAGAAGTTGACCCCATCATTTCCCCGGCCTCATTGTTCTTGTCCGCCTACAGGTGCACCTTTGTTTTCAGGTGGGGTTCAGTTGTCAGATGTGAGGTTCCTGTGTCCTCTTTCTGCACTGCCCTACATTTAGGTCACGACTTTCTTCTATAAATTCCCCTTTACTACCTGTGATTGGTCTCTGCGGTGCTGCATAGCTTCTGCTCACTGTGTCTCTATGGGGCTGTATATCTGCTGTATCTTTCCTTTTTCAGAGGAAGCTCTGCTCTCATGTCAAATCTTTGTTACTCTACAAAACTGTGAGCAGTTATATAGCAGCGATAGAATTTACATGTATAATATGTAACCACGGCGACTTTGAGACAAAGCTCTCTGTATCTGGGTGGGTGTAAGATTTCTGGAACATTTTTTTCCCTATTTGACCTTTTGGGGACAACATGTAATTCAAATTATACCATTAACTCCCTACCAGCGCTGACATGCATCAGCCCTGAACGCTGTATTCACCATGGGCAGCACCATGTTGGTTTCATTTCACTTATAATATATTCTCCGGAGAACACTGACTTTATTATCTGCTGGTTATTTTAAGGCCAGAAAGTAATTCATTCATTCTCATTCAAAGCTGGAAGGCGATTATCTGTCAACAATATGTGGCACTTTCTCATAAACATGTTTGTTTGTTCTGAGTGTTTTTAAAAATTTTAGTATTTCATTTCATTTTATTATTATTATTTCATTGACATATCAAAAATCACAATATAAAACAGCAAGAGACTGATCCACAGCACAGCATAAAAGACAATAATCACAAAGGACAAAATAAAAAAATTTCATTTTGTGTGTTTCACCATTTTAGCTTTTATTGTGCACATAATTAGCTTGGAGAGAACAAAGAGAGACAAATAAAAACATGCTTCTCAGAAGAAAGATTTCTAGATTTAATAAAAAAGAGTTTTAGGACCTTTCAAAGCACAAATTTAGAGCATGTTCCTATTTCAGGGATGTTTTTTAATGAAGTTTGCTGTAGCGTTTATTTCAATCATCCTGGCAGATTGGATATCAGAATATAAAATCTGAGACATAGATGCAGATGAAAACATATATCTTAAGTTCAATGTGAAGCTTTGTAGATATAAATGTCAGATAAAATGCGGCCACGCTGCATTTCACAGCCCTTGGAAAGTATGAACGGATGATTTTGCCCTTCTCACCTGAGGGGCCCCTTCATTCATACTTATGTCCGGTGCGAGTCTTCTCCTCTTGTCAAAGGTGAGTGTGTATCAAACATTATCATTGGAGGCAAACTCGCCAACAGAAAGGAACAATTTGAAACCTGACTCACATGGTCGGCTGATATCACGGGTCAAAGGCTTTGTAACATTCACTTATACGCCTGCACATCAGGTGCACTCATGTGCACAGAGTGGGCGGTGAAATGTTGAAAAAGTAGAAACTTTTAAATGTGAGGACATACGCAGCCATATTTTTAGGTCTGGAGGCTTTTAGAAACAACTCAGGGGACATTAATGCTCATTTGTGAAAAAGAAACAAAGGGTAAAGGATTTCTTTTCCAGTCTTTATCCACTAATATGAGTAACTTCTTCATTAACGTAATTACATCCTCACCATCACAAACTTGAATCTATTTCTTCAACTAAAACCAATGTTAAATGTATTTCTATATATTTGTATTGTTTTGCAAAGAAAAGAGGATATAAAACAACATTAATCACTTGTTTATGTTATATTATAGATTTAACATGTTATACAGTAGAAGTAGTAAACATGTAAGTACTTATTCAACCTCTTTACCCAGTAGTATAAAGTTTAAAGCAGTATAAAGTATAAAAGTAAAGCTTTATACTTTATACTACTGGGTAAAGAGGTTGTATAAGAATGTACTCACAGTGTAAAGGTAGAAATTAAACCCTCTGAAGGCCATTTCTACTGACTGATTTAAACAAAGTAACAAGCCTGAAAATATAAGAAGGAGGAAGTATAGATATTTGTGTTCAAATGTAGGGAGTGAAAGTAAAAAGTTAAGGTAAAGGACAGATATCTGAAAGATTTTCCGGTAACAAAGTATTTGTACTTTGTTACTTCCCACCTCTGCACAACAGTTCCTTTCCTAAAACACGTGGTTGTAAACCTGAAGGACACTTAACAAAAAACGTGTGACTCATTATTCATCAAATAAGAAACTCTTCAACCTCAATCACATCACAAAGTCTTTTCTCTTCAGGGAGACCAAACCTGCCTCTCAATACACCTGAGCATCATGAGCACACACACATCTTTAAAGTCGACTTGTTCTTCATGACTCAATTCATACGTGGGTGAATTAGTGGTGACTGAACTTTTTAATAAGGAAATACAAAACATGTCTAGGCTAGAAATGACTCATTATCATTTGGACTTTACTGAGCAAATCCCTCTTCAGTGAGAATATAATGATAAAAGAATAATTTTATACCAATTACTGAAGTTTTTTAAGGCTTTTTTCAGTCACATGTATTTAAGGGAGCATTGAGTTGGCCATGTTGATGCTATAAGAAGTTGTTAAAAGAATGGCTCCAATTAACTGCAAGTAAGTTTTCATTCCTCTTTAATTTACTTGAAGGGAGGAAGAAGAGCGGGCTGCCTATTAAACCGGAAGGTCTGTGGTTTGATCCCTAGTTCTAAATCCCAAGTGTCCTTGGGCAAGATACCGAACCCCTGACGGCTGTGTGTGAATAGTGTGGGATTGGAAAAAGTGCAGCACATAATAGCACTGTATGAACATGTGTATAAATGGGTATAGTTACAGTTAATTTACCATAAATTACTAATTTATATGTGAAGTCAAAATGTGCATATTTTCATGCTTAGGTCAGAAAGACAATTCACTGTACTGTCAACAATTATGTTGAGCAGTAATATTTACATAGGTGTGCTAATGTCTCTGAAATATCAAATAAAACAGTTCCTTCCTGGAAACTACAGAGCAAATTATTAGAAAATTATGGTGTCATAAAAATGGAGGGTTATAATACATAACTGGGTTGGAGTGTTTAAATGATTCCAAATACTGCTTGGCTGAACACATTCAATCTTACATCTTGATCCTATATATATATATATATATGTAGCCTATGTGTAATATATATACATACACAGTATATATGATATGACAGATGAACAGCAGCGTGGAGATATATGGCATCCTCAGAACAGTGTATGAATACAGAGTGGATTAAATGTGTCATGCAGCGTGGAAAGGTTGTAAATGTGAGCCAGAGCTGGGTCACTGTTAGGGCCAGGGTGAGCAAATGTCCTTCAGTCGCTGGAAAATATGATTCCCACTCTGGGAGAGATTTGTCAAGGGGGCATTGATTGGGGCTGTGGTGGGAAAGGTGACATGCTCAACATGCTGAAACAAGCATCTTCTCAGCCCGGAGGAGCAATACCAATATTTCATCCTGATCCCTTTCCAATAGGTAGCTGCAGCCGTAAACACAGACACCCCTGATTTACTGCTGCTTAAAAATGTAATTATACGTCTGGACATATAAAATCTCATCAGATCATTTGGTCGGTGAGTGTGTTATGGGCATGAATCCCTCATAGGCTTTGTGGATTTCTGTTTTTCATTTTATCTTTTTTTCTATTAAGGATGTCACATTGATTATTGTGGTTGTAATCAGCAGTCCTTGGCAGCGTGATTGGTTGAGACAACCTAAACGCTCTGCTGCGACGCTGTCTTCCTTGTTTCTTTGTAACGCAGAGATCCCACAAACAGACATGTGCTTCGAGTTGTTATAATGGTGCCGTTTAGTTTTATCAAACGATGTCACCGTGGCGTTTTCACAGTTATAACCCTGGTGGATCCCTAGAAAAAAGCCAGTGCTCCTCGTCAAAGTGCTTCCTAATGAACTGTGTTGTTTTCCTTCGTGCATAGACACCCTTGGGTTTGGAAACTCTCACCCTGCATATGACAGGCTAGTTTTTAATGGCCGCACTTTGCACCAGGCTCACAAGGGATACAAATGCAGGGGAATAAAGTATTATTAAGGTCGGAGGCATATTCTGCTGGTAAGGAGAAAGACGACTACATTCTTGCTCCGAGGAAAATTATATTTCTTTCCACAAAAAGCATATCTGCTTAGCGAATAAAGTCAGTTTCTTTTGTCTGTGACAGATAAATCACCTGAACTTTCAACAATTACACTGTTGGGCTTGTGATGCATATACAAGTTTTTACAGGTACAGTATTTTATTTACTCATTTTGGTGAGATAGTTCCTTGTCCGGGGAATAATAATTCATCCACTATCATCTGTAAGGCTGAAGTGACATTCACAGTTTGTAAATATATTCCTTTTATCAGACCCAGTGGAATGATATGCATGAGCAGGGCAATTAAACAGGAATATGTCGACAATTAAATTACATGGCACTAATTGCTTCAATCATCAGTTCACCATTCATGTCTTTACACAGCATCACAGCCATGAATTTATGGTGCATCTGTAAAGGGTCCAATGGCGGCATAAAATTTCCATTAGCACCATCTCTGAGCCACAGAATCCCTATTTTTTAATGATGACTGTTTGCTTTTCTTTTTCACTGCTGATTATTCTTGTCTGCCACCAAGACGTTAATATTAATGCTAGAATCCATCAAAAAAGAAGAACGTTTAGAGGGATGGGCGATAATAATAGATTTTTGGTAGTTACATTATTCAGTCCAATGTTACTATTTATACTTTTTCCATCCATCCATCCATCATCCTACCACTTATCCTATGAAGGTCACCGGGGGAGCTGGAGCCAATCACAGCCGACCATGGATGAGAGGAGGGGTATCACAGGGACGGAATACAGAGACTAACAACCGTTCACGTTCACATTCACACATACAGTCAATTAACCCTAAGCCCAGTTAGCCCACTGATGATTTGGACTGTGGGAGGAAGCTGGCGTAAAGACAAAGAGGGAAATTGCAAACTGTGCACAGAAAGGCTCCGTGCAAGCCGGGATTCAAGAACCTTCCTGCTGTGAACCCCATGCCACCACGCCACCCCAGCCGTTTCTAGTTTCCCTCAGATCCTGTAGCACCACATGTTATGATCAGTTTAATAACTAGATCCTAGAGCCTCATTATCTGAAATAGTGTTTTTGCCTGGGGGTGGGAGTCTTTTTTTTTATAAAAGGGTGCTGGTATCGTTTTCATGATGTTTGGAAGAGCGAGGAAAATCCTGCTATTCACACTCTGCGGAGATATCATTCAGTACGCTCACTTCTGATACAATTGCACTGCAGTTATTCTATGTTTAGTCTAATCTATGTTTTGTATTTAATCTTTTATCAATGCATTTTTTTGTGGTCTTTTATTTTTTAATTTAAAATGTATTACAAAAACTGCATTACATGGCAAAACTGTGTATGGGCCTATTGATATCGTGCATACTGATGGATCACACATCCTGTGTCTTTGTATATTTCCCCAAAATTATCTTGTGATTTATCATAAGAAAGTTCTTAATCTCGATGAGAATTAGAATAAATAACGTTAAATAAAGCTCAACTAACTAACCAATCAATATCCTGTATGTGGTAAATATTCATGAATCTACTTCCACATTAAACTGTGGGAAAAATATATGTGCGGAGAGAACATATTGGAAAAAATGATGCATTTCATCACAGTCAGCCGATGTGGAGGATTTCAGCACCGTGGCGATGCAGCGACACAAACAGCGAGCTGCTGCTGAGGATGACAACTTAATGAAAGCACCTGCTGGTGATGAGAGCGGCCTGACCCCCTCTCTGATGAATCCTCAGCTCTTGGACAGGGTTGGTATTCCTTGTGCCTCCTCTCCTCATTTAAACTCTACCTATATGCTCTGCATTTAAAATGACACTGAATGTAATTTCTTTTTTTATACTTGTCCTTTCGTTTATCATTCATTTGATTTGGTTAGTTCCTTTTATTTCATTGCTAAAATATAAATGAAATACTTGGCAAGGGCGTCATGGTTCAGCAGCGCTGTCGATTGCAGTCCAATGGCACATCCTGTCAGTTATCACAACAGACATTAATCCCCTGAGTCTCAGGGTCTCAAACCTCGCCTTGGACAAATGAAAGAATAAATGATAAGGGTGTCCTGAGGGAAATGCTTACTGCTTTCTCTGAGTGCTGCTTCACTTGCTATGGTTTTAACGTCTCTAAATCAAATGTGGGCCCCAACTGACTGAGGGAAAAGAGGCTGTGTTTGGTTTATTCCCATTCAGGGCGACCTCTGAACTCTTCCTGCCACTGAACTATACCCGAAAGCAAATGACTGTGAGAATCTATACAGTATCAATGCATGTCTAAAATGAACTGACTGTGAACGCATTTAGTGCAGAAACTTAGTCCATAAACAAAAATCATTTTAACAATCCATCAATTGGTCTGAATTTATCCAGGTCCAGCTTCTCAAAACAGAGGATGTGCTTTTTTACCCTTTCTTTTATAAGTTTGCTCATTACATGTGTGTTTTCATGTACATTCAGTTGCTATTGGTATTTTCTCACATGGAATAGATTAAATCAGTGTCCGAGGACCCTACAATGGGTCACAACATAAGTCTCAGGGGTCACAAGAGGATTATCAATAATCTTTTTTAATCTTTCTGCTAAACCAAACTCTGTTTATGTTTTCAGACCTTTTTATATTTACTGTTATGACACATAGAGCACAAGGCCCCACCAAATTCACACACTCATAAATATCAGTCCCCTAAATGTGCCTGATTTCTTTCATCAAGATCTATGAATTATCCCCTGAGAAGTCAGTGAACATGTCAGAAAACCTCACAATGTTTAACAAAGTGAAAACAATTCCTGGATCCACCTCCTAATCCAGATTCTCAAGAAAATGAAATGGGTTTGTCCTTGGGTAGTGCCACACCCCTCCACAAAAATTCATGGGAATGGGGTGAGTAGTTTTTGTGTTATCTAGCTCACAAACAAACGGACAGACGTGAAAACATAACCTCTTGGTGGAGGTAATTAACTGATAAGTTGATCTGTTCCAGCTCAAGGAAACTGACTCTGATAGAATACGTCTCAACCCTGATGAGGAGCGGTTGACCTTGCTCTGTTTAAAGGAGTCTCTTGGGAACCGCTGGATTCAATTATACATTTTCTTTAGCATCTTAAGCTCTATCTACAACATCTTTCAGTCTTTCATGAAACTTCTACTCAAGCAATGTTTGGTAAAGTTCCTCCAACTGTAGGTAATTCACACCATAAGATTCTTCACAACCGATAACTGGCTAGGCAAATGAGCTTTGGTGACGAGGCTGCGTCTGTGTTTCATTCAGTAAATGAGAAAGATTAAAGAGAAAAAAAATGAAAAAGAAAATCAGCAGATTCATGTTTGCCAGTTTGATCTGTGTGTGAGAACGAGGAGGATGAAATATAACAGCTTAAACAGTCGACTGCTCAGTGCATTGAAAATCCACTGGCACTGTTGGAGAGACAGGTTTTTCCTTCACTGCTGCTGACTTGTTTTGTTTGCGACAAACCGATGAATGCAACATCAACGGACACCTGACGCAGCTCACAGTAATCTGTAATTTACACAGACAAGGTTACTTTTTCATTGTCGAGCTGAAGAGGTAATAAACCCATCATGATGCTAAATACAATAATAATGCTGCTTTTCTGTTTGCAGTTTTGGTTTGACAACCCAGCCTCTTACAAAGCCTGTGGCCTCGCAGATACAACAAGATCATCAAGCAGTTAGGAGTCAGAGCATGTGTGTGTGTTTATGTCAACGTGTGTGTGTCTGAATGGTACACACATATACGTTGTTGATTTTTTTTCTCTGGTGACATTACTCTGGTTCATTTTCACCTCCACCCTCTGCATCACAAAGTGGTGTGTAAGGAAATTCTATCCAGCATTACTGTTCTTTGCCTCTAATGAATCAACACATTTGCAACCCATACATTTTTGCATTACGATGATTCGGAGAGTCCAACAAGGAAACATATGCAGAGGGTGGCCTGCTAGAAAGACGCCTGCAAAGACCTTCCACAGTCCAGAGCTAAATCCCAGAATGTCCGTGACTGAGTGAGCGATTGCAGAAGCCTTCTACGGTGCCTGTTCACTTCCTATTAATGCAGTTTTATCACAATTGGCCGCAGTTCAGCAAGAGGGCAGTCACAAGGTCTAATCCTCAATGCATTGGAGTGGATCTAGCTAAACAGTTACTCATCATTGTTGACTAATTCCTTGAGTCATAAAAAACCCATTTTGTTTTACTTTTGGTAAATAAAGCATTGGTTATGTATCAGAATTTAAAATATTCTAATGCTTATAGTTTTTCTCACAGGGAGGGTGATTTTGTCCAAAACACGTTGCCTTTCTGCTAATGCATGCTGATTGGTCAGTAATTCATTACTAATCACTACGGGACACCTTCTTCGATGCCCTCGGAAGCGAATTAAGTTAAAATGACAATTTAAATTTAAAGATGGAGCAGGAGGATCATCATGTTTGACAGCCAGGTGTAAAACAGGCTAATGTAGTAGCTTCTAAATATTCATGCTGGCATTAATAACGTCATTCCATGCTTACACAAAACAGACTCAGACTGAAACGGTGACTAATGTAAAGATTTTTGTGGTGCGGGATGTCGCAAATAATTTTACTATGATTTAAAAGGCACAGATCTAATCTAATGGAACTGTTGTTGTTCCAACTTAGTGCATTTGTTGCAACATTTACTGACTTCTCAAACCCATAACGATAAAGGATCCTCTGTATATAGTTTAAGTCCCCCTCTGGTGTGTAAGTTATTACACCCCCTCAAACTCTTCTGTGTTCCTTAAAATGACATATTCAAAATTCCCCTCAAGACCTTATCAGTTGTTTTCAGGCCGGCATTCCACTGGAGGAGAACTTTAGCAGTAAAAGTTGATGAAATGGATTTAAATGTAAAATCCTTTCAAACATGACAACGTTAAACGAGTCTGTCGGCCCAATGAAATGTAAATGTACACATATAGTGTCGGCAATGATGTCACTTCCTGTGGTTGTGGAAGTTTTCCCTGTGACATCTGATTGGTCTGTGCTCTCATCCTGTGAACAACCTTTCTAAATGTATAAAAGTACAAATCACAGACACTCGCACATTGACTCAGTCTTTGTTTCAATATCTGAGAGAATAATGGGAATGTGGCCAACTGCCAGTGATCTTAAGCTCCACACAGAATCAATATTAGAGGCCTAGAATGTGATTCGACACAACAACATAACACCATGAAATAATGTTGGCCTACAGCAGTTTGTGCGATCACTAGTGTTAATACCGATAAAAACCATTGTAACAAAACACTGGAAGAACAGCAGTCACTGAATGGCTCTGAGTAATCAACTGCCTGATGGTCTTTGGAAAGCTTCATCCATTTCAATATATAAAACCAGGTTTAAGGTTGAAAACTTTCATTCACATGTGCCTTTAACTCATCTGTTTTATAAGGTCACGCCATCATTGTAGTTCATTCTATTTTTATTTTTATATTTTACACAGTTATCATGTTTTTTTCTATTACTTTTTCCCTTTCAACTCTTTTTTTTACCTCTTTTAATCAATACATCCCTTTAATGGACTCTTATAATCTTCTATTTTGCATGAAATTGTTTTGAACTGTTCTTCTCGATTTTCTTATAATTTTGTTCATGTGTTGTTTTTATGGCCCTGAACAGCATCTGGAATCTGTGTATGAAAGCTGCTTTAAATAAAGAATTGTCACTCACGTCTTCTCTCTGAAAGTCCAGGGATAAAATCTATTTTTGCTTTTTCTGTCCCATGATGCGTTCTGAAATAAGTCTCATTTCTCTTGTCCGTCTATATGCTCAGTGGTACGTATCGCGGTCAGTGAGGGAAGGCTTCGTTATTGAGTTAGAAGAATAGTGGAATGAATGTCTGTATAAGCAGATGTGGGTGCACAGTGTCAAATCCCCAGAAAGGAGACTCCTCTGCCTACATCACAAACCCTGCACCACCCAAGCTCTCTTATCATCAACTACCCACTCCTTTGACTTATTTAAAAACATTTTCTATTCCCAGCTGTCAGATGTGATGGTTAACCATCACATCTTTTCACCCTACCAGAGGCAACAGCACACTGTCAGGCCCCACAGGCAATCGCTGGGAATGTGGACACCATGGGCACACCAGTTTCCTCACTGTAACCCCTCACTGAAAGCTGAGGGACCAGACCTACAATTATATTTCACATCGGAGCCACATTCAACCGGCTCCCATGCAAACATGCACACTTCTCGTCCAATTTCTGGCAGAAAATGTTTGTGCTGTGCAATTGTGTTGATAGAAGAGAGCGACTTGAATGTTAAATCAAGCTGAAGTCACTAATATAATTTTTTATTCGGCTATTATGTTGAGCCTTGATAAGAGTAGATGTTTCTGCTAAACAGTCGGGGGTCGCCACACCTGTGTGTGTATCAAAGCAACAAAAGAATTTCATCATTGGTAAACATGGTAATTCAGTAAACGGGAACTGTAGAAAGAATGGGACATTTTATTCATAACTGTATTACTTCTAAAGTGAAGTTCTTTGTGAGGCATGGCTGCAGGGCCAGAACCAAATTGTATTGCTCAAGGACAATGCAGCAGGGCAGATGCTCACCAGCACCACAATGGTCTTAAACAGTTTTCCATTATTAAATGCCAGTCTTTTTAAGGAATGACCTCGATCCCCACAGGGCACATGTGTCACATGCAGGATTTCATATGCGAGTTTTAGCCTGATTCACAGTGAGCTGTCATGGCCGATTACCATGGTGTCACATATCAGTTAAAAGTTGGCTGACGAGACCTTGCATCCCCTGGCAGGGTCCTGAAGTCAATCTGTGCAAAACTCTGGCAGGTCCGGGGAAGCTCCTTGACTCACGACAATCCCAAAATAAGGTCCTCTGAGGGAGGCAGGGCAGCGATGCAGGGGCAGGAGGGGACACGCTGAATGGATGCCAGAGTGGACTCGAGTGTGAGGTCACTAAAAACGTTAACAGTCCAGGCACTTGGCTCGCTGCAGTATGTCATAGCTCTGTACCCACCACTGCAATTTTATTTCCCAGTGGCCTCAATTTGTCAAAAGGGATTCTGTGCGTGTCAGGACTTCCCCTCATAACCAAGGGCAGCCTAGTTCTGAGAGAGTGAGGCCCAAACAGCTGCAGTGAGACTGTTCTAATGCTAACAGCCCTCTACTTAAGACAGAATAATCACCATCATACCAACACGTTTGCTTTCCCTCCCCCCTCTAAGTTGCCTCAGGGGGTTGGTGTGTCATGCCCAGCATAAATAGAAAACAGCATTTCCATCTGTCTGGTAAACAAGCTGGCTAAGCCACCACCTCAGTTATCCCATTTTGGATAGTTCCCATAGATGTGAGGAGATTCAGATGCTTTATGCTCCAGACAAGGGTTCATTACACCAAGCTGTAGTGATAATTTCATCTTAAAGCAAGTACTTTGTTCATATGTGCATTTTAATGGTACAGAACACAATGGAGTGCCAGGACTACAACAGAGTGTGTGTGTTTTCCCTAAAAATTTAAAATGTAGTTGGTAATCTTGGACAGAAATAATAATTTCAAGCGCTCTCAAACTCACTCTTACGTGTCACTTATTTACTGCGTCTTGAAAAGCTGTGAATGACTTTTCTTCGATACTCGACTGTGAATGAAGAAGTCACAGAAAGAGTTCAGAGGGATCATTAATAATTACCACAGACCTTGAAATTATAACACTTGAAGTTTTAGAGAATTGCCAGCCTCTTTTCAGTTACCTCTTGACAGCTCTCAACTTTAAGCTGCAGAGAAGTTTTTTTTAATTCCATAATGCTGCAAGTATGTTACTAAAATCCTCCAAAGTACCAATGGCTGGAGTTTAATGGCATCCTATTTTCCTGGGGGCAATAGAAAACAAGGTATTTTAATTATAACTTTTATTTATTTATACTGTTACCATACTTACTATTACTCAGCATGATACTTGTGCTTTCAGTCACGGCCAAGTGGCAGAACATTGCAAATATATTGTATAGTTTAATTAAAACACAGAGAGTTTTATATACCTATATATGACCTATATACCTATTGTGGTGTATTTTGTTTTCATCTTAAACAAATTTACAATAGCTCGTACATGGAGGGTGGGAATTGCAATTATACCCACGGGCACTGCGATTAATCTGCAGATTAGGTGGATTGGGCTAAAAAAATTAACCCTCTGATTCTAAATGCATGGGTCACGGTGGTGACATGATACATTAATAATATGGAACACAGTAATTACACTTTCTAAAGTGTGAGCAGAGCAGAACTACGGTCAGCTTCATTTTTGGTCAGGCACGACTAAGCAAACTAACAATGAGGAATGGTGAGACATACAGACATTAATACAAGTTATTGGGAGCAGAAACAGGAGCTAAACAGGCAGAAAACTTCTAATCTAATCTAATCTCATCTAATCTCATCTATGAAGCAAGAAACTGTAATTCACGCTTCTTCAGAACCAATCATCCGATCGACTCATCGTCAATATTCTTTAATACGATTTGTATTTGCTGTAACTGCAGGTGGTGCAGGGGCATTTGTTGGAATTTGGAAACTAAACACATTGAGAATTAATAAACTCTGAATAAACAAGTGATCTGTGCTGTGCCCTGCAGCAGCAGGGTGGGTCTACATGTCATGAGCACAGTCGGAGCTCTACAGCTGTAAGAGGAAAGTCGTTTCACACAGCGTGCTTTAAGAATTACCTAAATATGAAACTGTGCAGCAAAGACACAGTTCATCAGGAAGACATAGATAATTACTGAAAGCAGAATCTCTGATCTTTAACGTTTCTGGTTTGTTTTAAACTAGTCTCTTTCAATGGAACAAAAGATATATCAAATATATATAATAATAATAAATATAAAGCTTTTATTTTGCCACTATCAACTAATAACGAAAGCAACAGTTTGATTTTGGGACATTTTCACTTCAGAATAACAGCATGATCACTTAATTTATTGTTGCTTGTACATGGTACAGATGATGATACTCTTTTATAAAAAACCTGACAGTCAAAGATATAATAAAACCATGTGCAACAACAGGAACAACTATTTGAAATGCTGCAAAAAGAAATTAAAAATCTTAATTGGTTGTATTGCAAATAAAATCTCTCTCTCTCACTCTCACACACACACACACACACACACATAATCGCAAACACTTCAAGTCAAATGGTTCATTACAACCAGATTTAGTCAGATTGGTGTGGCCACATTCTCTCTGTGCCGTTGCACATATTGTTTCTTTTTAATAGCTGCTTATTAACCTGAAAGTTATTTCGCACTTAAATAGGTTCGAGCTGAGATGGAAGTCGGCTGTGATCAGACTATTTATTCGACTTCAACCAGAAGTTATGTCTATAGCCTAAAAAACACACTTGATTATTGAAAAATGATGCCCTATCTTTTGACGATGTCCTATCTTTCTCTCTTTTTTGTATTATGATAATAAATTCAGGGAAAATTGACAAAGGATTGAGTTATTTTACAGCAATGTCCTAAGATTTTATTCATTCAGGCTAGAAGGATATACAATATATAATAACCACATTGTTAATAATAATAAGATGATGAAAACATCAAATAAAATTAATAACTATAGCAGGCATATCTGCGAAGAATTATATAAAACAATAAAAAGCAGTAAGTCAAAAAGAATAACAAAACAAATCTGCCAAGAAGTAAATATAAAAAAATCTAATAAAAACAATAAATAACAGACATTGCTGTGACTCAACAGAAGCAGCAGCACTTCATACATACAAATCATCTACAAGAACCACATCATCTCCTGTATGTTTAAAATGACCTGCTGACACAAACACAGCCTGATTTGTTCCCTCTATCTGGAGCGAAATGTCTAAATGCTTATTTACCAAGCTCAGGATAAAAGGGGAATGAATCCAACAATTTCTCATTAAACAAAAACTAGGCAGCATGTTTTCCTATCAATTATAACAGTAATGTAAACTGTATAGTGGATGCTGCTGCTTATATATATATACACATTATATCCCCATATCTGACACCAACATGTTCACTTAAACCCAATCAAAGACTTTTCTGTGTCAAATGACACATAAATATAAAGTATAGTGTCGTCTGCATAAATATTTGCTTTGCTCTTAAGGCCACTAACACACTCATATCTCATTAATATATGAAGTTAACAGTAAAAATGAATGTTTTTTGAATGTGTAAACACAAAAACTACACATCACTTTATTATGAGCATTATTCTAATTATTCGATTTTTCTTCCATGTCATTCTTTATTGTTAAAGGTACTTCTCTTGAAAAAAATCTACAATCAAATATATAGTTCACTTCTTCTATACTTGATATGGGCTTTAAATAAAAATAAGTTGGCGTCGTATAAACCAGAAGTTAATCCTGTGATTCCATGGTCAGTAATACTATAGGACTTGCACAAAATTCTTGTTTGTTTACAGATTACACACGCACACACACATACACACATTCACACAAACACAAGAAAAATACAGATATACACTTCAAATAATTTTCCGGCTTCATCAACAACTAATGTGCAAAGATGCAGTGATACCAGCAACAAGAGCTGCAGAAATCGACAGCTGTGTTCTTATGTCCATCAGCAGCGACAGTCATGACACTCTTCACTTTACACAACTTATCAGCCAAACACAATCACCTAACAATGCTGCAGGGAATCACAGTAGACTGGATCGTATGGTCACCCATACCAGACGTCATCCGCTGGGATGGGACCTGAATTTCAACACAACCACCAAGTGCCTCTCCAAAACAGAAGAACAAAACAAAGTGTTTGTTTTCAGATACCAATTGTGCACTGCAAAGAGGAACTGATTTAATTTTGTTTGCTGGGGAAAAAGCAGCATGTTGCGTGTGCTTCCTCTTGACACCAGAGTAATTCCTGCCACGTGAAATCAAATCTATTTCTCATTACTGAGGCAGCATTTGTGAGGCACTGTGTTGCATATACATGGCACACAGTCAGACTGGTTTGCATAAAGGTAATTGTCTGAAATTTGCTTCCCGAGTTTAAACAAGAAACTGCACTTTTGAGATGCCAAGTTAAACAGCCTCAATAAAAGAAAGCCATTTTTCTCATGTTATATGTGACCAAGCACATCTTGAGGTCGAGGATCCTTCTGGTTTATCAGCTGCACAACAGATTTCAATCCTCAAATGCCAAAACAATACAGTTTCCTACGATATAGTCATTGTTATCAGCCAAGAGATCTCAGAAAACCTCCACAGTGGACTCAATACATGGCGAGATTAATGTAGGATTTAAATAGGCCGGGGGAATATCAGTATACTGCCTTTTTGCTCTTTTCATTTTTTGATCAAAGATGTTATATCCAATCTCGACAGGGAAGAAATATCTCATACTGAACAGCAAGGGAAGGAAACCTGTGCAGAAAAGAGCTCTCCCTTTCCCCTTAAAGTAAAAGATTTGCAGTTGCTGCAGATAAGGCGTCACCCAGTGAAACAATGGACTCAGTTTGTTTCCATGGTGGCCCTGTTTCTCCCGACAGAAACGATTGAGAGCCACTTCTGTTAACATAGCGTTTATTTATCCACTGACCTTTCTTATGGCAAGGATAACCTCTCCAGAGTAACTTTCGTTGTTTCGGCTCTAAATGTTTCCAGATGTTGCGTTGTATCACCCATTAGTGCTCAGCGCTCAGCCCGAGCCTAAAATGAAACCTTGTCAGTACCAGATACCGACTCCATCGTCGAACTGAAGATGCAAATATGTCTGTGTTTTCCATTTCTTTAACAGTTCCAAACAGCAAATAGCTGTTAGGTCATTTTGACTCGGAACACAGGAGACAACAGAATTTATGAAGCAATGTGCTTTGATCTTGGTGTGGTGTCCTCGTTCTACAGGAAACACCTGCCTCTAACACATTTAGGGAGATTAGGAGTCAGCTTGTTATCTTTCCACTCCATGCTTGTGTCTTTTACAGGAGCGGAATTTCAATGCGGGACCAGACACTGTGAACCTGTCTCCACAACAGAATACAGATGTCATTCATTCGTTGCTGAAATGTTGTTCAGCCACATCAAGGACATTGACAGATCTTAGCTGTGAAGTGAACTTAAACTGACCTGAATCATTAAAGACCAACAAACGTAAAAAAGTAAACGCTCATGTATCTAAATGTTCAGTCAGGAATACTTCCTCATGATTTAAGAATTTATTGCACAAATGGGAATACAGTTATGCTTTGCGAGGATGGCTCAATTCCTTGGATGTGCCCTGGATTAGCTATATAGCATGCTAAGATAACTAAGGAAACCTAGCGCCAAGCTATAATAACAATATCTATATGTAGCAGCAAGAACGCTGTAGACCTCTAAATTATTAACTAAAGAATGCAAGCATTCATCCTGCAAGAGGTCATACTGCTGTTGAGCTGACAACTGACAGCTGAGCACATAACTCTGTGTCCTGCATCAACTAACACAATGCTTTATTTATTTATATGTAATTCAACCAAGTGCCTATTCTAAATTGAGTTTACTTTTGTGATTCTGGCACTCATGCCTCACCTCAAAGAACTCTGAAAACTGTGATCATGCATCAGCATTTTCATCTTCAAAAGATTCCTTGAACGCTGCAGATATCTGCGGGGACAATTCTCGACAGCCAGGAGCATTGTTCCTCACAATCATAAAGTTTGCGCTGAATAAATTCTCGCCGCTTGCAACATTGTCTTATTGATGTGCAGAATATACAAGGGTAGGCGGAAAATCCCAAACCAAATTTCAGCAAGACGGATTGTGATCTCATCATCAGGGAAAGGCAATGGCTGAGATTGATTGTGCTGCGTCGTTTTACAAAAGGAAGAAAGAAAGAAACAGTTCTCTTGGCAACCCACATTGTGGATTTCTCATAGAAAAATCATTCTTTGCTCTGAAAATAATACATCTGCGTACATTAGCTCCAGGCTGGTGTGTGTCAGCCTACAATATTTTGTGTGTGATGATAATACTTTGACTAAGGTGGAATTAAAGTTGCTGCCAAACTTACTGACCTGCAAGTCGCACTTGTTCATAGTTCATGTTGTTTGCCACTATTTTCCTGTAAAATACACACACCCCATATGCTCACACACCCATCGTCACCATGCAGACTGTAAGCTTTAGAAAAAACAATCTAATTCCTGCAGCCTATCTGTCAGTCTTATCTGTCCCTTCCAACTACAAAGATGTAAATTATATCTGGACCCTGCCAATACTTAAAGCACATCAGCTGAACTAGGCCCATGCTTTGTAGATCTCATTTGATTCTCGCTGCTGATAGTGGATGCAGCAATTTATGCCAGTGCTCATTCAAGTAGATGGAGATCAAAGAAGCTGGTGTTACACAGCAGCCTCCACTCCCATCTCTGGTTTCATCAGATCTGCAACAGGACTCCTGACACAGGCTTCCTGACTCACCCACTGAATCATCAGGGTCAAAAATCCATTCCTGCATAGCAAACTCATACTGAAAATTCCAAGTTTGAAACCGTCGCTTTGGAAAATTAGCATCTATTTACATGTTTATCAAGCGTGCCAAAATTAGTTTCTCCAATCTTTCCTGATCAGACCTGATTGAATTAGCACGAAAATGCAGTGTGACATATTATATTCCTCTGCAGAAATTGAAAAGGCAGACCGAGCAACGGTTATCATTCTCAGGTGTTGCTGAGCTGTGTGAGCGATTGCATCACTTTAAACAGACAAACATTCATCCACTGTGCAACTGTGGCCAAGGTTATTCAGTCTTAAATATTGGTTGAGGTCAACTCATAATGCATTACAAATCACCAAAGGGAAAAGGGAAACATTGTCAAATCAATTTTTGTCTGCACGTTTTTATTTATGAGTATCTATCTGTAATGGGTTGAGCACATCATGTTTAGCATTATCCCTGACAGTCTATTCATGATTGATGCTTTTGTATTTATCAATCCTTCTGCAACGTATGAAAATTAAATATTACCGCAAACAGCTTTGACTATAGGCAGTTTGTTCATTTTTAAAGCAAACCATTATTCCTGTTTGAAACAAAAACCTTTTGTGTCTGATATAAATTCTCTGGATTTGAGGTTTGGAATGAAAATCAATTCAATTCAATTTTATCATTAAATACATTATCTTTATCTCAAAACACTTTACATCGTAAGGTCGAGACCTTAAAAATGATTAAGAAACCCAACAGTTCCCTCATTAACAGGAAGAAACCTTGAGCTGAACCAGACTAGATGTGGACGCTCATCTGCCTCGACCAGTTGGGGGGAGGGGAGAAAAATGGGGAGGAGAGGTGGGTGGAAAAGAGAGAGGAGAGTGGGAGAGAGAGAACAGGAAATGCAATGTTAGATACTATATACAGTATTGTATGTCAGAGTCAGAATCAGGTGTTCATTGCCAAGTAGGTTTATAGTTTGCTGTGGTGTGTTTTGTGCAAGCTTAAATATAGGAAATATAAAAATGAGAATCAAAATGAATTATAAAAATATTATAACCAATAGAGAAGTTATTGTGCAATCTGGACGCAAGATATTCACAATTTGAAGCATGTACAATTAGGTTGTTATTGACCGCGGGAAGTTGAATTGTCACAGTCACATATCAGTGGTTCTAAATCTATTGGCTTGTGACACATTAATATGATGCCTGTTTCAATCAGGCAACTCACATTTGAAATGTTAATTGCAGCAGCAGAACATAGTTAGAGTTTGGCTTTAAGGCTTTGACGGCGTCACTCCTCCAGATATGATTACATAGATACAATGGCATATAATGAGCGTTGAGCAAATATCTTATCACAGGTGGATGCTGCGGCGTTGGAGGAGTTGAATTAGAGGCTGCGATTCTGAGGCAGGGAAGCTGAGGCATTGACAGGCAAAGGGAGAAATGGGAAATCTTCGCAGCTTAAATGGAACCCCCGAATTCTGAGGGTGAATACGATGGAGGGCTGTTGATGGTGAAGCATGGCACAGCAGCTCGAGTTGACTGCCTGTGCTAGCTCGCAAGTGTCGCTTCATCTGTGGCCTTAGGTGGTCGATGAGCTGAGGTTAAAGGGAAAGTTCACCCAAAAATGTTAATTCACCCATTATCTACTCACCACTATGCCGATGGAGGGGTGGGTGAAGTGTTTGAAAAAACTTTTAGAGTTTCAAGGATAAACAGTGTTGCAGCCAAATTCAATATAATTCAAGTAAACGAGGACCACTTCTTCAAAAGTAAAAAAACAACAGAAAAAAACAGAAAATGCCTTCATACTGCTCGTGTGGTGTCAACCAAGTGTCCGGAAGACCCGACATTCAAATTTGACTGAAAACAGCATCATTTACATCATGTTTTTAGACTGATTGTCCGTTACCGGAAGTAGCAATGCTACCACGCACCCTGCACATGCCCTTGGTCAAGAGCTTGTGTGCGATGTGTGCATGCGAACGTGAATGTGGCTCCGAGGACGATATCGGACAACATTTAGGCTGAAAATATGGTTTACACTTAAAATTCTAAATGGTTTTGTGAACTCAAACACTTCATTCACCCCTCCAACGACATAGTGGTGAGAAAATAATGATTGAATTTTCAAGAGGAAAAAAGTCTCCTCTCTCATTCTGCTACTCAGCTCATGACCCCTCAGATTTATCATTAGGGGCCCCCACCACCAAACTGGGAGCCACTCTTCTATAACTTATACATGTTGCATTGTTCATATTGAATTCAACTGCAGTGGCTTCAGCTTGATTAACACATCACACAGAAGTTAATTTTGGGCTATTACTCTGGTGAGAGAAGTGAAATGCTGCTCTGAGTCTGGCAGTCTCGCTGTGTCGTTTTAACAAGGGCTCATTACACATTCACTGTGAAAAAACCTCATTGTCTGAAGACAGGAAATTACAGGTACAACAGAAAGCAGAAGGAGCAGTTTCTTTGAGGCTCTGGAACATGAACTGCAAACCCTGATGCTCAGCTATATCAGATTGTTTTTACCCTTGGCGGCACGGAGCCTTTCTGTGTGGAGTTTACATTTTCTCTGGCTATTCTGGCTTCTTCTCAGAGTCTGAAGATATGCAGATTGGGGTTAGGCTGATTGGAGACTTTAAATCGTTTGTAGGTGTGAATGTGAGAGGTTGGTTTCTATTTCTATCCTGTGATTTGCTGCTGACCTGTTCAGGGTGTACCCCACCTTTCGCCCAATGTCTGCTGCTGGGCTCCAGCTCAACCTGCAATCCTCAAAGGAAAGTAGTATGGATAATGCATGGATGGATGGAAAAAGGGTTAAAATGTTTTAACCTTTTATAAGTGACTTCACAATGAGTGAAAATACACACGATGCAATTTGTTTTCAGTTTGAATGAAGGAAACACTTATTCATAGAGGTGTCATTAAATCATAACCTCTATTAACAGAACAAGGCCAAAGATGCAGGAGAATTGTGTTCAACCTAATTACTGACAATAATGTTTATGGTGACTACTGTTGTAATTTATTTATAACTGTAAAAAATATGCAGATTCACCTTCATTAATCCCTTTGTGATGAAACACAAATAACATCTGTGGGGTCTTTTACCGTCAGCTCCTTTAGCAGAGGCTCAAATGCTTTTGTCAACAAGCCACACCTCGGAGAAGGAAAACAAATAAGCCGAGTGTTTTATGGGATATTCAATAGCAGAGCTTATAGAAAGCAGGGATTGCATCAATGTGCAGCCAGAGTCTCACCGGACAGAGGAAGAGCTGCTCCACACGGCCATGCGGTGAGGCAATTCACAGAGCACTGATGAAGACGAGGCACCATGATTTAGCCTCCCATTAGCCCGCATATGCACACACCCATCTCTCTGCACACAGCACACACACAGTCATATTTTAGATTTATTCTGCTGGAGATATTGCACCCAAACTAAACGATAAATAATGAGCACATTTTGATCCCTGCTAATGTGGCACTTCATGACAGGTAATAGCACCGCTGCTCACCTCATTGCCAATATTAAATGGAGCAGCTCAAAAAGGAAATATCAAAAGAAAACAACATTTGCCACCAATATTTACAGCACAGCAATATGGAAAAGCTCCGCTCTGTTGTTTTTTCATTTCCACTGATGCTTCAGATTCAAACCCTATCTACTTTTTTTTTAAGATAAAACTAGAAGCAAAACAACAAAACAAATGTAGTTTTTTTTTAATCTGTAATACATTTTTAAAGTGCAGAAAAAAATCTATATTTGACTTTCAGGTGTTTTTCTAAACTTGTTCTCAGGAGTCACACAAAGCTAGACCTTTTTAAATGTCAGTTGTGTCCTGTAGGCTGCAGTAAAATAAGAATTCAGCCACAGTGCTATATTTCTCATACAAAGTGATTTTTTTGTAGCCTCTGGTTCATTTTGAATAAATGATGGGATCTTGTAATTAAAGTTGCACACAAAGTTTAGGTTTTACGGTTGTTATGGTTATTTTTATGAGGATATTTGATGCGGATCAACTCGACTAATGCTGGTGTTGCATCCTGCAAATGTTCAAGTGAAGGAAGCTGTAAAAGTTAACACAAACCAACAGCAGGGACATATTTAGTAAAAAGAAACAAAATGTTCACTTATGACTTGAACCGACGAGCCAGGAACTTTTCCTTACTGAGCCTATTCTCATTATGACAGTGTCTCAGTGGCCTAAAACGACAGAGAGGATTATAAACCCAATTCTCTGCTATAAAAGTCCTTCTGTTTGGACCCCAGCCACCGATATGACTTCTATGTGTGGCAAGATCACAGCTGTTCCTGGACTGAAAAATAAGAAAACATGTTAAAACAATGATTGTCCAGTAATTAATGCTAATTTGCAGATGATGATGTTAATTTACGGAAGAAAACAAGAGAAAAAGACACACTAGAAAACTAAATCACAATCTGAGTTTTTCTACTGCCTATTTATTTATTTATGGAGGGTCAAGTTTATTTTTGAATGCCATTTCCTGACTGAAAAATACAAGTGACAAGTCCATTTCAGCGTCAGTGTATAGCCGCACAGTTTTCATGCTTGGCCACAAACAGAAGCCGGTTATTCAAACTGGAGCCCAGGGCCATGCACCCGAACACAACCCTGTGCCCTGCTGTCAACAAACTAACATTTGAAGTCCCTGAAAATCCTGTATTACAACGTCCTATCAGCACACCTGCTGGAGGGCACATTGCAGCCGCTGTGCCAAGAGACTCTGACTACGTGCCATGTTTTTAAGGATACAAAGCAGCTGAATGGAGGGAGAGGTCTGTGGTCTCGCTGTTGAGGTGTGGCGACCCGTAGAACATGTATCATGGCTGATTCTCTTTCTTTATCCTCTTGGTTATACAGAAAGCAGAAAGCTGTAAGTGATGTGTGGGGCCAGAGCTTATCCAGACCCACATCTAGAAACCGGCCACTGCAACACGGCTTATGGAGATAATCAAGGGTCTTGATTCACTAACACCACCTAGACTAGGCTTATCAGGCTCAGCAGATGCTGCTACCAAGCTATCATTCTTCCTTTGGTTGTGTATTCTCAGCAGGTTTTAAAGTGTGATGTATAATGAGAAACTTGACAGCGATGTTTATGTGCTTTCACTGTTTTTTTACCAGAACTTAAATGATTCCAGCATGATAGATACAGGACTGGATTTTAAATAATGCATGGGGTCCTTGGAAATGGAACAAACAGCTATTCTTCCACTCTTAAAATATATCAACATCCATAATGGTATTTTATAGTATACCTCTGCTTTACTGCACAGTGTATAATAGCGGTAATTATTTAATTAACCACATCTGACATTGTTTTTTAAAAAAGCTGAATTCCTAATGAGTGTATACATTTATCTAAATTACATCATCAGCTGCTTTCCACATAGGAATTCGACTGTGTGGATGGTTAATGGATATACATAATTTCAATGTCTACACTGTTAATTCTTCACCAGAAATTACGGTGGAATTGATTCATGTGTTTTAAAAAAAATGTGGTGTTGACATCCACAGTAATGAGCCTCTAATAGCTGTTTTTGCAAAAGGTGCAAAGACATTTTATGTGATTGTGGCTATGATTATGCCGCATAATGTCAAACATAAAAATTCTCATTAAGTAATTTTGTGAATGCAAGAGTGAAAAGCCTCTTTACCACAAACTACTTACAATACACCAGAGACCAGTGTGGCATTGCTTTTTTGTATGTTGGCCATCATCTTGTCTCTTTAATGCTGCGACTATTTCTCTTAAACTTTGCTGTGACTCTGCATGGAATGGACAAAACATTGAATTACAGAACCAGAGTGTTCCTTTAGGTCTGATTGTGTGGTAGCTGGAGTGATTGCCTTTAAATCAAAGGAGCACAGCATGTGGACTGTAAGATGATGCATGACGCTTGCAGTGATTTCATGCTTTTTTTCCCTTCTCCTTTGTCTCTTTTCATTCTGTATCATTGCTCGTTAATGGCCAGTTTACTAGTGGAAAAAAAATGTGATTGCTGCATCGCAATGCAGTATGTGAAAAGCCAATTAACCTAAAAATTCCTTTAGCTTAAAGGATCACAATGACTGAGTATTAAACCTGTCTAAATAATGTTTTATTAAATTCAGGTTAGAAGCACAGAAACACAATAAGTCACATAAATAATTCCTCTGCCAATATCACACAACATCACACAAGGTAAGGAGGGGAGAGAGGTCGAGATGTGTAATTTAATAATATCCCACTGAAACTGAGGATAGTGGTGATTATAAATATCATATTACAGCGTTTCACAGCAGCTCAGAACTTCCTTGCTGAATCGACTGTTTCCAAAGACCACAGCATTTGATCTTCCTGCCGAGGACACGCTGTGAGCATTAGCACTATAGGTTGTGATGTGAAAGTGAATAAAGAATGGAGAAAGAGGTAGTGGCGGTGCACCATAGGTCCCTGTCTGAAAGTAGTGTTTTACTCTTTAAGCACCGCTCAAGCATGATAAAATGGTTTATTCTGTTTCAGAATGTTGGTGTTCTCATGAAAAATAACCATCTCTGGAGTTGGGGATTTATCTTTATCACATCAAAGGTCATCACCAAGTTATTTTCCTCGGGCGGTGAGTTAGATTTGCCAAAACAATGACATGGGATTCATAGAGGGTTCTATGTGTAATCACTTTAATGAAAATATTAAATGGGAATGACAAGAGGTCTAAAACAGGAGGCTCTGATGCCTCTGACTCACCGAAGTAGACCGGGGCTCTGACTCCCTGCAGCTGTTTTGGTTCTCCCAAAGTACAATTTTCCATAGTTTGGGAATAAAACACAGATTTTCTCTTTAGGTTTTCACTTGCATCTTGAGTAAGTTAAGTTAGAGGACACATGATTATGTCACTTTTTTCATCTGCAACTTAAAAACCACATGCTAATTAAAGAAAACAAATTGAGGTTGTAAAACATTTGCTTAAGGACCATTATACTGTTTTATTTCTAAGAGCTGCTCTCAGGGCCTATGATGCTCTCTGTTTTGTCATGTTTAAATTGGAGGAAATTATCTCAAATCGAGTCCATGACGTTGGTTATGCAGTTTACTGAGGTCATTAAAATAAAAGAGAAATATACCTGTGTATCATCTGCATAATAATCATGAGAAATACACTTAAACTGACCAATTTGGAGACCAAGGGGGATCATGTACAGGGAGAAAAGAAGCGAGCAGGAGCCCAAGAAAAACTCTTAACAAATTAAATGCAAACGAGTCATTACCGATCCCTGCTACTGGGACCTACCAGCCCAAGCCTATGAAGTAGACAACTGTGTCAAACATTGCAGTTGGGTCAAGTAGCAACAAAACAGAGCATTCCCCTGAATTGGCCAACATTAAAATATCATTTCAAATCCTGAGCAGAGCAATTCCAGCACTGTGCCTCACAGGAAAGCCAGAATGGAATGTATCAAAGCTTTCATCTCTATCCAGAACCTGTTCTATGAAACCATTGTTTGAGACAGGTGGGCAGTAAATCATCACACAGTTAAAAAAAAGAAGGGATTAACCAATCCAATCCAAAGCAGACATGCATCGTAAGTATTGAACTCCAACAAGCGGCAGACAAAGAGATAAAAGAAAGAGCAGCAGCTCAGTCTCCTATTCAACCAGAGCTCCCGGGCACAGCAACAAAATTACAGTCTGTGGGACACCGTTTAGGCAAGACCGTGCTGTGTCCATATTTTATCTAGTTCTTGGTATTAATTAAATCACAGGACGCCAAAAAACCCTCCAAATAAAGGTTTAATTATGCACCATTTTTGTATTGATTAATGCCATCTGGATTGTAACAAAGGCTTATGATTACAGGTACTCTGGAATCAGAATGCTACCATTTTATTTAGATTTAAAAATGGGAACAAATTTCTTGAGAATCAGTAAATGAGGATCTGAATGATTAGTTTGTAAAGGGGGATAGACAAGTGAAAGTGTTAATGCCAGTGGAAGAAGATTAGGGGGGACGGCACAGGAGATGGTGTCTGGACATGAGACAGCAGAGGAGAGGACTGGACTGCATGCTGAATGTTAGCCAGCAGCATTAGGGCCACCTCACTGGATGGAATTTGTCTCTTTTTAAGAAAGAAGCTCAATCCTAGAACAAGTTAAAATCATGATTAAAATCCATTGGAGATCTGCATGTGGACTGGAGTCAGGTGTGCAGGCTGAAATATGGCTAAAACATTGAACATAGAACACTTCTTCTCTTTCAGTCATCCACTTGGATACTGAAGTCTGCATAACTGCCCACATGTCAGATTATTTCACTGAGTAAAGATTTCATTATTAATAATAATCTTGTGAAATAAAATGGCTCACCATGTACACATATTAATCTATTATCCACAAAGACAAAAAAATCAAAAGAGCAACAAGTTATAAAAAGGAAATGATGAAAATAACTTTATTGACAAGGCCTCTGATCCTTGTCAATAAGGTTTCGCTGTAATTTTCATAATAACATCAGGTTATATTTTGAGAATCATTCATAATTATCTCATTTCTGATTTCACTGCCTGTGGGATATTGAGTCAGGAGATCACATGTAGGGAATTAAATACAAGTCAAGAGTGAAAAGAAAAAAACATCAATTTGTCATTTAGTCCTACAATAATGCCAGGTGCTTTATTTTAGCACAATGCATTTAAATACTATGAATATTCACTTCTAGTGAGTACTTATCACTGCAATCAATGATGCTGAGGGATTAGCAGAATGAGTCATTTCCAACCGACAACAAGCTTATCAAGAACAGACACATGAATATTAAGTCAAAATTAACTCAAAATGGTTCTACACTCAGAATAGATTATTGAGCACCATTTAGAATTAATCATCAACTCAAATAATCATGTACATATTCTGTGCAAACTGAATTATATTCTCTAATGTAAACAACATCTGTATATAATCCTGACGGATGAGTCTCTGTGATATTTTGTTCTGCACGCAGTGACTTCCCAGGATCAATGCAAACTGAGATAAGGATTCATCTTACAGCGTATTAGAAATGACTGGACCAAGACACATGGTAAAATGTGTGTATGCAAGTCTTTCCAGTACTCTGCTACTCCATATGTATGGTGTCTTATATTTAGATGGGCAGCTTTAAATCAAGTTTTAGAGTTTCGTTTTTGTGTGAAGGGCATTCAGACTGCTGTGATTTCATCTCATCTCTGCACAAAACTGTACAATAGAAATGCTGAGACAAGGATGAATCACCTAATCTTATTTTATTTTAAAAGGTTAGCCTTTTCCCATCTCTTGGGCTCCTGGCCAGCACTGGACCAACGACTGCCCCATCTCCTCTCTCAAAGACAGGTAATGTGTCCTCTTTTACAGGACATTTAGAAATGTCACAGTCATTAACAGTCTAACATGTAACCTGGCCCTAGTTCTTATTGGAAAAAAGAAGGGCTACCACACATAATGTAATATTGTCGATTTTACTCTACATTACCCACAGAGTTTACTAATTCATCTCTAACAACCACATCCACAAAATAAACCATATACAGATGCTGGGATAATATTTTAATTTGGCACAAGCAAGATTTATTCAGTATTATGGCAGGGGGCCAGCTCCAACATATTTTCACTGAGGAATTAAAGTTGGCATAATGCCACATATTGTACTTTTGAGTTACAGTTTCTTTCCCCTGGGCACATGTCCTGCATGAGCACAATCCTTCATACCTGCACATGGTTCAAACAGTTCTGACCATGAACTTGTGCTATGATGCTGTTGCATGGTTTTGTAAAGCAAGCCAAGAAGAAAAAGGTCAACCACTATCTACTTTCTCCGGATTACCTCCCTGATTGATGCTGCAAGTACTCCACATGAAAACTGTAAAATATAAATTGCTACAGTACTTTACTAAAACGGTTTGGAATATATTTCATGCTGACAATTCAGGGCTGACGTTTGGTGCGACACACATCAAGCCACAACAAGCGCAGACTGAAGTGACATATCCATTATGTCTGTGTGAGGCGGGGAGGTGACCTTTGAAACTCATTCTGTTCCTGCACACAGATTAGACAGAGGAGCATGAAATCCTCCTTTTATCAATCAGACATTGTCCTTGTTTGTGAGATCTCATTTACCTGAGTAATTGGACAAGAGAATTAAATGGGTAGGTAGTAAGTGTTAGCTGCTGGTTGAAACAACCGACTACTCATTAGAGGCCAGACGGGTACATTATTAAAGTATTTCCTTTAAGGTTCAGTGTGTAAGATTTAGGTGAAGAGAATTTATTGGCAGAAATTGAATATAAAATGATCCTAGTGGTGCTTTCACTTATGTGTTTCATCTAAATTGTACAAATTGTTGTTTTCTTTACCCTAGAATGGGCCCTTTATATCTAATACTTAATATTTACATCAGAAGCGAGTCCTCTCTCTATGGAGGCCGCCATGTTTTTTTACAGTAGCCCAAACTGGACAACTTAACACCTTTTGAGGTTTTATAACACCTGAAGGCTTCCAGAGGTTCTCTGTCATGTTTAGAAGTGGAGGGTGAGCTGAGGGGTATTCAGCTGTAATATGCAACTACACCACTAGATGTCACTAAATTCTACACACTGAACCTTTAAATAGGAATCTTTTATTTATTAAATTGGTTGTTAGTTTGTCATGAGTCAGGCAAAATCTTTAGGAAGTAAGCAAAGCCTTGGCCGGGGTTCTCAGGCTGTAACGGGTACATATGGTGTTAAAAGATCGGAGGCATATTTAGGTGCAAGTCCTGAACTTGCTTTAAAAGTAATTGATTGAATCTTAAAATTAATTCTAAAATTGACTGGAAGCAGACGAAGGGAAGCTGAAATGGGAGTAATGTGGGCCTTTTGGATTAATTAAGAACATTGCTACATTTTGGAAAGCAGTGCTGTATTTAAACACTGTTGATTCTCTTGAGCTGCTGTGCTACTCTGTGGATGTGCTTTTTCAGGTTGCGGTGGTTATCAAATGTGACAAAGATTTTGGGACAAAGAGCCAAAGACTATCCAGCATTTGAGGTCAAGTATACAGCAATTTAATTTTTCAATATAAGAATCATGAGGGTTAAAGAGAGAAAGATTTGTGTCCTCTGCGAATGGATGAAAGCTGAGACTATGCTAACAAATGACAGGCCTTTGGGGTTATTTGTGCAGAGTGAACAAGAGGTTGGAGGACAGAACCCGGAGGGATTCCATTGGTCCTCATAGGATGACCATAACTAGCCAATGGCTTCTGTAAAGAAATGTATTTTGTAAATAAGAACCAAACCAGAGATGCCAACCAAATTTCAGAGTCATTGCAGTGAAATTGATTAATCAACAGTGTCAAACACAGCACTTATATCTAATAGAAGTGAAACTGAAGACTTTCCAGCATCAGTGGCAACCAGCAGATCGTTCATCACTTTATGGAGTGCAGTCTCCGTCCTGTGATTTGCTCTAAATTCCAACTGAAATGTCTCAAAGAATCCATTCTAGTTTAAAAAAAAACAGTAAATTGTTCAGCAACACCTTTTTCTAAAGTCTAGACAGAGAAAAAAAAGAGCAGCTTGGAATTTATCATCCCTGAAGTTAGCTTCCAGAGGTTTCTTTTCTCCGGAAGGGTTTGAGCAAGTTTGTTCTTAAGTTATCCATTCAACACTCAGATTTTAATTATGAAGAGAATATAAAGGCTGACAGATCCATATACTTTGTTCAGATACCTTGCAGGCAGGATGTCCACAGCATAAAATGAAGGCTTTATTTATTGATTACCTCAGTGAGAGTGCCCATAAATATTGAGTCAAAGAACTGGGGAGTGGTTTTAAAAGAAATGGTTGTGACCTGTACTAGAGGGGGCTGTTCATTCTCATGCTGGAGACTTTGTTGATAAAGAAGGACAAAAATTCAATTTTGACATTTGGAGGAGGTTCTGTGGTTAATATCATTCAACAAGGTCTTGAAGTTGTGTCTTTTCAATAAGGTCAGAAAAATATTGTGTTCTGGCATTTTAACCTCTCCATTAAAATTTCTTACTGAGTCCTCTAAAATGTCAAGGTGCACAGTGTTGATTTAGTGCTTTCCACTTTTGCCCTGCCCAGTGACACTCCCACTTTTGGACATATAAACTGTCCAAGGCAAAGAAGCTTTAGAGGGTTTATTCTGTTCAAATGAAGCAATTTGTTGAAAGATTTGGATGCAAGTATTATTTTTCTTCTAGGACTGAGACAACATCTTGACTTAACTAAAGTCAGACGTAAACAAGACACACAAGGAGGTGGGTGCAGGGCCAACATTGTTCAGAGTGGTCCTCTATACCAGATCTCCTGGGACACTTCGAAGTTGGGCTTTAATGCAGTGGTAAGCCTCCAGTAAGGTCCGCAAACTTAGATCCCTAATGCTGCAGAAGCTTAAGTTAAAATATGGGCAAGACAAATATAAGTACGCCATGCCATACATACAAAAGCCAACTCTGACATCACCCATATTAACAAGGTCCTCTTTAGATGTTGGTGGAACAGGACATGCTGATGACAAGTGGACGACATGAACAAGACACATGTGGACAACTGACAATACAGAAATGAAGGAGTCAAATTTGTTTAGAATAATAGTTAAAAATACTATTGAAGCTGTAGATTGAGAGGTGCAGAAACAAGGGGAACATGCCTGAGCTGCATAGAGATACTGAGTCAACCATGAATGAGACTCCCCAAGCTCAGTGACAAATGATCCATTCAGATGTTAACACTTCTATTCACTATCGGATGGATGGATGGCGCAGCCTCAGGGTTCTGTGGACTCTCTGGAGTTATGCAGCCGGTCATCACTTGAGTTTGACTTTGACTTCACCTTACTGTACTTATGCAGCCGGGCTCAACTACTGTAGGTCACTGTTACAGTTTCAGAAAGAAAAGTGCAACCAGCACCACCACAGGCAAACAACCCATTCAGCTTGTGCCGAAAATAAGTCAAAGTGCCAGTAACTAATTTAGAGACATGCAGAGGTCTTAATAATATCCAGAGGAATGTGGGAGACAGATGTAATGTTCATGTCAAACAGAACAAAACCAAACAAAGTGAAACGGTCAAATCCTTGCCTGAGACTGCAGTGAGCTGTTGTACTGCCCTAAAATAACATATCTAACACCTTTTTCATTTGCAACTGTCTTTCAAACTTAGCATTTAACTATAAGAGTATCCAGATAAATTAGATCCCAGACGAGGCTGAATATAGCGCTGCTGGGAATCCCAAGAATGATATTTTGAGTGTGAACTTCGCTTGAGGTTGCACCACCAATTAAGGGAAAATCAGCCGATGCTGCATTTAATCAGCTGACTTGAAGTGCTGGTTGTTTTTAAGTTGCAGAGGCAAGACCAAGAGGTAATTTGACTAGACACGCACAGAGCATGCTAATGACTGCGTGCGCTTCGTTACCTCTGCCCGTTGAAAAGAGGATTTCTGAACACATCTTTCGATCACTCTTCCTTTTGTGCGACTTAAGCTCCCTACCATGTAAACTTTCTCTCGAGTTTGCTGCATAATATTGTTTACACACCTGAGGCCATGAAAATTTGATTCCCCAATTCAATTATAAGAACGCCTTTGCAATGTCATTACCACTGGCTTCCCACTTCATTTACCAAGCCCTGACATGACAGTGATAGTTCAGAATGAGAGTCTCTGCTGAGGAGATGGAGATAACAGAATGATTCATGGTCTTTCAAAAGAGGTCACAGCTTCCTGTGCTTTTACGACAGGAATTTGGGATTCCCTCAGTGCATGCAGTGAAGGGCAGCGAGCCAAGCATCCCACTTGGCATACAAAATTAGTTGTGGTGTGGATAAGGACCAAACACCTCACCTCAAAACTCATTATCCTGAACTCCAGTTGTGACATCTAGGCTCACTGATAAGCACAAATGGAAAATGTCTTATTTTAGAAAATGCAAACATCCCAAATCTGTAATATTTGAAATGTTATTACTTTCAGAACATGAAACATATCAAATAAACTGTGATAACAGATACATATTATTGTTTATAAGACTGACCGTGGCAACATGTGAAAAAAGCAAGACATTCTCTTCTAATAAAACACAGGCATGTGAAGGTTAAGCACAAGATGTTCCCTCGTCCGCCCTGTTTCTAATTACTGGGCCAGAGCGTGAGAGAGCCGTGCTCCTGCAGCTGCCTGGTGACTGCAGTAGAAACCAAATCCTCTCTGCTGTCTATTATAATGAAAGTGACCAGACCCTCAGGTACTGTCAGTGTGTCTGACGAATTCTAACTTTAACCCACTTTTTTCTCATGAAGCAATTCTCGATGTCTGGGGAATAAACCAAAGATAGCCATCGGGGTGTGTTGTTGTGTTGACAATGTGTAAATGTGCAGGGGTTGCACTCATGCACATCATGACACTTGTATTAAATAGACAAGATCATTAATTAAAGTTCTATTTTAATGAGACTGTCATTGCCTCCTGGCTAACAACCTACGTAATAATGTACTGCCTAACAGCTACATATACCATCATCATTGCAAAGTGTTGACCAGTGGAACATGATGCTTCTTGTTTGCCACAGCAGAGTTCGGATTTTAATCCAGAAAGAACCGGTTACTCGTTACTTTCATTTACACAGCTTCATATATTTTCTTTACCAGAACGATGCAGGAGGGTTTTCAAAAGCTTGCAGATACAGTACAGAAATTAAACTGCTGCATTAAAATTCAATCTCATCAGATAAACTGAGCGCTGCTGGGTTCCTGCATCGCAAAGTTTTTCAACAGATGTAATCAGTTTTTGTTTTGTGGTACCCCCCACTCACTCATAGAAAAAATAAGAATGATTTATACATTTAATTGTATGCAGTGCTTTTCTTTTTATCGTATTTATGGTATACTTGTTTTACTTAATTTTCTTAAATGTTAAGCTTTTAGTTGAAACTGTGGAAACATTATAAAAGACGTAAAGAGCAACCTTTAGTAGTTTTTCCTTTCATAATCCATTTAGCACAGACAACTTGAAACAAGATGCTTTCACTAGCACAATTGTAAATTTAGCTGAACTGGTGTAATACTGGTGTATTTTTTCCCTTTAATAAAATTAATTTTACTTTATGGTCTTTTTATGTCCTCTTCAGTAAAACCTACTCTATGTTGGACAAAATGTAGATACCTTACAACACAATGTGAAATTCAACATAGTGGAAACAAACAGATGACCACTGTTATCTATAGATAACGTGTGGTCATTACTCATGCTCAATCATGTATTTAGTTTTTCACCAAATCATACTCTTCATTTTTCTTCATTTGGATGGTGCATTGCATTCTTCCATGCAGAACGGATGCAGCTAAGATATTTGCCTGAGGACAAAACATACGTGGAGGAGGGTGAGCGTGACACAGAACCGGGGTGACTCCAGGAGAAGCAGGAGGACAGGAGAAGGAGCAGCCAAGACAAAACGTGGAGCTTGTTCCTAAACAGGGGCTGTGTAGCTGGGGAGGAAATGTCTGACACAGACACAGACAAGTCCCTGCAACGGATTCAAACACCACTAACCTCTTTTAACACCTTCACAAGAATCATGTCAAACTGCACTGAGAGAGTCGACAGATGAGAGTACAGTGCAGCCGAGTGCTCACATCAAACCCCACACACACAGATGGAAGGAGAAAACAGCTACACAACTCAACATTTGCAAAGACAAGGCCCCCAATGTACACGCTAGAGACCAAACAAGTAAGTCCGAGTAACCCTGTGTATTGATATCTGAATATGAAATGAACTCTACTGGGATGTGAGATTTTGGTCGTATCGCACCTCTAATCCAGTCCACTAGATAACAGTGTTGTTGGGATGCTGCAACATGCAAATTCTCCACAAAAGACATCAGAGATAAGCAGCAAACCTGCCCAGAGGCGGCTAAATATTGAGTCACACTGCCACTATCCCATTAAACGTTAGCTTTTATCTGAAAACCCCCTGCCCTCGTAATTATCGGTAGTTTGGAGCTCAAAAACAAACATAGCATCCATTGCTGGCAAACAAAACTCTTAGGGACAGTCAGTATTTGATTTATATGAACACTGAATATAAGATGTACTGAGGGGACTATTGAGAGTTTACACTCATCTAACTTTATAGAGCTCAACAGCATAGTTCCGGTCGTAAAAATCCAATTCATTTTCTGCATAGAGATTTTGATTATCAGCCGTGTTGTTGTGCCCATTAAAGGTGGATTTACCACAAGTTACAAGGCAGTGAAACAATGTTAAATGCTCCTGTAGAGGCCACGGGTTTGTGTGATATCAACTGTGTTTCATTTGCAATGTACTACACTACCCACAATCCTCAGCAGTAATAGTGATGTCTGTGATTGATGGAGCTCACTGTTACCGTGGAAGTGCTCATCACAACCGCAAGAATCAATGGGCTGTGATCTGATGTTACATTATGTTTACCCCAGAGTGACCGTGGTTTCTATTTTAAATGAGATGAAAAGAGTCAAAGAGAGTGAAAATTACAAAGTTAAATTCAAGAAGAGAAGTGTTAGAAGTCATCTGAAAGGGATCATTTGCAACGGTTTATGGGATGCGTAGTTTTTTCACACTCAAATATAATTACGTACACAGTCTTGCGCCTTTACCTTTTTTCAACATCATTCATTTCTCCAAATCAAATGTTTTGTGATCATGATTCATCTTGTAGCTGCTGAATTTAATTTACACATTTTTGACAATAAACAAAAGCTAAAGATTTTGTGAAAATAAACGTCATGCCACAACCATCTGACACACACACACACACACACACACACACACACACACACACACACACACACACACACACACACACACGCTTACTTAGCCCCGTACTGTACCTAAATATACGTTTACAGATGCAGAGTATAAATTGTTAATCCAGCTCCAATGCATCACAGCTGCAAGAGGATACAACCAAGATGCATGTACAGAAAAAAAGGCTTTCAGAGATTGACACATTAGGTTGCTGCCATGTTTGCAACTGACAACCATATTATCACGTCTCACCAATCCACATCAAACAATAAACTCAGGCTCCGGTATCCAGCATAATTCCACATGACTGGTTTAATTCAGTCAACAACTGGTTTTCAGCTTTGATTTGCCAAAGTGAACAAAAATCTCATAAATGACTCATAAATAGATAATAAACTGAAAGACTGACAGAGACGTCCATCATCTGAACGGCTTGTTGACAGAGAGGATGAGAATAGGAGCTGAAGTACATATCACAAGATTGTGTGATATCATATCACAATATGGTAAAAACGTCATGAAAAATAAACAGTGTTATACATGAGATTACTAATTTCAGTCTCTTCTCTTTCCCATTTTCTTTCAGACATCTTCACATGGTGGCTTTGCAGACAGCTGTCTGGTGCACTTTCACTTTCGGTGTCAACAAAATCTCTTAATATAAAAAACCTTTATCTCATAAAAGCAGAATTCAACAGAATGCAGCGGAAGACAATGAATAAAATGTGAATTTGCAGCCTCCACTCAGCTTAAGAAACAAATGAAGAAAACATCATGTCTTTGTGGAGCAATAAGAAAACAGATTCACGCCGTATTTCAATCATGTTCTCCGTGGAATTTTTCACAGTTGGTGGTTTGACTCTATTTAATACGTCATCTCGACGTGCACTCTTCTTCTGCAATGCTTTAATAGCAGCTGCCTAGAGAATCAGCTCCAGCAGCTGCTTATCTTGATGAACCAACTCCTAACATTCCCAGCTGTGGATGGAAATGTGCACTCATTCACGTTTTTTCTTTTGCTAATTATTACCCACAGTCTCCATCAACACTGCACTCACACATGCCCTGTTCCTTACTGTCAACTGAATCAGGTTTTGTGACGTAAATGTACATTTTTATAAAAATAAGAGTGTGAATGTTTTAAAATACAATTTGCTTGGAATTACTTTAGATGGTAACATGTTATTGAACAGTAGCACTGCCAGTCATGGGATTTGTTAAAACATTTGTCATAATCATGGTCTTATGATCAGATTATTAGTGTCTCCTGTTTCCTAAACTGTGCTCATTCATTGTTCTCGTCCTCTCACTGACCCGACACCTTCAAACCTTGTGGCAGAGTCATTTCCACTGAAAATAGGACAGCACACATGTCTCAACGTCACTTTTTGAGAAATGAAATTTTCAAATCTGTATTTTTTACCCTTCACTACAACAATTGAAGCCCGACCATCACATCTGCCCCTATTTCAGCCGGTAATACATCACACACAGCAGCAGAGATCTTTGGGCCTCGCTTGTCAAACATGAGAAAAACGTGTTCTTGTTGTATGTGCATAATCAAGAAGTACACAATGTCCCAACTTTGCTTTAATTCCTGGCTCAAGAGCAGGATGCCCAACATACTGGGAGCAGCAGTGTAAGATTTGGTCTTGCTATGGTTGGTGAGAACAAGCAAATGAATTTCCTGTCCTCACAGCAGGTGAAGGATTTCTAAGACTGCCTCTTGGTTGAGATTATATCTTTCAAAAATGGATTTTGGAGTATAGACTATTGGCACATTTGATTTTTCTCAGCACGACACTGAGCAGGCAACAGCTTCTTCTTTCTTTCCCTCTATTCCTCATTTGATTCTGAGCAGCACTGTTTTAAATGGGCTAGTTTAGACAGATTTGTAGTGTATTCATTATCTTTAAGCACATTTATTATTTCTCACTTCTTTGACCCCACGATAAATACTGCTAAGCGTGCTGTCCTACATTTGGGAGCAGCTGATTGCCGTGAGGAAATTTCCTTGGACGCAGTTGTGTTGCTTTTATTAGAAAGGCAAGTCAACAAAGGTCTCGTAAAAATCCACATGGCTCCATTTTCCTTTGAACAGTGTTCATAAAGTGAGCTTCACTCGCTGTTTTGCTTGTACATCTCAAATGGGACACAAAGCGTTATTGTTCGCTCAATGATACAATATGAGACACGGTGTCAGGTCAGTGTGAGCAACGACTTTGATGGAACACGACTACTGTCTAACCAAGCAAGTGGCAGGCTGACATTGTAATGGAAGTCGTTTATTCAACAACACCTATGTTTACTGATCATGACGAGGAAATTCCCACAGCCTTAGATTCTAATTACAACAAAATATTAGAGCCATATCAAAGAAAAGGAAATCGGAGATTTCACTTTTGGAAGATTACTTCTCTTTGAAGAACTTTTATTGACATCTTGTATTCGTCTGCCTTTTACAGTGTTTCTGCAAAGTTACAGAGTCAACAAGATAAATTTCAATGTCATACTTTTACATTTCATTATCATAGCAGCAAAAACATGATGGAAAGCCTGTCGGGATAGTTTGGGCTATAGATTTGTTAATTATTACCATGCGATACGATTACATACAATAAGATATGGTACGATACAAAACTTTTTGATATGATCAATTATGGAATGATTGGTTACGATACAAAATGAATAAATTAAGATGAGGTTGACTCCGACAACTCAGTTAAATCCATTTAGGTTTTTGTAAAAATTGACATTTGCCCATAAGACTTGAGTCTTTTAGCTCATGTTGCTCACCGTGGTGACAGTGGTTTGCTAGAGGCCTGATGGTGCTGACACTTTCATTGACTGACAACTGTTACACTCAAATATCACTCCTGTTATACCGAATGTATAATGTTGTCTGGCAGCCGGCAATTGGATACAAACACATTTTATAAAATGACTGCCTGTGGCAGGCACGGCTTTTTAAGACTTTTTAAGACCTGCAGTTTTTACTTAGTCCAACCCACACACAGAATATCTAGCACGGTGGCCCTGACAGCTCAATACACTGCAGCTTAAGAAAACACATGCAAATTCAGAAAATACACAACACAACCAAACAGACATGTGTGTGGCAAATAGCGCAGATAAACAACATCACCTTCTTGTGCACCGTGGAACAGTCCCTCCAACAACTAGAAACAACTCTGTGACAGCCACGTCACACCACACTCATTAAAACCCCTCATACCACACATCATTACACACTTCTCCTCTCTGCTGACCTAACAAGTAACACAAAATACACAGTCAAAAAAACTGTTGGCAGCCTGATTGGAGCTGGATTCGACTCCCAGTGTCCCGGAGACACGCCATCATGCCAAGTTATAATGTGATCAAATCTGTTTTTCTTTGTGTTGCCACACCTACTCTGCACAGCCACGGCATACTCCTCCAACTCCACCCCTCTTGGCATAGCCTGGTGCAGTTTTAAAGTTTTTACATGCCAAGAAATCACAAAAATGGTGCATTGCAGGCCTCCCATTCCCCCCCACAAACAAGGCCTTAGCTCTGTTCTAGTTCTCTCCAACTTAGGGCACAGTCTAATATAGTAAACGGGTTTTAAATAACTATACAGGCCCATTTACAAAATAATGGTGTGTATTTTATTAAACAGCTTTTCGGGGTATTTTATTCTCCCTCAAAAAAAAAAACACCAGTCCAAGTTCTAATTTGTTCTTTTTTAATGTGGCATGTCCTCGTTGCACAATTCAGTAACAAGCACAAAATGTAATATTGTGTCTGTCTCCACATGCTCAGGGTTATTGTTGTTATTCTATTTACTAAAAAGGTCACTGTTACGCTTTGACCTTAATGCTAAGAAGGAAAGCATCTATTTCCTTCCCAATGACTCCTGTCAGTGAGAATTTAAACAAGTCATTATGCAGCATGTCTGCAGAGATATCTGTTTATCTAAATGTGAGATACAGGACAAAAAAAACAAAATGAGAGGAGTAAGGAAGTTTGTCGAAAACATCTGTTCTGTCTACAAATAAAGAGAATATGTAGTTTTAGTGACTTCTCTAGAACAAAGCTGTGTTTCAAATCACTCAGTAATAACTATAGAGTGCACTTTGAGTTTGCTTTTTTGCAGTGCTGTCTGAATGATTACAGAGATTTTATGCACTGTATCTAGGGGACTCATTGTTTCCCACAATGCATCGTGACACATAGTGTACAACCAACGGTCACTAATGGAGCAATATATACCATCATGCATTGCATTTGCAGCGGAGAGACAAGAGGTGCGAGGGCAACAGGAACAGCACGACCTGTCGTACAAATGTGAATAGAGGCAGAGCAGCACAATACAAACTGAGGCAAACAAATGTATTTCTATTTAAATATGGTGATTTATTTAAAAATCTATTGTGAGATTCTTCACCATTGTTGTTGTTGTTGTACGTCATAATCTTACGACAGTGATGTAGTTATTATCCAAAAGCCTTGATGACATCATAAGGCGGGTTCACATGTACTCTCATGTGTCTGTCATCATCACTTTCTTCTCCTCTTGTGCATGACAACGCATTTTTTTAAATTTTGAAACTGAAGTCTTTCCTGATTTTCGTCGTTTTAACTCGTGCACCTGACTGCAAGCTGAGTTTCCCACCTGGGATGATAAAGACTGAACTGAGCCTAGGCCTGAACACAAAAATAAAAGATATGATATAAGTCAGGAAAAAGCTCCTGCCATCAATTATCGGTTTTAACATAAAGATTCATACCATGAACTTTAGTGTAAAGTAGAATTTTCTGTAATTATATTTTCACTGAGTAACTGGTAAATCTAAAATGCTGCATTTCTGTCCTTATTCTGCCCAGATGTTCCCAACACAAAATTGAGATTAAAATAACAACTTCTACAGGAGCTTCAGAGGCTGTCATAGTACATTACACAACTTAAACTTAATTTAGATTTGATTGCCGTATTTGCTGGCGTCAGTGAATCATCAGAAGTGAAAACGTGCCTGACAGCATCTGACTACAAACGATCAAACTGATGAAATTAACCAGATCCTGTGGACTCTACACCAGCTTCCAATTAAATATTGCACAAAATGCAAATACTCCCAAGATATAAATCAGAGTGATTCTGTCTGCATGTATATACAGTGAATGATAGTCAGGGCCACACTTTTTGCTGCAGTCTCATGTTGCCACAGTTACACATACACACACTTATTGTAATGTCGTTATTTTTGTGTGGGTTTATGTTTCATATTTACTCTGTTAATTAATTTAGGGGCCAGTGTGACAAAGTCAGATTAGTTGGTTACCCGTCATCTTTGGGCTTAACTCAGGTTTTCTAATATCATGTAGCTGACTCAATTTTAAAACAGGTTACCATGGTGATGTATGCTGCAGGACCACCTGCTGCATGGCCACCTGCCTCAGAGCGAGTTGACTTCAGGTTAGTGTTCATTTACACTAAAGTGACAAATAATAAAGAGAAATATAGATCAGGAGAATAGTTTTGGTGTCTCAGGCAGAGAATTAAGGTTTACTACACTAAATATAACATTGCAATACATATAATGAACTTTCTGTTAGTTTTGACAGGATCCCTGACAGTGTCTCTCTCTCTCTGATGGAGGGTCAACCACAAACCTATGACTGCTTTTTGGGTACGAGTGCTATGTGTGGTTTTCTGATCTTTACCCCAACCACTATAATGGGTCCTTCACCTGCTCTGTACAACCTCGCTCTGTGTCACGTTCACCCTCCTCCAAGTTTGTTTCTGTTGCCCTCATGCACATTTGCTGCCTGCGTTTGTGTAAGAAAACAAATAGTTGCCTTGAATGATGACTAATACATGAAACGATAGACATTCTGCTGTTGTCACACTATGTATCGTCATGTCGCACAACCCTAGTCGACAGTGCTTGTGTAATTACTCTCTCTGCAGAGAAGGGAAATAAAAGTTCCTCAGTGCAATCAGTTTAAATCAGTTTACTCTGCACGCTGGGATGTTAAACTAGTTTTTCTTTTTTCCAGCTTTGATTGAGTACGCTACAGAAATGAACTGGACAACAGAGGTGTAAAACACTCTCCACGGCATGTGTTGTGCAAAAATGCATCAATCACTGAAAAAAAAAGAGCCACTTGGCATGTAAGCAATGTCAGGTATTAGGCTGCCATACGATTAAAGCTAATATGTGCTGCTCTTTGCTCTGAGCGAAGGAAGTGAATTATAAGATCCTCTCTACCTCGCCTCACTCAAGCTCATTCCCCAAAACGTGTCAGTCATGTTGATGAGGTGCCTACCAGACTGAAGCCTACTTTCAGGTAATAACTAGGCCTAAAGCTGCTGCAGGCACCGAAGAGGCAGGCAGTTAATACAGGCAACCTACATTTAAAAGCATAGCTGACATTTACCTTTGTTTTTGAGCCAGTCACGTTAGCTGCTTGTCACCACAGCTCCCGTTAACATGAGAAGAGTGGGGTTTTTATGGTGACATTACCAAATGTAGACTGTGCAATTTATCTGTGTTTGGATGGCACTGCAGCATTTAACATAGTAAGAGCTTAATTTTACACATTGCATGGTCTTATTTTATCCCAGTCGAGTGAACAAAAGATAATTACACTAATTCTGTGAGCGAGACCCACATGATGGAATAAGGCAGATTTACCATCAACAGCTAAAAATCATCCCAAACAACAATCTATAACCCAGAGTGCAACACAAAATGTGACCGCACTTCAACAATTAAAAACCATGATGCTGATCAACAAACCAAGTGGCTCCAAATGCCCAACACACACATGCACATTGTCGACAACACAAGAATATAAATAGCTTGTAGAGCTGAGCTAATGTTCAGGGGAACATAGTGATGCTACTTTTAATTTCAAAAAATGATTATATCATAAATGCAGGATCATCTGAGTGGGTTTCAGAGCATCTCATCATATCGTGTAGTACTTGAGAGTCTCATCATCTAATATGTCCATCATGCATTGTGCAGCATTGTGTCGAATAATTCACATGAGACATTAAGTATTGTTTCCCACAGAGTGTGACTTCAGTGTGGAATCTATCTAACAATCCAGTCCATTATATATATCAGGGACTTAGCAACCATTACTTCCACCATCTTTTGTCGTCTTGTACCACACTTAACTCGTCCCAGGTACCTTGTCTCCATATTTACACTGGTTGTCCAGTTGTCCAGCTGACTCCTGCTAACTGGCCAGGAACGAGCATCGGGCATGTTTCTCGTTGCTTCTGATGTCTTTTGAGAGAATGAAAATATATAGTATATTTTGACATCTACATCTTCATCACCATTTTTTTAAAGATATCCCCAGATACCCCGAAGGCTCCCCCCTTCTAGTAGGTACAAAAACAGGTTTTACCTACACAACCAAAGCAATGGCTGCTGGGATTAACATATGTCAATCTAATCTGACATATTTACTACCAGGTTCATTTTAGCCCATAATTTCCCTATTATTTCATATCCAGTCATGTCACACCATGAAACTTCTTGCAGTGTAGAATATGTATTGTAGATGGGTCTAACTGTACAATTTGTTTCTCAAAAGCTGCTCTGATCTATAATCAAACAACAAACATGTACAAGTACAGATCTCAATTATAAAACAGTGTTTACATTATTATGGACACATGCAAGAAAGCTTACCATCTGCCTGCAGAGGAGGATAATTGATGAATGGAACAGGGTAAATGGTAAAGCAGTGCCAACAGATGCTAAGGATGGATAAGATCTGCTATGATGAATATGTGGTTGTTGATATCTGTGTTATTTAGATATTGTATATTTTAAGTAATTGTGTGGGTCTAGCTGGTGTTTTATGACAAACAAACCCAATTAACATTGCAGTTCACAGCAGCTCCTGAGTCATAGACATTTTGTTATAAAATGTGAAGCACGATTGTAAATAAACAAGTTAAAAGAGGAATTAACATGCGTGCTGTAATGCAGCATGATCTGAAACAGGAAGTAAAACAACACTGTCACCTGCTTTATCTGACAAAAAGAAACATGATATACTTCCGTCATTTCATTTACCTGAGTGATTCAAAAATGATCATAAGAGGCTTTTTTCACCTCTCAGAATATTTGACAGGAAAAGCACAGGTTTCATTAATGAAGCTAATGGTGACTTAATTCCTTTTGGCTGCTTTGATCCGTCTATTGTGCACGCTGGCTCACTGTCACGGCTTATTCTTAATTGAACCGTTGTTAATGCTATTAGCGACACCTGGGCTTCTGCTACTGACAAGTCAAAACGCTGCCTAAAAGAAATCCCCACATTTAGCTCAATTACTAATATATACAAATTATATTGGATACAAGAAATTAATCTGTATTCATATATTAATGTAAATCTAAGATTTTCTGTCACATCTTATTAGCTCCATCGGGGAGGTTGTGTTTTCATTTGTTGGTTAGTTTGTAAAAGAGATTACTTAAAAACTACAGACGAATTACCATGAAACCTGGTGAAAGGATGCAGTGTGGTTCAGGGATTAACCCATTCAATTCTGACGTGGATCCGGATCATGGGGAAACGTTTTTTCATTGCGAGGAGGCATTTAAAAAACAAACATTTGATTTCTCAGAGAATAATACATGGGCCATGAGAGGAATCAGGAACATTTAAGAGACTGATATTTATGTGTGTGCAATTTGTTGAAGCTCCAAATAAAAATCTGAATCCAGAGAATTTAAATGTGGTTTCATACGGGGACTGTGAGTGAAAATCCAGTTCTGATTTATTTTTAAAAGTCTACTGTGAAACAGCAGATTGCAGCCATTACAATAACAAGTTTAAAAATGACTCCTCAACATGGCTCCTAAAAGAATGCATCCACTTTAAGGAAGTAAAAAGGCAGACAAATAGTTTAATAGCAGGTCACTGCAGACTAATTTGCAGTGGATGATTCATTTGCATGAAAACTGTGTGCATGATAGAAACAGAGGGGATTTGTTCTGGTTTGTGTGATCTGCGTAGAGTCTGGATCATTTAGGTGCCTGCACTCCACCAACACATTAACCTGCAAATTAAACTTTCTCACTCTGACAAAATGCTAAAGGGATGGAAAATGAATACCTGGGAGAGAAAAATCTTAGTGAGGGATGACTCTAACAATACCTGGCTGCCAAGGTCCACGCGTTCCTTCCTCATGTGTAATTTTTCACTGGAGCACAACAGTCAATGCAACTGTTGTGCAACAGCATAATTATCCACAGAGAGCAGGAGGTATGTAGTTTAATTTATCATTTGTGCAATTATAAATGCTGCCTTGTATTAATGATGCATGGACATTGTGAACGTGTATTATAATTAACCATTCTTCTCAAAGCAAACAATGCTTATCTATAATTATATCTGTGGCTCCATTACAGTCGGTACGTTCAAACACATTGATACACATTAAAACTACATGCATCAAATTATAGGATATGTTCATTTGCAAAGCTTCATGAATCATCAAACGCCATTATCTGTCCACTGTACGTCCCCCTATTATTTCCATGCTGTTGGTTGATGACTTCATGGGCTGAGGCCTGGGATATTTGCTGCGGTGTGTCATTTACACCACTATCCCATCAATCTGGGTTGTATCACTGGCTAAACTGTAGCACGCCCAACACCTCCATTATTCCATCAACATCCTGTCAGTGTGGACGAGAGTGAAAAGCACAGGCAGCGAGGGACTGTGCAGGAAGGAGACACGCAGATTGAAATGAGAAAACTGTAGCGAAGGCCTCATACGAGATGCAAGAGAGAACTCGAGTGCATCTGGATTGTAAATAGGAGGGAGAGGAAATATGTTGTCAAAGGCTTGCTTCCAGGGAAACAAACATCAAACGAAGGCACCACACTAGGTGACAATGTACCTCCTGGGGGGCGGGATTGAAAGACTTTTAAAAACTGAAAACTTTAATACCTCAGGAGTGACTTGCTTGGTTTTGACAAGAGGTGCCCCGTTTGAAATGGTGCGACATGAAACAGGCAAGAATGTTCCTATTCATGTTCAAGGTTGAAAATTCAGCTGGATCTCTTTACTGACCAAAAATAACTCCCTCTCTGCTGCAATGTTTCCTCTGTCACAGAAATGTATTTCTCCTCTGTGGGTGGATAAGAAGAATCATGTCTGGCTGCATACATCTTGCAGGAATTTGAAACCAGTTTGATAAGCCCTCCCCTGAATTAATGTCCTACATACACACGCCACAGCTCACGTGGATGAGTTAAAAATCTATATGGGTCTACGTACGGCCTTCAAAAGCACAGACTGTCGCTGTGCATGTTCTCACTCTCAAATAATCCAAATCAAGCCCTTTTACAGCATTTGTTGGATTATGAGCGGCAGATTATTTTGCAAAGTAGTTGTCCCCAGGTGTTAAGAACATTCCAATCTTATTCTCCACCCCATGATGCTCAACTGTAGAGATTAGGCTCAATGGAAAATCTCACTGAAAGGAAGACAGTGGGGGGGAGAGGTCCAGACAGGCACAAACACACTGAGCATGAGTAGCCAATCAGCTTTCTGCTTTGCACGGGCATGCTGTCCTCAATGCCTATTGCTATTGCCCCCCCCCCCCCACACCCAGGACCAGTAATACCTGCACGATGAGAGCTACGGAGCTGCCATCTGCAGGCGCACTCAATCCCACCATCTCGAGAGCCGCCGCTGCAAAACACACCGCAGCTCTTTACAGCCACCTGCTGTGCTGCACGTAACACAGCAATCTGCACCAGCTCCAACACTCAATGTCTAGAAGAGCTGTTTGTTAAAGGATATAACCAACATGCATAATCAATGAGATGCTTAATCACATATTGAGCTTGTTAACACTTTATTTTACAAGTAATTTCCACATATTGTTCAACGGAATTGTCCAAAATCGGACAGTTTAGGTTGTTTAGTTGTGTTGAGTTTACACAGTTGATGATTTCCAGAGGTACACTGGGAGAAACCAAACTACATATTCATTCATTATTGATTAAATATTGATCACTCTGTTCTCCATATGTTTGACTGAATGCTTACTGGTAGAAAATTGTGCTCATCTGATCTGCTGTGCACTCTAACTCTCTAGGTTCCACTTGATTGGAAATTATTGATTGGAAATGTGCCGTTTAAACCAATAATTAGCACCGCATTACACATAAGTCATCTTGCATATAATTTAGCTATCACCTTCAAAATAATTACAGGAAAACCCAGACTTATAAACTAATTCTTGTACGTTTATCTGCCATAAAATACCAGATTGTGATGTGGTGGAATATACAAGACAAAGTCTTTAACTGTCACAGGACTGAAATTGCATGTACAGAACGTTCATAGTACCGACCACTCTTGTGTATGCATGACAGGTCAAATGTCTTCCAACACACTGAACCGTATTTTATACTTTAGATTTTGTAGTGACTTAATTAAGTATACTAAGGTCAAAGGTCTGGACTTTGCATTTCAGATGCAGACTTTAACACTGCCTTGGAACCGCTGTTTAAATTATAGCATCTTCATTAGTGGCTGAGTGCCTGTCATGAATAATTTGCTTCCAGCAAATCACCCACCCATCTCAAGGAGGAAGAAGCGTATCAGAGCGGTTCAGGGGGTGAACGGAGATCCATTCTCAATGCTTTCTTATTAACACCAGGGCACTTTTCTTTTGTGATTATTACTTACTGCATTCAACAATTAGCTGCCTGGTCTCTCTTGTGTGTTTTCATTAGTACAAAAATGCTGCAAACGCACAGCAGTTGATGACTCTACTGCACAGGTAAATGTTGCAGTTGAATATTTGAATAAGTCCTTGATAATAATGTGAATTAGTCTGTCTAGTGAGAAATGTTTTACTCATTTGTGGCACATCGGTTTTATTTGCACATTCAGACATGCAGATCAATCGTCTTCCTTTCAATAGATTTACAGTGCTTTTGTAGAATAGCCCCATTTGCAAGGTTTAGAGAATTATTCTGTTTAAATATATATGTTGGTCTTCTGATAGTAATACAATGATTTTCTGTTTGTATTTGTGGAATTTGAGTAGTTGACATATTTTCCATTTATAATTTAAGATATCTATATATCTACCTCTGCCAATGAGGTTGTATTTGACAAAAACTGTCAGATGAATTGCTGGAATGGTGCATTATGGGTCAGGGAAGAACCCCACTCAGTTTTGATGCAGACCCAGATCTGAGGGCGGATCCAGGATTTTTTAAATAGGGGACTGTTGGGCCTTGGTGGAGGTTTATGCTTTCTGATACCATTCTAGTTTGTTATATCTTTTGCACAGTATTATGCATTATATCATATGCTACAAAGTGCAATTCACCCTGTACTCTGACATATTAAATTCTAAGCATTTGCCTCAGGTTCATAGACTTGCATTTCCAGCGGTACCTCTCCTCAGAGCCTTTAGGTTTTTAGCTTAGGTCGGATTCATCTCTTCAAATCTTTTCAGAGCTCACAGGCTTTTTTCTGTGTAGCCGACTTAATCTCATGATCCAGAAAAAGCCTACATGCATTCCATGTCCCATCATTTTCCTCTCAATTAAGATTCACCACTGCTAATTCACTATGACAATTTTATCACCGAACTGCTGGAATGAAAGATTAGTGTGTGCACACCCCGCCTCTTTAGAGCACAGCAGGGCTTTAAGCAACAACATTTTTAAGGATCTGGGTCTTCACGCTACATGCAAAATAAAAAAAGTCAGACCAAACCTCTGGATTGGGGACGAGTACACTCAAACCAGCACTGCAGCCAGATTTTCTGTGAAACAGTTCAATTTTTTACATTTGATACTTGTAATGAAGTCCACTGGCTCTTGCTGTGTGCAGTTTAACCTCAGGAAAAACAACCGATGGTTTTTGATGAAGGGGAAAACAAAGCAACCAAATTATGTAAAATCTGAACATATGGAATTCATTTACTATTAGTTGTGCAATATCGCTTTGCATCTTTTCCTGCAATGAAACTATAATAATAAGGGGAGCGTCTTCATGACTTCAGTGTGTGACAAATATCTATTCTGGATCAAACCTTCTCTTTCATAATAAGGACAGGTAGGTCGTGGACCTTCATCTAACCAGTTTCTAAGAAATTCCTAGGATCACTGTAGGAAATGATTTACACTTCCTCACCTCGGTAACAAGTAGGATACCTTGTCTGCGTTTGTTTCATTTTCCCAGCATGTGACTGATGAACAACTATTATTTTAATCATTTCGATTTCCACATAAGACACATTCCCCCATTGTAAGATAATAAAGCTGATTTAGTCATACTTGAAAACACAGATGATGATAGTTCTCTGAACAACACAGATCTAAATATAAAGGTTTAATCTGAGCATTAAGAACATGGAGCGTGAAAGATCAGTGAGATTACTCCTCATCAGTGGAGTTCATACAATTGTTAAGACATGTACAGCAGGAATAAAATAAATAAGAACAGTGCAGTGTGGGTTAAAACAGCCATAGAGTCAAGAACAAGTGTCATTGTTTAGTTCAATTAGGAGAGACCTTTCTTAAAAATGTATTTGTTTCCTTTGTTGTTCTTCATTCCCACCAGGTGTCCATTCGACGTACACGTACTCTCTGCTTATAGTGGTATTCTTTCAGGTGCTTTTTCAAAGCATTTGGAATGGGAAGCATATTAATGCCATCGTAGGTGGTACAGCTGCTAATGACCGCTCGACAGATGTGCTGCAGACTGAAGGGCTGTGTGCGGTGGATAGGGTTGGAAAGCAGGGGCTCGAAGAACATGCAAGAGTTGGGGTCCTTGTAGTGCTCCAGCAATCCTGTAACTGTGGAAGCGTGGAAGACACTGGGGTCGTGCACGTCGAAACTAAAATTGTGGTTCCACTGTTCAATGCGTGCATGAAGCGATCGGCCGTAGCGGCGGAAGCTAACCGAGAAGAGGTAGTCCTCCTGGGCAGAGTCCCGCAGTAGGAAAGTGCCCTCGGGCTTTCCCTCCAGCAACGTCTCTGCCTCATAGCGGTCCATGACCCCCCAGTAACATGGGAGGTTGGTAATTTGCAGCAGGTCTGGAACTAAACAGTGAATGTAATCAATCTGAGTGTGAATGCGGTAGCCATCTTGAGATTGTTGATGTTCAATCTGAGGAAGTATGGCTTTGGAGGGCATGTTGGTCACTGTAACCTCTGGTTCAACCACAGGGTCAGAGATGGTATCGCTGGTGTGGACAGAGGCCGATGCTGAGGCCGAGGCCACCACCTCATCCAGAGTGTCCAAACAACTCTGAAGCAGGAGCTGGTGCTGCTGCTGTCTTTGGAGAAGAAGCTGCTGTTGCTGTTGAGCAGAGGCTCTGTCGGCCCCTGCTAACTCATTCATACCGTGAGCAAGCTTAGGGCCATGCTTGTAGAGAGGGTTAATTTGGGCCGTCACCTCAAATGTGTGGATCTCTGCATTGGGGGGTGGCTCAACACCTTGCTCAATGCTAATTCGCCTGCGCTCTCTCAACCTATCGTCTACATCCTCCACCACAGTAGGCATGGCTGAAGGTGGGGCACTGCACACGACTGCAGAATCCAGCACGGGAGGCTGGGTAATGGGGGCTGTGTGCTGCTTAATGAGATACCACTTCTGAGCCAGCTCAGACCCTGCAGGGAAAGGGCAGTCATCCAACATCAACTCACTGAGATGGATCTTACGCCTTGAGGAGACGCAGGCGGCTGATGATGACAGAGCCTGTGGAGCTGGTGCTGCTGCACTGTGCGTCTTTATTGGGAAACACTGCCCCATTGCATCTTGGATTTTTTGCCGGAGAGTGCGACTGCTGCTCGACCCTCTGCTGTCACCTTCATTTGACGCAGGCAACTCACTGACAGAGCCGACTGTTTCCAGTCCAGGCCTGGCTGCTATACATTCTTGTCCTAGTGAAGAGGCGGTGACGTCCAAACCTGGCCATCTCCAGCTCTCCCTCAGGGAACAGGAAGATTGGTCACTGCTCTCCAGATCACTTAACAGCTCACCATACTCGAAGCCATCACTGACAGGTCGCTCAGCTGCTGATTCATGGCAGGAAAGGCCCTTTTTCTTTGCCTTTCCACCTTTCCGACCTGTATCCCGTCTTTCCTCTGACCGGCTCTGTCTCACCTTGGGACGAGCCCCCCTCTCTCGATCCTTCCCTCGGTTCCCTGATTCATTTGGTAGTGACATGATGGATTATGGGGTGAAATGGCAACTGTTGCGCCGCTCCAGGGAGTTGCCAAGCGATGACTTATTAGCAAAAAGTTTCCCATCCACTTCCCTGGTCTGAGATGCCATTATCGTTGTCCATGCATTGTGGACCTACAGACTAACCTGCAAAACAAAATGAGAGTGCTGCTTAAAGCCTGCAGGTTTTGTTTTTTTCCCAAAATAATTATATCGTTAAAACTGTTTGAGAGAGATGTTAATTTAAGACACGTACTTGATGATCCTTTTTCATATGTTTATATTTGATTTTATTTGAAAGCTGTATGGATAGTGGTTATTACAATACACATACTCAACAAGTCATGTGACCAACCATGTTTATCTAACTTGATCCATCAAGATGGAACCTCATGTGGTGTAATTGTATTAAGTGAGAGAACATGCTTTTACTGGATTTGAAAGATTCTATGTCTCCCAATCATATTATTAGTATAACACTATTGGACATGATTTTAAAAGGAATATGAATGTGGGAGTGGAAAACAGCCCAACAACTAATTGAGGAAACTGGTTTGGTTTGTAATTTCTTTTCAATAGTTGAGGTAATATGCGTTATCTACAGATGATTAGGTTGAACTGTGTTAGTGGTCAACACAACACAATTTGCTATAAATGAGGCAAGTTTGGAGCTCTTGCTGTTGACTGGTGTCTTAATTATGGAACAGCCATGCATGCTGTTTGCTTTTTCTGTCAAATTGAGCAGGTTGCACAAGGAGCTTTTCTGGTCAACCACCTGTTGTCTGGGACCTTTATTCCCCTACCTTTACTCAGCTTTTGAAGGAAAGCATGTCAAACCATTTCAATTACATGCAAGTTTATTCAGTGATTCATGTAAAATGGACTGTGTAAACTAAAACGCTGCATAGTCAAATTGTCTCGGCAATAAATTACCTCATATAAGACATGCTCTTAATCCACCCTGGCCTTCATATAATTATCATGGCAACAGGGTCATTTAAAGGTACAGTGTGTAGAATTTTGTGATATCTAGTGTTGATGTTGCAGCTGAACACCCCTCACCTCACCCTCTCCTTCCAAACATGAAAAAGAAACTGTGGTAGCCTTTAATTGTCATAAAAACGCAAAAGGTGTTTAGTTAGTCCAGTCTGGACTAATGTAAAACACATGGCGGCCTCTGTAGAGAGGGTCCCCTCGATGTAAATACAAAGTATTTCAATATAAAGGGTATTTTCTGGGGTAGAGAAAACTACAATTCATACAATTTAGATGAAACGAACTAGTAAAGACATCATGACGATTATTCTACATTAAATTTCTGTCATTAGTTCCCTTTCACCTAAATCTTACACACTGGACCTTGAAGTGTTCAACACTAGAAACATATATTGAAAAAGAATGTACTATGGATTGCAGTTCTCCCCATGAATGGTGGCAAACTAGTGCTCCCTTAGAGAAATCCCTTATAACAATGTTCTTTTTTAGAAATTGTCAAAAGTTTAGTAAAAGAAAAGTTCATGGTGCAGAGAACTTCAAAAGTCTGTTTCCACTTCTGTGGTTTTTGTGGACAAGACAAATCTGTGACTAACATCTGGAGTTTGTTCCTGAAGGCTGAATCATAAACAACACAGAAAAATCACCAGAGAACATGACATCACTGTTATGGATTAGAGATCATTGTCTCAATCCTGTGGCTTCTTAACTTTAGGAGGAAGTTTATATTAGCTCTGAGGTTTAAATTACTTACATCCATTGTTATTCTCTAAACCACAGTAAATTCTACCTTTGAAAAAACTATGCCTCTGACAGAGGGTCAGAAACACAGAAGTTACAGTTCAACAAATAAGAAGCTCCATCTCTAAGTAACATGAACTGTGAGGCTGTTTATTTCCTGGAGCATGTTTAGAGCAGTTCCCCATGTAGAGTTACGTAGAATCTGTAATTTTATACACTGACAAAAGAAAATAGCCCGCTACGGCAGCTAGCTTTGTGATGTAAAAAGTTAGGTAGATAAGAACTGAAGCTATTTTAAAAGTCAAACCCTTTTTGACTGTGAAAAGACTTCGATGTCTGTATAAGCAGAGAGTTTAAAAGGTTTAGTAAGGATCCTGGTCAAAGAGATGACGCTCTGTCCTCTCACCAATCTCACAATCTAGAGATAGTGGAGCGTCATTAAAAGTAAATACTTTCAACCATTCCCACTACTCTTTAAGGTGGCTGGAGTTAAATCCTAACTGAACGCAGATGTCAGGTTGTTCAGAAACACACGCGACTCATAAACATATTTACAGCAGAACACAGCGAGCGACAACACTGGCGTTAGCGTCGTTAGCAAGCAGCTGTGGGCGGCGGGCGAGCTAAGTTAACTAGCCACATGCTAACTTGGATACTTTTGCTCTGTAGGGAGGAAACGTCGCGTTGTACTTACAGCTACTCCAGTCGAGCTTCATCAACGACGTCGACTGAGAACATCCCGTCGCGGCCGGTGTCAAAGTTTGCGGACGAAAGAGCTTTTTGTTTCTTCTTGGACGAACTAATGACGCTAACAAGGCGGCTAGCTCAGGTTAGCTTGATAAATGCACTGCTACCGAGCCTGCGGTGCGACCCGGATGTATAAAAGTAATGGGGGAGGGAATGAAGAGATGAGAGGAATAGAAACGTGTGAATAAAGTAAGTAAACAGCGACAAAGCAGAAGTGAAGTTGCAAAAGAACTGAACCTCTTTATTTGGACTGTCATCGATCAGACGGATGCTGCACTTCAGACCATTCACACACGTGAGAGACAGTAAAAAAGTAGAGTGTTAAGCATGGGATGCAAAAGGTTTCATAAAATATTAGAAAATGTCCAGGGGGAGTCATCAGAATTAAATATAAATTGTACAAGACAAATATAAGCAATGGAGCCACAGTTCAGTTTAGTTCAATTATTATTATTATTATTGTGTTTAAGCCTGGCAGGGACATTAAAGGTTCACTGTGTAGAATTTAGTGACATTTAGTGGTGAGGTTGCATGTTGCAGCTGAATTCCCCTCACCCTCAAAAGGTGTTCAGTTTGGACGACTGTAAAAAACAAAACATGGCGGCCTCCGTAGAGAGGACCCGCTCCCGATGTAAATACAAAGTATTTAACTAAAAAGAGCCCATTCTAGGGTGAAGAAAACAATTTGTACAATTTAATTGAAACACACTAGTGAAAAAATCGCTTGGATTATTTTATATTCAATTCTGCCAATAGATCCCTTTCACTTAAATCTTACACACTGAACCTTTAACAACATGATCTGTGGGTAGAAGTCTCCAGGACGCTGTACCACCATGTGGCTGCTTTGTATGTGAAAATACACCAAGCTGAACTCTTGAAGTGCACCCCCCCTCCCCTAACCAATCGCACGCCCCACTGGAATGTAAACATGGAGTAAACATATTCCTTGGCCTGTTATTAGTGTTCAGTTTACTCATAATCACATCGTCGGTGGCTCAGATAAGCATCGTCATCCCCTGCTGCATCTTCATTATGTGCAGACGCTTGCAGAAATCTGCTGCATGGTACCTCTGTCTATTTTCAGTAATGCGTAGACCGCCCAAAACTTCAGAGGCCACGATAAGGATGATCTGAGCGACTTAACGCAACACAGTTGATATACAGTATAGTGAATAGTTAAAAATAAAAATAAGATCTTAAAGTTGTCAGCATTGCACTCGCTGAAGTCCTCTTTGGGCATGAGTGCGAAGCTTTTAGTAAGTCAGATCTATCCAAGAGCCTGCTCTGAAGAACTTCATGACTAGACTACTACTCAAGACCATTTTATCAACTTGTTGAGGATAATGGACCTGTGCATTTCAGGCACCACATGAACAGTTTTAAGAGGACATGACAGCGAACAGCTCAGTCACAAGGTCAGGAAAGGTCATTCTCTCTCATCACTGCATGACCAGAAAAGCAGGTGTTACGTGCCCCGTAAGGTTATCACTTGAAAAATCAACAGAGACTCAGATGGAGTCCATGGATTAGTGGGTAGAAGGGCTTTTGTTTTCAGGCTCTACCCAGCCAGCTCCTGTGCGAGAAGGCTTCAGTTCTTTAATGCGTTACATAGTGAGACAATGGAGTATTCATGACATCACTTAACATGAATCGGGCATTATCCCAGAGAGATGTAAACAGTGACATTTAGGCGATATAAACATACAACATAAGTTGCAAGATTTCTTGCTCTCTAGCTGTTGGTGACACTGGGCGCCATCAACCACCATGTCCTCTATCTACAACAGTGCTGTATTAGTGTGGCAAAACATGCGATTATAGAAAATAAGCATAAGTTATCAATATCACGGGAGAGTAAAAAATACATTTGGAAAAGATATCTGTAAATAACCTTTTTTTCACTAGACCGACCTTCTATGGCTCTGCTGAAATAAAAATGTGAATGGTTATCCCTGCCTTATGATGTAACCAAAAGTGATCCAAAAGTTAAGACCATATTACACATACATGCACCTCCGCTCTGCCACATTCAAAGACAGAGGCTGTATAAGACTGTTTTTGATTCAACACTGATACCACATGATAATGTTTGGGTTCTGAGACTGAAACACAGAGACACAAACAGAAAATATGGACATCGTCAAGCACCTTGAAAAGTATGATTCATCAAATCATCACGTTGGCCGTTTGAGGAAGAGGGCACTGTGAGGGTGAGGGCGCTGTGCTCCGGAGCATTTATTACAGGATCAAGCTTCATTTTCCAAAGCCAATCATAAAGAGGCCAGAGGTTTGAAATGGGTTTCATTTAGTTTTCTCACCGTTTGAGTGCAGATTGAAAACACTCTCCCCTCCTTCCCTTTATCAATTCAATATCAGATCAGCTCTCTGCACAGTACAAACCACACCGGCCCTTATTCACCGCTCTGGGATTCCTCGGCACAAAATGAGATTCATCATCATTTACGTTGCAGGGCATAAAATGACAGAGACAAATTGCAGCTGGCATTAAGTCTTCAAACTGCTGTTCTTTTTTTTTTTTTACAAAATTATACCGTTCTGTTGCACTTCACTACAAAGATCCTTTTCAAATTAACCATCGCACAACCTTTCTCTTTGGCTTTGTAGAAGTTTGGAGGAGGACAGTCACTTCTACTTTGACTAAGTGTTCAGGGAAAATGACCAAAACAACAGGTATGCCGACAGTTGAATTACAAGCTTTTGTCTCGATCCTTTTGGTCCTCAGTTTCTTGCCTTAGCAAAAAACAACTTCTCTAGAGAGGAGGAAAGGAGCCAAGAAATGAATTTAAGTTTCAACCAACACAAGCTCTCACTAGCACTGGTTACAGAGCAGTTAAGGTGGCTAGGAAGTGTATTGGTGTCTGTATATCAACACCTGTCCACCAGTTAAGTGAATTCTTGGGCCAATTCCAGTTTGGTGCCTAATATCACAGATAATTTAATAAAAGTGCCTTGTTTCTGGCTAGACTTTGTCTGATTTACACATTATGCAGTGTGATCTGGATAGAAACCCTTGCTCCACGGCAGGAGGAAAAGAAAAGTAACTCTTAGGGCAGAAACCCTTTAAGACAGCACCAATCGACCGCTTTTCTCTCAGACCGTGGCAAACTGACCCTCTGCACGTCATGTCACAGTCCTGCAAGTGACACGGAGCAGATTGCACAGTTAACCTTTGTTTTCTCTGTCCTGCAATATAATAATCATCTGTATTCCATTTTTAATAAACTTAGTTGTATATAATAAAGTACAAAAATATTAGAGAACATATACACAGTTTTTTGTCATTTTGTAGTGACTGCTTTGCCTGGTTTTCTTAAGCATACGTATATCTTTGTGCTGGGTGATGAGGAACTGAACAGGCCTCAGATGAAGTGTATTTTTCCTTCTCTTCATATTGTTGATGTCCGGTCTGTTCCATCTGCGGAGGAGATTCAAAAGAAATTATTTTCAGGACATTCACAATCATGAAATATACAGCAACGCTCACATTTTATCCTTCAAGAGGAAGTGCAGTTTCTTTTCCTCCTGTCCCACAGACAGACAAAGTTATTGATGCCTTCTTATGTGTCCATTAATCTTCACCTTCATTGCCTTTCATACATTTTTATGGTGCCTGCCATTGAACTTAACATATCTTATATTTATTAGATACATCACTGGATGAGTAGCAGCTCCTTCCACAACCTGAAAAAAACACACTTCACTTCCTCCAAAATAGGAATTTTTCCTCATCTGTCATGGCTGTACAGTGTTTCACATTAATTATCTCCACTGTGGCAGCCCGCCATACTCTCATTTGACCCGCCACAGTTTCATGATGATCTGAATTTCTTTTAAACACTTTTCATAATAACTTAATCGTAGAGCCGTGTGTGGTTCTCTTTGCTGTGCTGCCACACTTGCTCTCTCTCTTTTACTGACTGTGTCAATGGCCCATCAAATCATCCACTGAGTCTTTACAGTCCTCCGCAGGCAGTCAGAATTCTGCATGACACCAGTAAATGCCACTCTCACATGCTGCCACAACAAGTGTTCTGCAGGTTGGCATACTTGCCCTTTCTGTGCATCGCACACAGAGGATGCAGCTTTACAGGGAATCATTACAATCATAATGAAGACCTCTGTCTTATTTAAGCCTTCATCATTTTATCCTGTCGCCCTCTGCAGTTAAGCTGTATAAAGGCCTGGTCACTACTTGAGGACATACAGCAACCAGCTGGACTTGAATTATTAGTTTGCTGGTGCTTCTGGAAAACACTGCTGTGTATTTAAACCTATGTGATATATCATTTCTTTGCTAACAATCTATATGATGAAACAAACTGAAAGTCTAAATACTCGATTAAATTCAACAACAATCTGTGGATATATGACAATGTGTATTTACATTTTGAATTTGATTTCAGACAGTAAGGCCAACCAGACTAAACTCACTCTTAAACATGCGCTGCTGTTTTAAAGTTTGAGCACATCTCAGTTTTCCAGGTCTTCTGTAAATTTACACTTGCCATCATTTCTTTTAAGATTTTAAAAACTTGTTAAACTCAAACACCGCCTTTGGCCTCAGTTAACGCTCCACCCTGCCATTAGTGCTGTTTATTTCTGTCCTGTTTATTTTCTTTTATGTTTTTGCCCCTAGTGACATATGTTAAGCATCCTTGGGTCTTTTCAAAGGCACTATATAAAGTCAAGTTATTATTATTAATACTCAATTTCATCCATTTTTTTGACTCATCTAGCAGTAGAACACACTCTTTCTATAATGGAAATTAAGAAATGTTCAGAAAAAAGCCCAAAGCCTTTTGCAGAGGTTCCCCAATATGTCATCAGAGGGTGTAGGAACTAAAAGGTTTCACTTATTTCCATCGCTACAGTGAGGATAACTAAATAAATGAATCCCCATAAAAGGCCCATTTTCTATCAAATGAAAATAACTTTCAGTGTTTGGTGACCTACCTTTACCATTTACTTTTGTACAATTTAATGTGATTCACTGGATTTACGTTCTAAAATTTTTGACCGGTAGAGTACTTGACTGTACACATGGACACAATAAAACATCAATAACCTTAACTGTCTCTGGGAAAAGAAGAAAAATAGTTCTCTCTCCACAAGAGGAACCTGGCAGCCGAATAATCTTGTATAAATAAGATGTTATTTAATATTAATACGCAAAACTAATGATATGAATTATAAAAGTCAACAGTATGCATAAGGGAAGTTGTGCGTGAACTATTTGGTATATATAACTTTCCGTGAAGGACAGTGTATTAATAAAATCCTTCCTCACATTGCCGAGATATAACACATAATAAGGTGTTGTTGTTGTTGTGTAGTTGATAGTTGAGTGAGGTTTACTAGCCAGTGGCATATTTAGTACCAGGCTGCCTAGCACACTTACCCCCTAAGGCATGCTCTGTCATACTGAGGCACAATGACTCCAGCGTGGGGTTGATCTCCAGGTCAGCACCTGGAACTTGGCATTCTGGGGAAAAGAGTGAAAACATTTTAGTCAAAAGAAAGATTAAGGTTGATATTACATCACATATCGCTATTAGGTCTGCATTTTTACACCTTTACAATACAGCCGATATTATAAAGAACCTTTTAGCCCTGTTTATCTTTGTTTTGATTTATATAAAATGATTGAAAGTTGATTTAGTTTTAAACTATTTCATCTCTTGATAACTTGGGTTACAAGAATTTAATGCTATCAGCTCTATATCCACAAAAATCACAGCCCACAACAAGTAAGAAGTGCATATTCCTGTAAGTGTATCAGCAATAAAATTTCTTTCAGCTACGCCAATTCCATGCTATCATTTATCCTGACCAAACAATGTCAGGCACACCCGTTAATCTATATTATATTGTTACTCATTGCGTTTTTGTCCAACAATCATAAATACACTGACATTGGAACAGACTACCCCCATATAACTACTACTGAAACATGACATTAACATCAGCGACTTGACAATTTGATTCAATTGAAGCCAAAGCTAAGAAAATAACAGGACAATCATTTTCACTGACAAGAAAACATCAAGTTCAAATGTAGATTATCTGTACATACAAGTGGGTAAGACCCTTTCATCTCTGAAATCCTTTCTCTCAGTTCTATGGCAACAGTCTAGTGTATATTTGTCTGGAATATGACACAGCTGACATTTCACTTGCTTACAAATCACAATGTGACCACTCAAGACATATTCTGTTGTCAAGCGTAAAGCTAAATCTGTCTCAAGTGGACTCAGACATGGTACGTAATAGCAGTCTGAGAAGGGATAGAGTGTGAATAAGCTTGAAACTGAAAGCACAGGACACAGACCAGTGATGACCATTTGGGTGTTGAGTTTGACCTTTGACTGATCTTTATATTCAGCTGCAAGTCTGTGCAGTGATGTGAGGAGTGATGCCTTGACACTTTTAAATTGGTTTCTTTTGAGTGCCCACAGGAATAGACTGTAAAACTCAATTCTTTTGTTGTATGCGGTCTCTCAACATGTACATGTTTGATTCATTTTAATACAATATGTTACAATGAACCTAGAATACATAAGACACTCCTCATCTGTAAAAGAAGATATTTGTGGTCATGGTCTTCCGAAGGGTTCATTTTGAATTAATAAACATATTTAACAGTAATATTTATACTATGGATTCTTTAAAACCGAGATAATCTTTTAAATTAGACTGATATTGCCATATTATCTTTTTAAAAATAATATGAACTAAATGTTGTCCCTTTAAAAGATTGGAATTTATAACAATGTGGGGCTGGTCAGTTAAATTTGTGGCTTTAAAATCCATTGAAAACATGATTATATAAAAACTGTCACACATATAAATGTGTGGAACCTGACACATGAAACAAAGCAACCACAATTATTATTATGTATATTGTATGAGGTGACTGATTGTTTACTGCAGCATTATATCAAGTTATTTGGTCATTTTCACAGATAGACTGTTTCCCAAAAAGACGTGAATCTAATAATCTAATGATTGATCAAACTTTTCTAGTTTAGCTCTAAGTGATAATATTAACCTGAAAATAAAAGGACCTCTAGATAAGTGTCTGTATTTCTTCTGTGGTGAAATGTAAACAGGAGATTGTGGAAGGTAAGACTTACAGAGTATATGAAAATGAAAAGACAGTCAGGCACAGACTGTGGGTTAGAGCATTCACACACATTAATGCAGAATAAAAAAGGCCTGCCATCACACAGTACCTTGCTGCTGGAACATGAGCATGGTTTGTGGGGAAGTGTGGACAGGGAGTGAGTGGGTCCGCTGCACAGTGCTGCGACTCTGACTTGGCATGCTGTTACTGCCCCCAGGGTTGGCAAACCACAGGTTCTGTAGAGGAAAACACAAGTTCTTGTTGCATAAACCCACTCACTCTGGGAGGTAGACGTGAATGGTTTATCTTTCAGCTAAATCATTAAATAAAACTATTCAAGCCAAGATGATGATGAATCAATTTAAATCGACATATAATGCCTAACCCCTGCTGTCTTGTGTGTACTGATTAAAAAACCAATGCCTGTTGTTCTTTAATTTCTTTTCTTTTTAGAGTAAATATTTACCACGGTGTATTGTGTGGGTTAATACCCCAGGCAGGGCCGCTGACAGGTTTGGCTGGGCCCGGGACAAAATTCTCTCAATGGGCCCCCCCCCCCCCAAAAAAAACCCACACACACCTCTACTTTCTCAGTCCCTACCCTACCCTTAAATGACGGAAATTCAAAAAAATACTCATTACTCAACAAACAATTTATTTGAACATTTTAACATTAACTTTGTGTGCCATGCGCCAGACTTTTGTGGTGTCCAGCTTCTTTGCAAGCTTGTGTTCTATGGAAAGCATTGCCAGCCCGTTGAGCCTCTCCTGTGACATCTTTGAGCGCAAGTAGTTTTTTATAAGCTTCAATTTGCTGAAAGCTCGCTCACCTCCAGCCACAGTCACAGGCATGGACAGGAAGATCCTGAGCAAAATGCAGAGGTCCCCATAAATGCTCCTGAATCACTGTGTCTTTCTCTCTCTCTCCCTTCACTCTCCTCCCCTTCTCTCTCACTGGTAGCCTGTTCTTCCTCTATCTCACTGGTAGCCTGTTCTTCCTCTCTCTCATACTGTTTGGTAGCCTGTTCTTCTTCTCTCTCATCCTCTCTAGCCTCTCCTATAAAGGTGAACATATTTCGATAAAAAGGGCTATATCTAAATTAACAGGTGTCAAAATGAACCATTTAAAAAATAACAAATTGAAAACCCCTTAATTTGATGATTTAACACAGAAAAGAATAGACTGATCAACTTGGCTAACTCTATCCCAAAGACTACAAAAGTTTAAAAATCTAAGGTTTTTTTTTTTGTTCCCAAAATTGTCAAACGCCGAAACACAACCACAGAATTCGCTTGTGCAGCTCCCAAACACATGACGTCGGGATGACAAGCCCATTTATTACGGATAAACCAAAAGGATTATTTACAACTTTAATTGGATAGGCTATGGATATGGACTGAGTGAAGTTATGGCTTTCAGAATCATACCACAATAAAACTCACGCTATTGTATTCACTTAGAGCTCATTAACTGCACATTTCATCGACCATTTTTCACTTGACCAAGGGGAATCATGTCAAGGGTACTTTTATTTATCACCAGACCCGCGTGTATGTCCGCTGAACTTCCAGAGAATGTTTGGGGAACAAGGCGGAGCCCATTCATCTGGCGAGTTTCAAGTTAACGGCAATCAGAAACGAAGTTACAGGCTACCCCAAAACGTCACGTTTATAACCCATTCGTTACATCCAACTCATCTAAATGGCAATTCCACATGTTGCCATGCCACTGGCTTATTTTAAACCATGAGCCGCGTTACACTGGCTGTAATTCAGGTGACTGGGAATTATTCTCAAATCAATTCAGCCTGATTGGAGTGCGCAGCGCGTGCCTGCCTGAAACATTTGCGGGGTAATGTGCATATTCTAAGATTCAATTATATATAGGCGTATGAAACACAGTGTAATAAAGCCGTTGTGGTTATCAAATTATTCAATGCCCCCTGTCTGTCTGATATTGATCTCCGTGTGACTTTCTCATGTGGTGCTGCGCTAATATGTTTGACACACCGCCTGTGTTACTTGACGACGGGGCTGGAAAAAGTTGGCCGTGTCTTACCTGGCTGTGCTGCACAGCTGCCTTTACTGGTACCTGCAGCATCACCTGAGTCTTTTCTGAAATATCTATACAGAGATCCCCTCAGGCTTTCGGCTTCTTCCTCTCTTTTTCGCCTTTCTTTTTTTTTTTGGGCTCATGACTTGTGCATGTTGAATCGACTTGCGCAGCGCGCACTGACCACTAATGGAATGATGTCGTCTTTTTTCTTCTCCAAAGACCAAACCATTTTGGCATTTGATAGGGGGTTATTGGCCGTTTTTTCAAGGGCAATGAAGGCAAACAATCTAGGAGTCATTAATTGAATGCAAATAAAGCACTTTTCTTCTCTAAATCAACACATTTTGAAGTATACATACAATAATTAATCCCAACTTCATGGGGGTCCAGTTATGGGCCCCCCCCATTCCAGGGCCAGTCCAGGGCCCGGGACAACGTACCCGTTTGTCCCCCCCTGTCGGCGGGCCTGACCCCAGGTATAGGAAAAAGAGAAACTACAAATATGGAGTCAGGTTGAGTAACTGCAATCAGCTTATGTGTTTTCAATCAACTTTCAAAAATAATGAACCTGACTTGACTGATAAATCTATTTTGTCCACAACATAAGGCAAGTTTTATGTCCAAACCTTGTATTAAAAATGCCCATCCAATGGCAGTAATACTAACTTGTCTACCCTGGCCTGCCAGCACAGGATTAGTGAGCGTGTGGCGTGGAGATGCTCCGCCAATCCCACCAGGACTCAGAAGACTTATGCGACTGGCTGGGAGTCCACGAGGGGTCATTTGGAACTGCCTTTGCCCTCGTCGCCCTACACCTCCACTCACAGAGCCGGCTGTGGGGAGGGAGTTGGACCCATACGTCCAGCTGGAGTAAAAAACAAAGACAATATCCACCAGAAGTCTGTGAGTGAAGAAAACTGCAAAGGTTGTTATTTGAAAATGAAAGGCAAAGAGTTGAGTGTAAAGAGAGTATCAAATCCAGCTGGTGTGACCTAACTGTTAAAGATGGAGATCAAAGATAAGAGAAAGTCTCACCCTTTCTGTCGGTACACAGGCATGTCCAGCATAGCTTTCCGAGGGAAGAGGCGGAGCAATTTGAGGACCTGCTGCTTCCAAGAGACCAGCCTCTTCTTGTGAGTTTCTGTAAAAGCCTGACAGAATATAGAGACAGCAGAAGAAAAAAGGCATCAAATATTGAAAGTTACAGGAGATGCTTCTGAAATTTGCATGTTTTCTTTAAGGAAAATGTAAGTTTCATTCTTCATTTCAAGAAAAAAACCCATAAAACAATAGATTATTCTCTGTCACTAACAATTTATTTACATTTGCCCATGTGATTATTTCAGGTATATACTTTTGGTACAGTGAGATATTTAACACGCTATGTACAAAACACTTTAACATGTTCAGCAAATGAAAAATAAACTTCATGCGCAGTTTCTCACCTCATGTGTTAGACACTTCTCGATGAGCTGAAGGTAACAGCTGATATTCTCCTCATCTGGCCTGGACACCAGCAGCTGGGTGCACACTGAAAAAAACAGGATTTAGATATTCATGTTCACAGAGTCTTATTTTGAATTAGGAATGTGAAAAAGAAAAAGAACAACATCACATTCTTACCTTTGCCCATGACACGGGTGAACTGTCCAGCAATGTCGCCGTCTGAGATGGGTGTGGCTGAGGAGTCTCCATCGCAAGGGGGTGGGTTGTGGGTCTGGAAGCCCTCTGAGACTGGCTCTTTATCTGCTCCTGTTTTTGAGGCTTCTGAAGGGGAGGAGGCGGTTTCTAAAGTAGGCTGTGCTGCACTGGGTGGGATGTAGGCCTTGATGGGTGTGGTGACGATCTGCTGCAGCTCCTGAAGGGCATTGCGGAGGTTTCCCCCCTCCAAAATATCCTGACAAGAGATGAAACATCAGTCTCACAAGCTGTGTAAGCTTTAAGTTCAAGGATGATGTTGTAAGTAGAGAGTAACACATCCAAGCTGTAAATCTGGATTAAAGCTTTAAGAGGCAACATTGCTCCACAGAACTATCCTAGAGGAAGTCACTGCATCTTTACCAGCTCCACTCTGACTGCTTCGGTGCCAACAGAAGAATGGGGATTTCCCAATGGAAAAGTCACATGATCATCAATGAGTACATATATTTTTATCAACACAAACAATATACTGTTGTCTACTTCTCTAGAATCACAAGTACAACATGCCATTTGAATTACCTTTTCTAAGGACTTGAGCACACTCTGCCTCTCTCGCAGTTTCTGGATACTCAAGGCAATCTTATGCCGTGCTCCTTTAGTGACATTCTAATAGGAGACAGAAAATAACAAGATGGCACGAGAAGCAGGCAAGTTTATTCTTGTGTGAAAACACTGGGCAATTTATACAGTTACTAAATAACGAAGCTAATCACCATCTGTTCCATTAAAGCCAAGGGGCAGAGGCAAAATCACACCATTTATATGTGTGACTGGCTTGATATAACTGTAGGGTGCTTTGCTTAATTTCATGCCTCATTGAGAGTTGATGTATCATCAGGTTTGAGGACAGTAATGTTCACAGCTGATAAGGGGGGTGGAATAACCAAAGCTCTGCCCTTGTGTATGTAAAAGGGTGGTTTACAAACCTGTGACTCAAGGTGCTGCTCTGTGAGAATCATCATCTCCTCATAGGTCATCTGGGAGAAAAGCGATGCATATTTATGAAGGCGGAGACTTTTCAGCCACGCCGGAACATCTACAGCAAACACACACAAAGTAATGTTAAATTTTGGATTATATCACCACAGCTGTTAGCTCTGCACGGCTTTTAGCAGAGCCAAATGATATGAGTGTCCTTGGCTCAGGTAGGTAATGAACTTTGACCTTTCATGCCACTGCCGTCCTCCTGGAAAGTGTTGCGAGCGGAGCCCTGTTCTTCAGTCTGTTCACTGCCTGAGGACGCGACGCTGCTTTGGGGTGAGAGAGGTGCATGATCTGTCGGAATAAAGTTCTGTCGCCCTCCTATGTCATCCTGGCTAACCCACTCAGAGCCACAAGCCTGGGGACTGGAAGGAATTACGGACATGGACTTCTTCAGAGGGCTGGGCTGCATCTGCCCACCCAGACCTGGCAAGGGAAACAATCCAGTTATGAGGATAATGAAAAAAGTTCTAAAAGTTCTATTGTTGGTACCTAGACAACATTCTGGGACATTTAATAAATGCCCCCCGTTATGCATAATATGGGTAGTAAAATTTGTCCTCACTGGTCCCATATATACACTAATACCAAGTTTATCAATCTCTTTGTTTGTAAAAGCAAAAGATGAATGAGAAGCATTACCTGTGTTATTGCTGTTGATGGGAGAGGACATCCCGCCTGGGAATGGCATGTGTCCGTTCTGGCCTGCAGGAGATGTGCTTGATGATGAGGATTTGTCGTGCCAAGCAAGGCCAGGGTCCAGAGCCTCAGCAGAGCTGGGCCACTCATCTGAGCCCTGGCGTGGGTGGTAGGGACTGGATGGAGGCCGAGGTGCATAGCCACTTGATAGGTGTTCCTCCAGGTGGTTTAGCCACATGGCCAGAGAGGTACGGTCATCCAGTGTGGTCGCAGGGTGGATAAGAGCATAGGAAAGCAGCTGTCTGCTTTCTTCCACAAACAGGCTACTCTCAATGGTGTGACTCAACACCTTCTGCAGCAGCTTCATGTACTCACATTTGGCCTCACTGTTGCGTGGCTGCAGCAGAGGCAGATGAGACAGCAGCAAGGAAACCACTTTCTCTTTCGGTTCCTGATGCCACTGGCTGACAATCGCTAATAACAAAGGGAAAATCATCAATTAATCTTTTATTACTGATTAGCCTTCTGAAGAAAAGCCATCTATTTGAGAAAATTCACACCAACCAACAGCACATGATAAAAAAACACTCATCAAACTATTAGCTACCTGCATTGTTGGCCTCAGCTTCAAGGATGTGGATCTCTGTGCAGTCTGCCAGCCAGTGTTCAAGGCAGATGTGTAAGAAGCGAGCCTGGGTGCGGGACACCCTCTTCAAGAGGGACAACAGTGCCACCGTCTGTTCACACTCATTCCAGCCTTTAAACCAATCTGTGAGGATACCTACTTGGTCTCGGAACATCATGGCGTGTCTCCTCAGTAAGGAGAACAGGAATGTGTGGGTGGGGAGGGGGCTACTGCAAAGACTGCTCTCTCAAACACAGACAGGATCAGTCTCGCCCCGCACAGCGGGGTCGTGCTTGCAACAGTCCTGGGATCCCCTCAGATTGGACCGAGGGGCCCTCACATGGTTCAGGTGCAGAAAGAACTGTAGACAGGTGAATTCACAGACCGTGTGAATTACTGGGACGTTGTCTTATGAAGGGAAACTGAAAGCGTGTCAATTGTCACTTTTAATGACCCAAACTGGAAAAGTCTTCTTTCACTCTTCTATGTTCAGGATCACATCATCCATACCCTATTAAATCAACAGAAAAGAGAAAACTTACAAACGACAAAAAATAAGCAAACTTTAAAATCTTAATCAGCCACAATTTCAAACTAATTCAGCTTTTCTAATGTAAGTGATGAATGCTTCGACAGATTAAGCTGATCCATACCAGTGATTAAGTATTGGAATTTGCTCTTCCTGACCTACAACAGTTTTGTTGATGTAAACACACTTTTCTGCCTTAAAGCCGCAAAGGTCTTGCGATTTTGTTTGAGGATTTAGACAGATCATTGGCTTCAGTAAGTGAAAAGCTGGACTTACAGTTATCTGTATGAAGGTAAGTGGAAAATAAATTAACAGGATATTACAGCACACAGCCAAAATGAAATGAACAGACTGCTATAACCAGTCATATAAAAATTGGAACATAACATCAAACTAGGTTTTTATAATCTGCCCATTGTTGTACATCTACGTTTACAATACAACGTCCAAGGTAATGTAAGGATATGTGAGGTAAGAGGTGACTGATTAAATGTATAACTTCCCAAAGACTCTTACCAGTGTTGCTCCGGCTGCTTCAATCATAATATGTGATCATAAAAGGTGTGTTATAAAAAGATTAGAGTCCAGGCCACCGACACTAGCAATGCTTATCTCATAGCATTAAAATAGGCTGCACACCAAAAACCAAGGGCAGTCATTGGAGCCCTACATTTACAACAGGTCATTGTTATGAAGTTTATCAGGCAACGTAATATGTCAAAACTACAACCACCAGCACTGCAAATGGTGACACCTGTAACATTACGAGCTAAGCTTCTGATTAACAGCAAACACGAGTGTCTGGCTACGAGATCCCTGTTGTTGTGATCCCTGTGGGGTTTATTAACTTCACACAGGCTAACAATACACCCGGCAGCATAGCATTAGTTAGCCGTTAGCCACATTTAGCACGATCGGCCTAGTCAATGATGAGGGATTCGGGATTTGTATTGTTTTTCGTGGAAGCTGTTGCTGCCCCTTTTCTCCGCCTCGGACTTCAAGCTTAGCGGCACAAACAGGGACGTCCAACCGCGGTTTAAATCGACACCATGTTGCAGCTCGTTAACCACACAAAGTTGTAGGAATGGCGAGTTACAATGAAAGCAGGCGAAAGGGTTTGTTGTTTACCTTTGTCAGTTGTCACTGGTTAGCGAGCTAGGCTAAAGTGCTAACGCTCAGCTCGCTCGACGATAGGGCAGGGATGGCTAAGTGCTAGCGCTAGCTCCTCTGCTAGCGAGTTTTTGCTAATAGATGCAATAACGTTAGCTCAGCGGAAAGAAGCGTAGATTGATCCCAGACGCGCTGCTCCTCACGGGGATTCGTTCACAGCGGCGGGCCCCCGCGGCTCTAAACACACCATGCTGAAGAACACACGTAGAAAAATGTTTATTGCAATACAGAACATAAAGAGTGAACGCCTGGAGAAATCTACTTCGATTTTAAGTTGACGTAAGACGTGGGCACGACGTCATACGTCTGGAGGGTACGTCATGTTGTGTCCCGCCCACAGTCCGGAAAATAAAAAGCTTAATTTAGGCGGTGACAGATAAACACGTGTCTTTCTCTAGTAGAACAGACACTATGGGTATTTTCATTTCAATAAACGTTTCATTCTTTTCTATTTTGAACATGTAAATAAAAAAAGAGAAATTAAACAAACAAGTGAAAAAAAAAACTGAAAACAAGTATTATTTACAATCTGAGCAAAAAAAAACAAACGCTTAATGATTTAATCTATATATTGGAAAAGGAGAGAGAACAAGTACAAACTTATTTGTACAATATCCCCCTTCTCCATAAACCATTAATTAATAATGATCTTATACTTAACCCAGCTTCCTATACATCTATAAATATATATGTAATGATGAATTCAACATAAATAATACAAAAATTATATATATATATATATATATATATATATATATATACACCTACATAACCCAAATATAAATATAAACAAAGTTGTTCTTTAAAACAAAGAAAGAGGAAAATAAATGTTTTTCTTTAATTCTAAAACATATTTCTGAATAATCAGTAGTATGTCAGAAATAAGTAATATATAAATAACACATTTCTTGGCTTGTCTTTAAGCCCAAAACACCACAATCTTTTTCAATATTTTTTTAATAATAAGTAAGTAAAAAGTTTATTCATATAATACTTTTAAAAACAAAGTTTACAAATGCTTTGTCAATGATGCAAAGACATGATAGCCAATAACAATGTTGAGGTGGTCGAAAACGGTAGAGAAAATAAGTCAAGTTTATTTAATGTAGCATTAAGAAAGCGACGTATTGTGTTAGTTAAACAAAAAAAGCTTAAATAATCATTGTGATTTCTTAGTCAAAGTAAAAATGAGGAAACAACTAATTATTTTCTACAAGAAATATTAGGCAAGTAAAAGTGGATAAAAGTGTAAAGTCACTTTAGTTTCAACTTGGTCTTTTAGAGCATCTCAATGGAACAATTGAGAGCTGAACTCCCTGAGCAACAACCCACATATCCTCAATGATTTCTCATTGTACTTTGTATATATATATGATACATCATTTGCAAATATTGTGTTCATAGTAGAGTGTATAAAAATGCATGTTGACTGGGTTGCCACTCAATTTAACAGTTCACATCATCTACTGCTACGTCAATGCCAATGGTGATGGGATGTCCCTTTGTGTGCCATACTCTTCACCCCAGAGTAATAGTCTTTAAGAAGTAATAGAAGTAAAAATGTATCTCTCTCCATATAACTATTTGAAGAATTACTGATGACATGTATTTGGCATCAGTTGTATTTGTTGACTGGACAAATGACTGAATCTTTTGAAATATTTAATTTCTTATTAACAGAATCTGTGGCAAAGTAACATATGGTTTGCAAAGGCAGAAAGATGTAGGTGGTAAAATCTTTAGGAATCAAAAAGGTAATTATACAAAAGGTGACCTATACTTTTATCATTAAATTTAATGACAAAAAATGTGTTTATATCCACACCTATTTTGCAAGTCATTCATACTTTTGATGTTGTGTCTGATTGGGATATTCTCTGCTATACTCTAACATATTTGAAACGAGAAACCCTGATGATTTCACTGAAGAATGGCTGAGGGACCAAATGAGACGTTTTCGCTAAAAATACATTTCCCAGCCTCCCGTCCAATGTCAGCTGGGATTGGCTGTTCCAACCGAAGTCCGAACTGAACATCAAATAAACAAATAACAATTTATATCTTTCGAAAATGAAGCACAAACAGTGATTTACTTCATGGAATAAAAAAATCCTTTTATAGATTTGTCATTTGTATGCAGTGTAAAAGAAAAACAACCAACTTTTCTTACAAAATGTCACCTGCAATTTATTATCGGTTTCAAAGCTGTAACGCATTATGACATGGAAGAATAAAGACATTTTCACACAATTAGACAGAGACCAACAAAGGAATGGTACACAGATACCTAATGGTGCTTGAGATAAATCTAAAAACTGGAGTGAACAGAGATGTCTCCGGTCCAAAGCCAATGTGCATCTCGCTCACAAATTTCATAGGGGTCTTGTGATCACAAGTGTTTTTTGCTGAATATACAGAACACACAGAATTGACCTTATTCACTGTCACTGGCATCACTGGAGTCTGAGCCTCTCTCACTTCCACTTCCACTCTGAGCGCGGGTCTCTGAATGGTCACTGCTGCGGTCGCTGTGTGCTGGAGACGCACTGCGACTCCTGCTACCGCCCCTGTTACCTCCTTCATCCTCACTTCCGCTGCCCTCTTCCCCGCTGCTCCTGGCAGAGTTCTTTGGCTCGTTGTCGTCGTCGTCGTTTTCCTCGCTGTCATCGTCACTGCCGAAGATCTCTTCCTCGTCTCGCATCTCTCTAGTCCTGTCCTCGCCGCTTTCACTTCCACTGCCGCTAGCTTTCCTCTTTCTCTTCTCTCTGTCCTCATTGTCATCTACATCCCTCTGTTTCGGCACTTCCTCCTCCCTCTCAGATTCACTACCAGAGTTATCTGCTTCACTGCCGCTGCCTTTCTCTTTGTCATCACCTAGACAAAACAATGCAAACACCACACAGCAAAGATGGTGAGTGAATTAGCAGAAACATTGACATTACCACAGTATAGTGGTAGACAACACAGTAAAAAAGTCCTGAGAACTACAGAGAGAACATAAAAAAACTGACCGGAGTCCTGCATGTCTTTGTCCATGTCCTCTTCTTCATCTTCTGGCTCATGGTTCTCCAGCTGAGCTTTACGTGCTTCCTGAGAATCATAACAAGGGGATCATCAAGGATCAATAAAAAAAAAATGCAAGGCCATTACCATTAAAGCTATATATCAAATAAATCATTTTTATGTCTTACTGAAAAGCATTGTTAAATGTGAATTAATATACATACAACTTCATTATCTAAATATTAATATGGCATTTACACACAACCTCCCATATCAGTCCCACTGCTGTATTAATAAACTTCACACCTTTAACCTATGATACAACCTGTGCAATTATCCTATACTTTACTGTTATATCTTTAAGAACCACAACACACAAACGAATGTCCAGTGTGTTGTAAATAATTCAACTTCAGATGCATAATTACGTGTTCCAAGCCTTAAAAACAACTTGAAAGTGTATTGTCGATAAAATGAAGAGGAAAATGACAAGCACACTCACCTGAGCCTCAAGCTCTTTCTCGTTCATGTCTCTGTGCTTACAAACCAGCACAGCGTTTGTGGTCGACTGTGCTCCAGCCTTAGCTCTTCTCTTGCTCAGACGCACCCTGCAGGAGAGAAGACAGGCTGTCAGACGGCCTTCGAAAGCTCCATACATCATTGATAGTAGCGAGTTTGTTTTGTGTGTTACGATTTGAAATCAAACTTTCTAGAGCAAAGCAACAGACACTTCTACGTGTACTTGTTTGATCTAAACACACCAGCTGCATGTATCACTACAGAAAGCATATTTCCGTTTTATCTTGTTGAGGTGCAAGAAAAAACTCTTCTCCAATCAATGATTTACCTCGTCTCAAGCTCATTGTAGTAAACACCATCTCCATCTCTGAAGATAAAGAAGTAATTCTCCTCATAACCCTTGCTGGCTTTGTTCTTGACGTTCCAGTTGTACTCCCTGGCAATCTTGTAATCATATCTGAAACACAGAAAATCACATACATTTTTTTTAGACAGGTTAAAGACAATTCACAAGGTTATTTTTAAATGCATAAAAAAAAGATCCAGGATTTGCCTGATGCATCATCATTACTTACAGATCCTCAGGCGAGTAATCCACGCCCTCATCACAGTCTCTCTTGCGCTTGCGAAGTGTGTCTTCATTGGGCAGGAAGTAAGCCACAAATTGGTTTCCTTCCTCATCCATCATACCTCTGTATTCAAGAGACAAGAAATGCACATTATTATTTCAGAAATCTTTTTTTTGTCGAATCACAGGTCCACACAAAGGATATTTTGTAGGCACCTGATCATGGCCTGAGACATCATTTCCACTCCTGCTGGTGCTGACATGTCTTTAGGTGCCGGATCAGAGTCGAAGATGACCTGAGCACATGGATTGATCCACATCTGAGGAGAGAGAAAGCATAAACAATATTAATGAAGCACATAAGAGTGCCCAGTGTCAGTTTCATACATTTCCCCCTCACAACACAGCCCCCTGCCACAGTGCATATGGCATTCAATTTGAAAGCATCCACACAGACTAACAGTCAATAAACTGTCTTTTAAGAAGCTAGCTCACCTTGAAGTCAGGGAACACAGGTAGAATCTCCACAGGAGTGACTCTGGGTTTACTGTAGTGCTGCGCAATCTGGGGAGAAACAGCAACAACATGTTGACAAACCATAGCTTTTTAATTACCTACCCATACATGTTGACCACTTTGGGTAATCAGCTGACCATTCCAAACAGTTTTTCTACTGTACAGAGCAGCTCCACAGCAAAAGCTTTTGAGGAAGATGTCTTATTCATCCCAATATTTGCAATTTGCAGATATTGTTGCACAATCCCTATCAGTGGAGTTGCAAACTCTCCGAGTCTTTCAACACCCAGTTTGAAACTTCTTTCCACACTCTTAATTTTGCTGGAGGTATACAGGATTTAAAAAGGATTTAGCCAGCCTCAGAATATCCTCACTTACAGATTTCTGTGCATCCTCAAACGTCTTCTCAATGGCAGAAATCTGGCTGTCTCTGTCCTTGTAGATCTCTTCTTCTGTAAACTGTTGTTTGACAGACACACCGATCCTAAACACAACACATATCAAGATTAAATACACCGAATCATAATGTACATCTTTCTATTGTTAAGTGGGTCTGAGTTAAAAAGCAATAAATTACTTACTTGACTTCCACTTTCTCATTGGAAACGCCATATCTGTTGAACTCTGTAGAAATATACTCTGTCTTTCTCATCCATGGGACCACTTTGGCATGCTGCTGTGACCTTTGAGAATAGAAAAACAGTAAACCAAAAGTCTCCACATAAATTTACAATATTGCCATGGTGCCAATTAAGTAGACTTACCTCTTCGAACTGGATGGAGCCTGGATGTCCTCTTCCAAGAGTTTTTCATCCGCGGGATCCAACAATACTATCAATGTAAAAGATTAATTCAGTCTATACACACACACACATTTGATTTTTAAGTCTTCTATACACACACACACATTTGATTTTTAAGTCTTCCGGTAAGAAATATAAAAAAGATTTTGGATTTGTGATCACAACTGAAGACTTACTGTTGGGGTCGATGCGGTATGTGTCTGGGTTGATGAGATCAATGGTGACCCCGAGGTCTGGCTCAGTCAGGAGCTCATGCTTGTGTTGCTTCTCTAGAGAAGTGGCTTTATACTGTACGAACCTGCCATAGCAAACAAACAAATGAAGGGATGTGTTTAAGACCTCATTCAGACCTAGTATTTACATCTGTCCTTTATCCTACCACAGGTGGACAACAGGTGTGAACGCACCCAATGCATCCTGAATGTGTCTTGAGATCTGATCCGTCAGACCACATTCGGTGATCTGGTCACATGTGGCCCAATTATTTTCGCTGTGTGAAAAGGAGCACCTGCTCAGCTAATGTCTCTGACCCAGTACTACTCACTACTACTACTACTACCTACTACTCAGCCCCTCCTGACTATCTCCCCTCAAACACATCTGTATACTCAGACAGCATAAAACAGTATCATTTGACCATTATAGATGGGAATAATTTACGTTTATTTGCATATAGAGCAGGGGAAGTGAGATCACTAAAGCTCACAGGAGACACATTCAGGACAAACTTACAAACTTAAAGCTGACCACTGGTGATCAAATCTCACAGGACAGATATTAACACCAGGTCTGGACACGGCCTAAATGTTAAATTCATTCCCCCAATTGTTTTCCTTGGGTGAATGTGGAGTGATGATTGACTGTAGTTACCTGTGCTGATCAAACGGGTATGTAATGAATTTCGGATCAAAAGGGATGTCGGGCAAGCTGTTGCAGTACTTCACGCGACAGACGACTCCTGACCTGTCGTGGGCACAGAAGGAGAGTTGTGGTTAGCCAGTCGTTTGCCCACGCTTCACATATTTCACGTCACTGTACATGATGGCAAATACAAAAACAGTGTCGAATCCACTCACCTCTCTGGGACAGTTCTGTGTGACGACGGTCTGCTGAGAGAGAAAACAGCCACATGTGAGATCTGCAACCAGCATCACAACCTACTGCTGGATCAAAACATGTCAGAGTCTTCTGTTCACGTTAAATCCCAGATGTTTGTTCCGTCAGTTAGCACTCAGACCGGCTAACCGTGGCTAGCTTAAACTAACTATACCTATCACTAACATAAAGTCAGCCATTTTATTTGAATCCAATGTAAAACAGTACAATGGCAGTAAATTGTACTCTGAAGGTAACTAACGTGACTGGTAGCTAACGGGTTAGCTTGGGTTAAGTTGACATTGCGCATGCTTGTTTATCTCGCTAACTAGCATTGTTGGGTAACATTGCGCACAAACAAACACACGCCACAGACTCCAGGCTGATTTAGGTTTGATAATAAATTGAATCGTGAACCGAAGACAGCCGACTTGTAAAAGCGTGTTGAACTGACCTGTGTCCGTCTTCTCGTTGAGCTTGTGTTTGAATCGTTGGAGCCATTTTGTAAATAACAAAGTGCTCCAAACTGAAAACAAACTTCTCTGCTTGCACAGATAATCAACACAAACACGCCTGATCTCAAACAAAATACTCGATCCGAGTCAATCTTAAACTCCGCCGCTAAATTCCCCCTCGATCATAATGCATCTTAATTCAGTCCTGGAAGAACAGGAAGACCCACGGTTCCGAACACGGATCTGGATTTTAGAGAACGCCACCTACTGGTCCGGCATGTGAAGCATTGTTGAGTGAGTTCTTCTTCTTCTTGGATTTGGCAGACGAGACGCTACAATGGCGTGTTGCTGCCCTCTACGCTTTATTGTCAGTGCTCTTTATGATTATTCACATGGGTTTATATCGTCCAATGTTATGCAGATAGTCGGTTTTTTCATTCTGGTCCAATCGTGCAGGTTTAGCAGGTTGCACAGATTAAAAACTATTCCTCCAGTTGTTCCCTGGTCTCTGAGTATTTGTCTTGTTTCTTGCATTGGATGAGGATATGTTTTCCTGTTTCTGAGTCTCCACGCTCACATTTACCATCCAGGTGTTTTCCAATCAGAGCCATGTATTCTATTCTATTCTTTCCCCGTGGGCAGCCTTCTTGACTAATGAATACAAATCTTCATTCCCCTCTATGCCTGTTTGTATAAATAAAAACTACCTCACACTGCTTGATCAATTACTGTGGTCTGGCCTTGGATTGGAGTCTTTTATTGTAGTTAAGGCTGCTGCTGAGTCACTGCATGACTCAGCATACAAATTAATTATCATCATAATTTCTGCTGTGAATACTGACATCTGATCAGAAATCTGGAGTCCATTTTTAATTCCTAACCGTGTTGTGTATTCACCAAAAACATGCCTTTAAAAATACTTTTGTCTCAGTTACAATAAGAGACCAAAACTATCAGCTGTGCAAAGCATACGCTTTAATTAAAAGAGAACAAGATGGAATAGAAAAAAAAGACAGATAATCTTACAGGTTGCAAAACGATACATATTTTTAAGTATTAAAAAAATACTTTTATTTCATTTAATTGATATGACATTGACAAATGATTTCCATGAAATGATTCTGTGGAGGTGAGGACGCTGGGAGAGCATCTTCACCTATACCAGAGGATCAATCAGCGCAGGTCAGAGCTGTTAGCTGATTGATCTTAAGGTTTAAAAGGCAGCGGCTGAGCTGCCTCACAGGACACTCAAGAGACACACAAGGACTGAGACGGACAAAGACAGAGCTGAAAAGCCAAGTTTTGTGTGATTGATGTTAGCTCACGTGTGTGATGGATAATAAAGATGCTGAAAAGTAACTCCTTTGTCTCTGGCGGTGTGGGAGATCCCTGTGGCATGCCACAGATTTCTATTATGGGGTTACACCCTCATCACCACAATTATTTTCCACATATTCACAGATCTATTCAGCACCTCTCGGACATAACATTTCTAGCATCAGATTCACTTCCACGGCTCTCAGTCCTACCTCCTTATTTTCATCAGCATATGGAGCTTTTGCACTTGCCATGAAGATGGCTTAGTTATCACCGGAGCTCAGAGTAGAAGACAGACACTTGACATGAGCAAAATCCATTAATAAAAGACCAGATATCTCTGGAAAAATTTAAATTAGACATATTGCAACTTTTAATAATGATGTTTCAAGTTCAAATTATGATCCTCCTGATGCCATTTGATATACTATAGGTGAGCGTTCTTGAAATTAAAACTATAAAATCCTTGGAACAGGAAACATACTCTTCACAATCATCTTTGCTCAAGGTCTTGACTTATGAAAAAGCCAAGTACATGATTCCACCACCAAAACAATAAGCTCCTTGTTCAGAGTGCATCATCGAACATGCACCAAAATATCTGATAACTGTCAGCAACATTCATACGCCTTGTTTGTAACGGACTTACTGCAATCTAATGTTTAAAACACAAATATAGCTGTAGACACTGACAACTGTGGTTGCATAGAACGGTAGTGTGATCAAAATATCATCTTAGTGCAAGTCTTCAAATGGAGTTTAAGAAATGAAAGAACAATGTCATGAACTGAACCTCTGTATTGCATTTTTTTTTACATTATTTTGCTTTCCAGAAAACCTGAAAGTGAAAATGTTACAATCGGTGGAGGTGACACACTAATCATCGTGGATCTTCCTGTACGTAGTTGTGCCTTGGGTCATGCTGCACCTCTCCACCACCTATCTTTTAAAGTGGGCTGACAATGACTTATGTTAGCAAGGGCTGTGCACAGCAGTGTGATATGTTCCTCTGTCACACACAGTAACTGCACAGCCCATTATGTGTCTTCCAGTTGACATCTTGATCTTTTTCTGACTCAGTCTCTATCTGCATCCGGGTGTCTACTATTTGGAGAGAGAAAAGAGATTAGACCTGCAGGCCCACACAGCTCAGATTTCAAAATAAAATATTATTATAAACCCAGTTATTTAGGTCAGAGGAAATGTTCATACCTGCTTAACATGTATATCAACTGTCCAGGATCATCTGCAAAAACCCTGCAACATTAAAAGAAGGGGTTCCATTAAAGAATTATGCTCACTAACCCATGAACTGCTCAACAATGATTCCATAATGGACATTGCTCATTAGGTCCTAAGTGTTTTTCCCCTCGATTGGATCATGACAGGACTTAAGGACCCTTAAAGTCTAATTTTGGGCCCTATCAAGGAAGTAGAGATGATGTGTTGCCTTTCAATTTTTCTTATTCACCTCTGTCAGAGGTAAGTTATTGGAGGGGGAAACAAACACAGATCACAGGCGTCTAACACTGGTAATCTGGTCTAACTTGTGTCACAAAGCTGATTGTCAGCTGGGTTGGTTATCTCCAACCCTAGGCTTTCTTATCCAGCTACAGTTGCATTCGTGTGAAACAGTCAGGCATCTTAATTACAGACCACATTGTTTGCAATGTGAACAAAACATTTCAATTGTTTAAGAGACTGAAAAAGTTGATATCAAATGAAGGGAAATGTGTACACTTTAATCACCTAATAAAATGGAATAAAGCTGTAGAAACACTAGAAATAGCCTAAGAAACTCTAAAGATAAAAACAAGTGTGAGAATTGCTATAAATATCAATTATTACAGAGCAAGTGTTTTCCATAACCACTGAAACACAAATCATACCCATCTCCCCAGTGGTAAAAACCCCGGTCCTGGTAGAACATGGACAGAAACAGCCACACGCTTATTGTCTCCACCCAGAAGATAACGAACAAGAACCATAGCGATGACAGCAGGACTTCACACAACATCCTGGAGCTCTGTGAGGACAACACACACATAGCAGAAACTTTAACTGTATTCTGTGACTAGAAAATATATTCACCTGGGCTCTGGCATTTTCTGTGTCTGAATGCAGGTTGGGTTGGCCGACGAGAGGATAGAAATATGTTATTTATACAATCTCTTTCATGCATCTGGTTTATTGACACATGTTCACGGAAAGCAAATAATAACATCATGTACATGTGACCTGGTCTGATGCTTTCTGTCCTTGTCCTTGTCTACGTCACCTTAAATATGTCCTTCTCCCTCAAATATGTGAGTTAAGTTATTATTATAGAGTCTATCAATAGATAACATTAGCATTTTCACTTACTCCTATATCACATCACAACAAACACTTCCTGCTTTCCCCTCTCATGTGACTGAACTAACCAATAAGAAGCCAGAAAGGCCTCAGCCTAAGGTAAATGTGAAAGAACAACAGAGGCAGATTGAACACATCTTTCCTCCTGATGTCATGATGCTAATGTAAATATCTAAATGTGTAAGTATGTAAATAACTGTACACATGTTTAGTAAATTAACATAAGCACACGAATGAACTTAACTTTCAACCTTACATTACTATAATGCTGCCATGGATTTATGTAAACAGGATACCTTAATGCTTTGTACAGAGAACACGATATCCAATGCTCCAACGTGTCAATTGTAATTTAAACCAGATGTTTCAAACACTTTGCTAACACCCACTTCTGTGTTTGCATTACTGCTGGTAGAGGAAAGTTAGCAAATCAGTGTCCAGCCATTCCAGCTAGATGTCGACGTTTAGTCCATCGACAACACGTAACTTATCAATTATCACCGACGGTGTTGAATGAAAGGTCAAATAATCCGGTGATAATTTATCATGCGAGTTAAAGTCGACCTGCAAGTAGCAGTGCTAACCAGCTAGCTAGCTAGCTAACAGCTAATTGCGCTGGATCCTCTTGTGTGTACGTCGGTAGAAGAATCGCTGCATGTTGTTTTGAACATTATTATTGTTCACGTTTAAACATTTAACCAACGCATCGCTAAAGGAACGGTTTCAGAGTTTGAAGCGACACGATTAGAGCAGATGAAAACACTGGTGCTAAATCCGATTGTTCAGAAACATCCACATCGTTGTCGCCACAGAGTAAGTACCGTTAAATAAAAGCTCGATTCCTCTTTACTCACTCAAATCAAAGACTGTCGAGACAACATTCCTCCTGCACGCTGCCTCAGGCCAAACATTCACTGTTGTTTACAAAGATCATCACAAGTCACGTTGCGCGTGTTTCCGCTTCTGGGACCTGAGGGTGAAAAGCTCTGGTCCGCGGCCCCTCAGAGGTCCTGACACGTCTCCTCTGCAGCCACAGACTGAAGCTGCTTTCACTCAACTCCAGATAATCTGCTGACGTTCTTCAGAGGGACTTTAATCCGAGATCTCAAATATAAAAGTTAAGGTGCTCTTTGACATCTACTTTCTCACCACGTTCTGTACTTTTTGCCCAATCCCCATTTGACTTACTAAAGGTGAGTGTTAAAAATATAAAATCCTTGAACAAGTAATAAACTCTTCACAATCATCTTTGCTCTAGGTCCCAATTTTTCATGAAAAAAACAGAGTACATGATTCCACCACCAAAACAATAAGCTCCTTGTTCAGAGTGCATCGTCGAACATGCACCAAAATATCTGAACTGTCAGCAACATTCATACGCCTCATTTATAACAGATTTACTGCGATCTGATGTTATAGCTGCTACAAATATAGCTGCAGACAGTTACAACCGTTGCTTAAAACGGTAGCGCGACCAAAATATCATCTCAGTGGAAGTCTTTAAATAGAGTTTAAGAAATGAAAGAACAATGTCATGTACTCAACCTTTGTATTCCATTTTCTGCGACATTATTTTGCTTTCCAGAAAACCTGAAAGTGAAAATATATAAATGTTACATTGGTGGTGACACATTAATCATCGTGGATCTTCCAGTATGTAGTTGTGCCTTTTTATATGTCTGTTTTTAAAAATACATTATTTTTATATTTATAATTGCACAAGCACAACATAGCAAATTCCTTGTAATGCGTAAACCTGCTTGCCAATAAACCGATTGTGATTCCAACACGTGACAGATGCAAAAATACAAAAAAATCATATGGTTTAAAAAGATGTCAAGATAATTTGTCGTGATAAGACCCAGCAGAGCGAAACACGTCATCTCAGCAGCGTAATGAATATGCTGCCTCCTGCCTCTGCCTGTGGTTCCACCTCAGAGAGGAAGAACAACAGGAAGAATTTGTTGCTGTTGTGCTGCTGCGTTTTGCATGTGTGGAAGGAAAACAGCTGAGAAAATCCAGGCCCAATTCAACTGGGTTCATCCGCAGGACACGTCTGAAAACGGCTTTTTTGAGAACACCAATGCCTGAGTGGAAGCATTGGGACTTTCTGCAGCATGTGAGAAATCAGCAGATCCTCCAGAGGATTCACAATGAGCGAGTGAGATCCCTGATGATGTTTCTATTATGCAACTGATGCAAAAAAAAAGAAAAGACAACGAAGATGTTAAGAGAGCTTTTGGTGACAAGGACAGACGCCAGTGTTGATGAGTTGTAGACAAAAACATGTAATCTCTGCAGCTCCATCCTGCCTCACCCAAACACTCCCAAGATTTAAGCGGAGCAACTCCTGCTGTTATTGTGCATTTGTGAAAAGCAAACTCCAGTAAAACTCTCCAGTCTCCACCAATTGTACGGACATACTCCAGAGTTTCCACTTTATCGTGTATGAAAACTAATGTCGCACATGAGGTGAAAACACACACACACACAGACACAAGGACATTTATACTAAAATTACTTTATTACAGCTGATTTCTGTTCAATATCCCTCTGCCAACACAATAGTAAATATACAAACATAATAGTAAATTTGATCCTATTCTTATTCTGTTTTGTGAATCTTTTTACACAATTTAAACCCACTTTTAGTACTTTACCATCTCTTATGTAACATCTTAATAATCTCTCTGACACTCAACAAGTTCCACCATCTATACATTTTAATACAGGTTATGAGTTGTAGTGGTAATGTGCCAAAGAAGAATACTGACACCTTCAAAGAAATGCAATCTCTTTTCATTATTCGCCTGTCACCACATCATCTTTTCAAGCCTTTTGTACTTTGGGCACTAGATGTGAACCAACTTGCTTTTTTTTTGTTTCATACATTTCATGCCTTCCGCCCAATACGACCGTGGAGATGAGACAATGCAGTGGTATCTGGGCTTGGCAACTCGGGTATGGCACAGTGTTTGACCATAAAAAGGATCGCCATGTCCAGTTGCTGATTCTCATTCAGTATCCCATATGCTTTCAGTCAGTAGGACAAAATTTGACATCAAAGTTTAAGTAAAAAAAAACAAAACAGTCCAGGTTGGTGGAGAGGGTCTTCTGACTGACAATGATTGACAACGACATCCAGACTCCCTCACACACACAACACTGACAAAAGTGAACAAAACTTGTGCATAAAAACTCAGGGTTGGCATGTGTGGGAGGTTTGTTTGGCCTGACATTGAACGTCTTGGCCTTGGCTTTTGACTGAAGGTCAGATTCCAATAATGATGAGTACATTCCCCTTTCTCAAATATCAATAAATCAGAAAAGAAATGATGAATGAAAGCTGCTGTATTACAGTAGCTGGAACAAGTCACTTGGCATTCAAGAATAAAAATTAGGGATTTTGGGACCAAACCATATATACGATGATATAATGCATATTTTCTAGGTAGGATATATACACACTGTAAACTGAAATCCCACCGGTTTAATAAAGAGACCCCAGCATTTTTGTGTCCTTAAACGTGATAGGAATATATCACAGTATGACATTCAGAAAGAGCCAGCCTCAGAAAAGCTGGCTCTGAATCAGACTGGAATGGGGACAAATTGGTCAAATGTTTGCAGAGTGGGGGGGGGGTTAGAGAACTAATGCTCCGAGATGGCCGGTGACTAAATAAGTGGCATTTAGAGGAGATGACAGCAAAAACATGCATATGAGGCATTTTGATTCTGTACACAAGACCAAGAAAATCTTCCAATGAGCATATATCCAGACAATTCAACACCACTTGAACTTTGAAGTGAAAGGTTTGCTAATATCATCATGTTCTGTCAGTTAAACAGTTAGTTTTACAAATTATTTTCTGAAAAAGTGAGTTTAGTCTTTAAATGTTTTCTTTGATAAAATATACACATATGAACATTTACTTCCAGCGTTGTGATTCAGGGGAGCAAATATCCTTGATATCTATGGATAAGTATCCTTAAAGGCCTTTTCTGTATGGAAATGGGAAACCTCACTTGAACAGGGAGACTAAAGGTTAGAGGGGCACCTGACTTAGCCTGTGATATTTCATCAACCAGAGAGAAGGGAGTTTGTTCAAATAGGAAGAGTTACAGCTATTAAAGGAATACCCAAGTGCTTTTGCCACATTTGTACATGGCCGTTTTTCCAGCGTGTGTGTTGACCCGATTTTACTTCCACACATATACAATCATGCAAGTGTGTGCATGATCTTGTTCCTGGGTTCTGATGAGATGGTGTAGTATCAATAACATAGGACACTATAAATCTTTAGTGTTACTTTAATGAGCCCCAACATTTTTTTAACAGTGTTGTTCTTTGTAGCTCCAAGCCTGCTGTCATGGTCATGACAATTCCTTACGCTTCCTGCCTGCACGTTATGAACTCCTCAGTTAACTCACTATAGTTTGTTGAATGGAAACTTGAGCTAAAACATTTCTTAGAAGCATCCTCTCACCCTCTATTCACAGAGGACATAACCCAACAAGTTTACACTCAAACACATTCAAAACACAGTAAAAGCCGCAGAATGGGGGGATGTTGTCACTCATACTGAACTGTCTGCTATCATACACTAGGCTTTTGTCCATATTTGGAAAATTGCTCCTAAAACTCACAGCACAGGTTAGCTCGACTCCATAACTTAACAGCGTACGTACCAACAAAACACACACCCTACAGGTGCTTGGCAAAAAGAAGTCGAACGTTAACTTTACATATATTTAGCTGTATAAAGTGCTTTGAAAAAGGCAGCAGTTTTAAAAAGGCACTAAAAAAAAATCAACAGGTCAATATCAGGATTGTTATGAAGGCAAATTTGTCTTTTTTCCCCCCCCACCACACAATTACTCAACATGTACGACCACATTCTCTTTAATGCAGGGGTGTCCAAGTTCACCCACATTACAGTTACTGATATGCACAGATAATTTTCTCAAAAATGTAGAAGACTTAAACCAACTCCACTGCATCCACAGTGACCACGAGAACCTGGCAAAAGTATCTGGGACCTCTGGACTTAACTTATCACTTAAAACAGAACAACTAAAACGAACACTGGCACTGACTGACTACAAATGGTTGATGAAATTCTAAGTATTAAACTATAAAAATCTGTGACCAATTTAAATCAATGGTTTAAAAAGGCACTGTAATAGTGTACAATACGCGTGACACAGTTAAGAATAGTTTTTGTGGCTAAATTTGTTAAGTCTCAGTTTGGCTAATGATCAGGAAATCAAGTGAATTACGGAATAAAAAGGAGTAATCTAATTTATCACAATGACCATTACAGCAGGCTTGTATCACAACAGCAACACCAAAAAACACAAAGCGATGTTTGCTGCAGTCAGCATCAGAGGATCGGCCAGTGTATAAATTAATATGATTGGGTATTTCAAGGAGGGAGGTACAAAACAAAACTGTGATTGTTTGATACCACACATCTAAGGACATAGTCAACACATGTCAAAGACTTTTTAACAGTGTTTCATGTGCAAAATGAGAGCAATGGCTGTTAATAGCACAACACATATTCCATAAATTCCATAGGAGAGAGCTGTAAATAAAAACAAAATGGGAGTAGTATGTGTTGACACTCAAACTGCTTATATAACATAAAATTTAAGGATCTGTATGTGTGCCGATAAACTGCCGTGTGGACGGGCTGTGCCTTTTCCAGCCCTTTTGACCTGAGCAACATTTATTTAATCACACATCCACATCTGTACATGGGAGAAATGGAGGGGTGTCACAGAGAGAGACAGAGCAGCGGAGCTAAGCACCATGCTGCGTTTGTTGGATTCTACTTCTCCACACTCATTGCTGACTCCACAGCAGAGGGGGGGATCTATGTGTAGGAGAGGTGTGACCCGTTAGATATTTGAGACGTGACACTGGTACTCCTGCTCATGCCCTGCTCACTGCGCGCTCCTGAGGGTGTCCTCCCCATTGCTTGGGGGCTGTTCTGTACACCTCCACTGCTGCGGGACACCAGGACTCCTGCTGACGGGTGGCCCCACGGTGATGGACCCCCACCTCCCTGCCCCCAGCCCTGCTGCATAGATGCCCCTCCTGGACTGGAGTGATAGTGGTGAAGGCTGCCTTGGTGGCTTGACCCTGCGCCTGAACTGCCACTGCCCCAGTGTGGCCCTTGAGAGCTCCCAGATTGGTGGTACTGCTGATGATGATGACTCCAGCTGCCTGAAGCCCCAGGAAAGCTATTGCTGAGGGCCTCAGGGGAGATGTTTGATAGCACCATATTGCTGAAGCCCAGGCGCATACTCTCTGAGTCAAAGGCCTCAATTTCTCGGGCTTGACGTTCCAGCAAGCTCCGGATTCGCTCCAAGCGTTCATTCTGCAAGGACATCATCTCCTCCTCAATCTATGGAAAACAAAAATGGAGTTAACAGCAGCGTCCATAGAGGTATTTTTCACAGCAGACATTTTGACTGGAAACAGTAGAAGTACTTTCAGACATGCAATGGAATCCAAGGTTCCTCCCTATTTTCTCCAGAAAAACCTAAAAGCTGTGAGAGTGTAGTGGGTTTTCAACATTTTAAACTCAAATCCTGCATATAACTATTGAGTCAGACCAGTGTAAATCACCAAATGAGAATAACCAATGGAAAGCAACCTTCTGTTCCAGCAGGGCCCTCCTGAGTGACACCCTCTGCTCCAGGTCCTTCCTCTCACGCTCATGCTGGGCGTCTGTCTGCATCTTGATTTTGCTCTGGTAGGCGTTGAGAAGCTCCAGCTCCTGCTGTAGCTGCATTCGAAGGGCTTGGCACTGAGCCTCCTGAGTCTCATCCAGACGAAGCTGAAGACAGAGACACTTAACTATAATTCAACCACTAATGATTGGGGAAACATCCTCTAAAAAGGTAGCAAAATGTAATATAACATGTTGCATTCGTGGTCATGGTCTTCCTACACAATATTAAGATTCTACATCCCTGGCAATGCAAGACTTACCGCCTGAGTTGAGAGCATCTCATTGATGGAGTGGTCATACTGCTCTGCCAAGATGGCGAGTTTGCGGTGCTGCTCCTGCTTTAGCCGTTTAAGGACGGCCTTGTGATCTGACTTTGGTGTGTTCTCCAACAGATGGTTCCTTAGTGCTTTGTACTGTCTGGTCTGGATCTTACAGGTGTCCTGGAACTGCTTCTTGATCTGTAGCTCTTTGGACTATGATTGACGACAAAATTATGTATTTCTTCATATTAAAACATCAAACAACACAAATACAAACCCTAATTTTCAATGTTATCATCATAATTGAAATGAGCTTGTCTGTTTGATATTCAACATTTATGAACATGCTCAGAAGCTTATTCTTACCTTGAGGCTCTTGGGCTGCTGGCGAACCTCCATGACATGTTTGCGTCGAAGTTCCCTCTCCCTTCTCTTGTTGTACTCCTGCTGATTGTGGAGTTCTGTCTGGTGCTGCAGCCGGATCAGCTCAGCCCTCGTCTTTTGGATGGTGTTGAGCTGGCGGAACTCCAGCTCTTGCATGGACTCATGGTGGCGGAGAAGCATGGCATGTTCCAAGTCCTTCTGGGTCTGACGCTTGTTTAGTTCCTAATTATTTTTGCAAATGCAAGGACAAACAGCAAAGAGATGAGGAGGGACAAATTCTAGTTTGTTGAGGAACTCATCTATTTTGGCAAAATTTGAAATTCAGCAGTACAATGTAGGACAGAGAACTGACCTCTCGTACTAAGTCCTGTTCAACATTGTGGCGAGCAATCAAGATCCTCCTTTTGAACCTGCGGCACTCCAGGTCAAGGTACTGTCTCTGTCTGCGCTGTAAATTGGCCTCCTCCTCTGCTTGGAAGTGTTGGAAGTTTTCTTTCTGCTTGGACAGCCACTCCTGTTTTTCTTTTTTGGGTGTTGACTGGTTTTCATTCAGCTCCTAAAGGGAAGACAAAATAAAGGTCACTGATAGAACTGTCTTCAAAGAACTGATTGGTGTTTATTTACTATCAGTAAGTTAGCTGAAAGGCATGCTTACACAGGGCACTATAAGAAGCAAGGAATCAAACAGTCTTCCTACCTCCTTCAGTTGCTCCTTGCGAAGTTTGTATTCCCGTTTTTGGGATTCAAGGAAGCTGTTGAGTTCTTTCTTCTGCTGACTCTGAATATGCTGTTGGAACTTCTTTTCATCATTGCTAACAGTTTTTGCCTGTTTGAGAAATGCATATATTCAATCAACTTGATCTATGTTTAGAATGAGTCACAGCAAATGACAAATTTTAGTGAACGCATAAATAAGCTGAACAAATACATCTTTCTCCATCGATGCCTGGTGCTTCTTGATAAGTTTCTCCATCTCCTGGGCAAAGCTGTTCCTCTGATTCTCCAGCTCCTTGTCCAGTCGGAGTCTGTGCTCATCCATCTCAGCATTTAGCTTGTTTTCCAGAGCCATCAGCTGCTTCTGGTGCTGCCGCCTCATGCGCTTGTAGCCCAATATCTGCTCCCTTAACTCAGAATCCTGCTCGTGCTCTTTAATCTGGCGAGTGAGCTGGCAAAAATAAGACAAAGATTTTGTTTACATGTTGCTAGTTGTGAGGAGTGAGTTTGTGAGAGAACATAAGAGAGCAACAATATGTATTTCATCCAAGTCTATCCAAACGTATAAATGTTTCAAGCTGGATCATGGTACCGCTTCTCATTCTCACTTTCAAGGCTTACAGCATTCAATGACTACAAAAGATTTTTAACAACCCATTGATAATCAAAATCTCCAGTGGGTGTGAGCATTTATTTCAGTTATCAAGCAGTTACTTTAACCATCTTCTCATTTAACTTGGAATTTTCATGATTGTGTTTTTACCACTGAGGCTGTACGTATTGTGGCAAAGTGCTCGCGGTTTCGTTTTGGCCGTGGAGTTTGTGCAGGTGGCGACTGTTGCTCAGTTGGCCGGGTGTGAGGTTCAGACTCTTGATTATTCGTCTCTTCTTCCTGAAGGGGACACAAAAAGCACAAGAGGAACAATAAATTAAAATATAAACAACTACTATAACCAATTTTAAACACTCTATACAACATACATTACTTCAGAAGAGGCCAGGACCTGAACTTCTTACCGGTTTGAGGTGTATGACTGAGCTGTTGGACATGACTGTGTGGTCTCCCTCCATGTCCACCTCACTTTTGTCATCGCCTGCATCTGTTAGACTGTTGACGGAGCTGCTCTGGGAACTGGCACTGATTGACATACTGGGGATTGATTGGTTGCTCCCAACACTGTTCACTGTACCTGTCCTACCCACATTGTGTTCTGGTTCCTAAAAATAGCACACAGAGCAGACAAGGTTACAACAAGGCTCTCTGATAACATGTTTATACACTGTAAAATACAGCCTAGCTAAACTGAAGATGCAGGTTAGAAGAAGTTGAGACAGTCATGTAACAGACCTCCTCTTCATCTTGTGCCTCAGTTGTTGGGCCATTATGGGCTTCCTGGAACAAGATCTTCTTCATTTTACGATACTGCAGATTGTCCAGCTCCCGCACTGCATCCTTTGTCCGATTTATCAGGTCTATTAGAACTGATTCTGGTCGTTCACGCTGGACAAATGCATGCTGGGGGGGGACACAGAATACACATCTTGCATCAAAATTCTGAATTCTACTGTGTCTATAAGGGTAATCCAAGAATCATAACATAACCAAAGGTCTGTCATAGCAATTTTTTAGTTCATACCTTTAATAGCTCCTCAGAGTTGGGCCTATCCTGGGGAAATTTCTGAAGGCAAGAGTCTACAAAGTTTCGGAAATATTCCGTCCTAAAGTTGAGATATGAAATATGGAAAAGTTATACAATTGTTACTTTACTTTGTTGCATTCAGTCTTAATGGTTAAAGAAACAAGAAATCAGTTGTTAAAAATTGTATTCTAAACTTACCATTCACTAGACAGCAGCATGGGGCTCTCATTCTGTGCTATATGGTATAAGGCACTCATTGCATTCATGTTGAACAGTGGAGGTTTCCTCTCAGCTGCAGGTTACACACGAGTCAGATAAGAAGAAAATTAGAAATGATGAGATGATAAGGAACAACATTATTCAGTAATTAACAGATTAAATGAGCAAAAGTCTAACTGGCTGTGAGATTTTAGTAAAATCATAAAAAAACAATATGTCAATGCAAGCAATACAACAACAGTGACTGTACCTAATTCAATGCAGGTTATTCCCAAAGACCAAATGTCCACCTTTCCATCATACTGACCCTCGTCCATAGCTAGAATGACTTCTGGGGCCATCCTGAGAAAAGAAAAACGCACAGCACAATAAAAATAAGTAAATGGCAATTTAAAAAAAAACTCAATTCAAATTCTCTGAGAGGAACCTTAAATATACATATAGAATTTTGTAGCGTACCAATATGGAGTCCCCACAAAGGAGTTGGCAGGACAGGCAATGGAGGCAGAACCAAAATCTGCCAGTTTAACCTGCCCTGGCTCTGTCAGCAAGATGTTTCCTGCTTTGATATCTCTGTCAGACACAGAACAAGAAAATATTAAAGCCCCAAACATTAGACAGTCGGCCTGAGGGGACTTTATGCCAAGCACGCTCCTAAACACCTGAGACACTCACCGGTGGATCAAGTTATGGGAGTGAAGATAAGCCAACCCTTGAAGAGCACCATGGGTAATTGCAGCTATTTCAACTTCTTGCAGAGGTTTCTTGTGAACTGGAGGGGAACATTCACAGACAGTGATGTAAATCCAGAGAGAGGCAACATGGTTTGACTTGAAAGGGGAGTCTTCCCTCTCAGCTTGAAGTCATGCAGCACAAGTTCAAAGGTTTTCAACTCACCTTCCAACAAATCTGAGGCAGAGCCTAGACAATACTCCATAACCAGCTGCAAGGAAATAAAGAGGGGTCTGTGTGAATGCATTTTCTTTTACTTAGCAGTATGTACAACTTTGTGTTTGTCATCACTGACACTCATGTTGAATCTTACCCAGGCTGTGTGCTCTCGCAGGTAACATCCTTTGTACTCTATGCTGTTTGGGTGTTGTATGCTCTGCAGAAATTTCACCTCCTTTATTATGTCTTGCCATTTCTGTGAAAAAGGTTAAAAACAGAGCATTATATTAACAACAGACAACTGTAAACACAGTAACAATTTCCTATTAACACGATATAGGTTAGTCAAAGCTATCTTACCTCACTGGACTGCTTTCCACTATAGGACATCTTCTTGATGGCCACCACCTCATTTGTCCGCGAATCTCGTGCCTGAGTAGTGAGCACATTACAATTTTAAGGGAATGTCCTCTTCATTTTATAAATGTAGCAATGATAATTTTCTCTGTATTATGTGTCTCTAATGTCTGCAAATTGTTTTTTTGTTTTTTTTATAAAATCAGTTAAATCAGTGATGAAGATCTAATTGCCACAACCACGATGACAACACAATTTGTGGCTGTTACAACAGCTAGCTGAGATAAAAGCCATCAATGCTTTTAACTGCTGAGGCTTAACATCCACATTACAGCAATTACAAAAGCCAAGTCACACCCCCTAAAAAACATCAGATATATAAAATATCACATTATTCTTTTTACTTTTATTTCTACTGTTTGATTGAACTGTAGTTGCCAGCTGGCACATTGAGACAGAGTCACTACAACAGAGCTAGATTTCTAGAATCATTTCGAAATAGGTTGAAATAACTGAAAGGATCTAAGAGGCCTTTGTTGTTTAGCCTTCTCCGATTGGAATGCTGAGGGAAAAAAAGATTCACCTAATTTTCAGCATGATAATAACAGTGGAATTTATTTTATCATGCATAGTAATGATGAAGAGATAACAATGGAATTTTTTCATTAACATAACACAACAACTGTATTTGATTAATTGAGCCTGGCATAATATTTCTGCCCTGAAAGCCCTTGCCTCACTGAAAAGAGTGAGGAGGCTGCATTTTCAGTTCAGGTGTCAGAATGAACATGGCGTTAGACTTGAACTTTATATTGGGAAAAACTCACGAAATATACAGCACCAAAGCTGCCATGTCCGATCTCACGCAGATCCGTGAAGAGCTTTTCTGGGTCCTCCTTGTAGAAGAGTTCAGCTATATCGGGGTCCTTCAGGCTCCCCGCCCGACTGCTGTTGGGCATAATGGGGAGTTGGGGGGCAATGCCGCTGCCGCCAGCAACTATCTGGGTCTGCGACAGCGACTTGAAAGCCCCCACCGATGGCTCATCTGCAGGACAGTGGTCTCATATGTGTTCAGAGCTAAAAGCACAAGGGGAAACAAGACTGAGTACAATGAAAGAAATATAGCAACAGCAGAGTGGTATTACTTAACTCATATATGTGTGTGCCTGATCAAAATGAAATGCCTTTATTATTAATACAAGTTAAATGTGCTCCATCAGTGGTTTCTGGATGTTTTGGAGGAAGATGATCATATTTTCTACCTGAACATGTTATAGTATATGTTATAAGTAATATGCAAATACAAGTTATGTCTTAAAAAAACAAGTCTGTCACTGTTCATGTCTGCAACAGCAGAGTCTATTAACTAAAGCAACAGACGGCGAAAACACTAACTTAACCATGATGTCAGGTGCAAATGTGGAGAATGGGCAGCTGGAAATCCATAAGTAGCAACAGATAAGTCTCCTGTTTCCATAGTAACAGCAAGTACAGTGAGGAAAATAGTGGGCTGTGTCCTAACAACCTCCCCTCACACCTTCAGTGACTGGTGTGTGGACAGATAGATGTGTTGAGGATACAAAGAACCAGCTCGAACAAAGAAACCAAGGTAACAACACACTGCTTCAGTGTTAGATAGATGCCTACATGGAAAGAAAGCATTCCAGTGACAAGACTACTTGTTAAACCTGTAAGTACTTGGTAAACACACATTCTTAAACATACCAAACATTGCCCATGTAACCTTCCTTCAAGTGATCAAGAGTCAGTTCACCAATATCTCTCTCTCACAAACACACAATTAACAACAAAAAAACAAATTCCCAGTGAAGAAGCCAACAGCCACATCTCAATTTAATGCAGATTCCCATTAAAAACTTGATGTACTGGGTACACAATCAAATTTATAATAAGCACCTGTCATTGTGAACTATTTCCCTTGGAATGTAAATAATACTAATAAAAACATTCAAAGGTGCACAACATGAAACAAGCCAAAAGCATCAGCATCATTTAGATACCACTACAGATTTAAAGGAATTATTTTATTTCCCCCTTTAAATTTAACTTGGGTCAACAAATTCACAATCAGGCTGAGATTTTTAATCATTTGTTGCCAATTGAATTGTTTCTTACACAACTTCATTACTGTTATACAGATGTAGACTGTAAAAGATCACTGAGGGAAGTTTACTGAGTACATGCGGCTCAGATGATCTGCTGCAAACAGATGCAGAGCTGACGCTAGAGTCACAAGACTTCTTTCCCAGCCTGGGAGAAACAGCCCCCAGTTGAAGCAGACATCTTTTGTCTCACAACACTGAACAACTCACAATTCCACACAGATGCAGCCACTGCTGTGAAATAAGGCCTCATTACCATGTGGGACTGTGTGCCTCTTTATTGCCATTGTTCAGCACTACATTGTCGCTCTTGAATGAGCTTTGTTGTCATATGTCATGACGGCATTTTCGACCGTGAACACGTGAGCACAAAAGTGAGTGATGACAACTGATACCTTCATAAAAAACACCCTTTGCGTTCCAACTAGCAGACACACACACACAACAAGAATGCAGCAAGACAGGACAACAAAGCTGGAGGGCTGGAATTCCCAATGTATGCCCTCATTGCTACGCATTTCTCAGCATTTCCTGTTCGCACGGCTGTGGGGAGGTAGGACAGGGAGGACAGGGCGCTGGTGAGCAGTTTGACTGATAATTATCTGTGTCTTCGCTTCACAACAATGACATTCATCAGTCATGCAATACAGCTTTGGACACAATGGAATACAGGTTTGAAACGTACATATCATTTGCATGATTTATCATTTGAAGCCATCAGCGATGTAGGTCAGTTCAGTCATTCCCTGAAAAACTGGATCACACTGTGACACCCAATGGTGCTTCCTTTATCTTGTATCACCCATGTCACAAACCAAGTAGTTCACCAAGAGTAAAAGCCAAACCATGGATATGAACATTAATAAAGTGGCAAGCAGGCCTAAACAAAGTAAGGACAGGTAGACACATGTTAACACAATAGCCTGAAAAATCCAAAACCACCATTAATTGATCAGAGTTTTGCCTGAGAGCAAACCCACGTTCCACTGTCATTTCTGGGCCAGCAGCCCACCCTTACCTGCTGCGTCTCATCCCACATTACCTGTGGCTGGCTAACACTTCACTGGAGTTACAACACGAGTGGGATTACACGGAGCTCTTAGTGAGGATTTGCTGAAAGTTGTCCCTTTCCCTCAGCTGTTTCAGTTGCTGTCACACACCAAAGTCTAGCTAACACAGATAGACCCAACGACACCCTGAAGCGTGCGCACACAAACCCCACCGGACCAACGTTGACTGGAAGTGTTAGCCACACAGCAAAAGTTGACGCTAGCTAAGCTAAGTTACGTGTCATATGATGAAGCAACCCGGTCAACACGCACACAACGCGGGGACATCGATGACCGAGCAAATCGCGTGGAGTTAAACCGATCTCATGAGCTATTTCACCCGAAACTGCCACATTAGCAGGCTAACCTGTGCGATGTTTGCTAAGTTAGCTTAGCCAGTTAGCTGAAACTCACCCTCCCTTGACAGGCCAGGTTTCAGCGCCTCGGATAATGTCGTTAATTCAAGACAGTTCGGGATTCTGAAAGTCTTCCTCCCGTTTCATCCCCGCTGCGACTCACGCTGGATCCTTTGCGGGGTTTCGGACGCTGTCAGTCGACTACAGCGCACAGAGTCGTTAATTATCACAGCTTAAAAAAAAAAAAAAAAAGATCCCCACCCTTGAAGTATCTGGGGAGCCAGAGTAGTCGAGTCCCACTCCCAGGCAGGTCCAAAGATGGCTGCCGAGCGCTCCGCCGCCGCCGCCTCCCTTCGTGGAAACACGTCTGGGAGAATGTGAGGGAAGTTCAAACCGCTCAGAAACACCCATAAACAGGGCGAGAGAGTATCCGCGGCGTCTTTGTGAAGCGAGGTTAGTTGAAGCTAGCACGCCGCCATGTTAACGTAGTTGTTTAGATTTGCTGTAACTCCGCTCCACTGTCCGTCCTCCCTCCACATTCTGTGAACAGCAGTTCCGCCCTGACTGTGGCAGTAAACTCTCTCTGACCCAACATCCAGAGGCGGAGACACCGGACTATCATTTCAAAAACACTTCAACTCTGTTTAAAACTCAATGCTCAACTCTTACTAAGGTTATTTTATTCACCTGTAATCTGTCGCCATCATATTTATTTTTGACTAAACATGGAATATGTGATATAAAACCATTTTACCTTTCAAAACGATAAACACTTGCCTGTAAACATACTGTTCATAAAAAGCTTGTAAAATAGAATTAAATTCAACTTTATTGCAGAACATAAAAGGTCCATATCTATATAAGAACAATAAAACAAACAACAGCATAAATATGATTGTAGCAGCTCACAAATCCCAAATTATTATCAAGGCATTTGTTTCCAGTGTTTCCAGGAACAAGAGCAATACCTTGTGTCACTGTATCGAGGCTCAGTTAAAAACTCCACACCCGAAGCTTGATGATGACGGCCTCAAAAACACATGTAATTCATTTATTTAAATATTAATACCATACACATTAGTAATGGCATATTTTTTGAACATATTGTTGAAGACCTAATGTTGGCAAAAAATGAAAATGCAGGTGATGACTTGGCCATCCTTCTCCTCCCACCACCTCCACTGAGTCCCAGGACTGACTGGCCTTCAGTCCATCCAGTCTCATCCTGCAGTTTAGAGGTTATGAGAGGTCTTCAGGTGCACCCCAAAATACTGTAGGCTCCTCAACAAATAAAGTGTGCTCTGGTCCTTCTTATAAAGTTTTTGTATACGTTTGGTCTGTTATTTGCATGTCTCTTTCTGCCTGTAATGTCCATAATCTATCAACACTGGTCAGTCTGACATTAAATCTTGCATGTGCATGGTTGGTCTCAATTTCTGAAGATGTTGGTTATCAAGCAGCATGGAAAACCATTCCCAACCCCGCAGGACACCATCACAGCACTGGTTAGCTCCTGCAGTGACATACTAATCCACCCACAGTGTCTGACGGAGAGGTATCGCAGGCTGTTCCTTCCTGTAGTTGTTATACTGGACAAAGCAACTCTGCTCCCATGCCATGAAATTTAATATAACATGTACAATAAATACCATTAAATTGTATATATTCTGTTGACATTGCAAGACTTTGTAATTCCTTGCATTAATATTGCACTTTTTACTTATTACTTTTCACTATCGTATACTGCTGTCACACTTTAAATTTACCCATCTTATGTTACATTCATCTCCTTAGCCAATATCAGTGATACAAATGAATTTGGTTTTGTATTTGTTTATTGCTTGTGTAAGCATTGAGTGTAAAATTGACTTACAGCTTTGTTTATGAAAATATGTGAAATTTATATTTACTGGCACTAAATACATCTTGTAACAGATATCACTTTATTTACTTTATCTTGGCAAAAAAAAGCTCCATCAACTTATTTTATTATCCTGCAGTGGTTCATAACACAATTCAAACACTGAAATATTCACAGGATAATACTTCCATGGTCAACACCAGGGAATAATCCAGTACAAGTGTGTGTATTCTACTGTTGGTTCTACTGGAACACAGTGTTATGTGACTCGCCCTGGGGATCCTTGACAGTAGACCTTGTTGTTCAGGGGCCACAGAATGAATCTCAAGGCCTTCTACTGTATTTTCCAGAGGATTCAAAGCAGAAACATCACAAGCATCTCAAACCGCACAACATAACTGATCTTCAGAGACATTTCAATAACATTACATTTCTCCAAATATTGTGAATAAAAGTTTCTGATTGTCTGCAACATTAAAGCTGGGGATCTGAGGCTGAAGTGCAAAAAGGTTACTTACATCATACTTGCAGGCTCCTCCATCAGCAGACAGAGGGTATGCCATTTTCTCCCTTCAGGCAGGGCATGATAGTCAGCTATTGTTTACTAATAGATTCTCTGCTGGTGGGTCTGTGCATGATGTAACAGTGTAAAGAAGAAACCAGCCTTGTAGCCAGCCCCCCTCTATCTGCATGGCAGTCTGCACATTGGGCTTTTTTCACAGAACATGTGAACATGTCAAGGTAGGAAAAGCACAGGTGTAAACAATGACATGAATTGTTGTGACTTCTGAACAGAACCAGGGGTGGGGGGCTTTCCTACCACAACAAAGGCCTTCAACTTGTCTGGCATTTAACCCAACAAATGGTACAGTTCTGGTTTAGGGCTTTTGGATCTATTTAAAGCATCCTCTTCAGATGATGCCACATGTGACTGTTGCTGCATGAGTTGCACAACTTGGAGCTTCTCCACAATGAATGAAGATCCTGGTGACAGCAGAGAATTTGGCTGTTTCAAGCCCATAATAGCCTCTAACCAAACTGCATAGGAAGCAGGAGAGGTTTAACATGTAACTGCAAATCCATCCATCCATTATCTATACTGTTGATCCTTTGAGGGGCAAGGAGGGAGCCCATCCCAGCTGACATTGGGCGAGAGGTTGGGTACACCCTGGACAGGTCATCATGTGTATTGCACAGCCAACAGACAACCATTCACACGTCAAAGACAATCTGCATGTCTTTGGACTAAAGGAAAAAGGAGTACCTGGAGAAATCATAAATAATGGGAGATCATGCAAACTCCACATGAAACAAACCCAACCCAGGATTAAAACCAGGAACCTTGCTGTGAGGCTCTTTAATCCCAGTGTAATAAACACTATTTACCCTTGATGCAAATGAATGATTTCTATAATGATAATTTAATGAAATGGAAGTCTTGCTTCATATCACATTTGAATCATAATTACACATTAACTTATTTTACTTAGAAGTTCCTCTATTTTCTGTCTGTTGAACCAATGATCAAATACATCTTTTTCAGGCTACCAAGAAAAAGTCAAAGATCATTGCACTTAATTTACAATGGAAATTGCATAACTAGTATTTTAACTGAAATCCTGGCAATCATTTGATAATCAAAGCAGAAAACTTATTTCTAACTGGTGAGAGCCATGGATAAATCTGCTAAGTAAGTAAGAACTCATATGACAGGAATATTTCATTTCCTGCTAATGGGTGAGATGTGTTTGCAGGTAGTAGCCATAGTATTTATGAATGTATTTAAGCTTCTGGCTTTTGTAAGGCTTCCTAAGTGTATTTAAATAAAATGGGATCCATTAACTAAAATATGCTGCTGTGGTAGGAACCTGTTCTCTGAATGAATAGGTGGAAACTCATGCTCAGTTTTGATTTGAGGTCATTGTATCAGCTCCTTCATTCTCTTTTCATGCCTCTATCTCTTACTCACTCTTTCTAGCAGGTATCCTATGTGTAAACAAAAGCTCCTCACTCTGAAGAAACTTCAGAGTTGAATAGTTAAAGAGGATGAATCATTGGAATGTGCCTTTAAATTGCATTTAATCTCACCCCTTCTTCATAGATCATTAATTAGCAATCATCTTATACTTAACCATCCTCCTATAAATATGTTTATCTGATGTGCTCTGTGTTGTAATAATAGTTATGTAGGAAAATATAAAGCTTTACTTGAGTAACATGGCACTGTGATCCTTGCAATGCTTCCACTGTCTATATGAAGATTAGAGTTTAATTTTCAAATACTGCAAATAACAAGAACCCCAACTTTTCTGTGGTGGGGCACTAAATGGGTTAATTTGGTTTGCACAGCACCACCACCTGGGGGAATTGGCACCCTAGGATCTATAGTTTCAATAGCCTTCTGACAGCAATTACACACGTTCTTACGGATAAGAGGCAGAGACGTGTGTCTTTATCACAAATAATATTTTATTAACAATTCAAAAATATTTAATAGGGTCTGGAACTGAAAAGGAGACACAACAAGCAAACATTCTTTGCTGCAAATGAGATTAAAATCAAAATTTATGATATGACTCAAATCTCTACAGCAAATCTCTTAAAACTCCAAATGCCAGCCTACAAAACAAAATGGGAATGTGAGCTGAGGCCACATGTGGAGAGGTAGTTAACCAAAGGAGTGCCACCAGTTACTTACCTCAGGTGCCTCACAGCAGAACACAACATAGGTGCACACAACACTCTTATCCCAGTGATCACTCACATGCGATACGTGGGGACCTCAACCGGAGTGCCGACCCTCCCAGCAGCACTGAAACAAAAACTAATGTAGAAATAAGGAATAGAACCATAAACAATACATCTGTTAATATATCCAATAATGGTGGAACCAAATTGCTCAAACAATTGGAACACATTCGAACCAAACAAAACAGGTGAAACTAAAACAAAGAAAAACAGAAAACAGGCTGATCGTGCTGCATAAAAACATATTCAGTATGGGGGCCACCATTACTCACCACCTCCACTACGGTCCCTAGGCATGTGCCTCTCAGCCAGGACAATGGGGCACATGCAGGCTGCAATGGAGGCAATCAATTTAGTGTGCATGCCACAGAAAATGAGCCTGGCAGAGTAACGTGTCACTTCAGTCACATACCTGCAAAACCAGCTACCACCAGCTTCAACCAGCAGAGAGAAACACAGAGGCTCTCAGGTGCTTTATATAGCCTGGCTGATTAGAGGAGGAGTCAAGGCCTGGGCTGCGTTCAGCACAAATCGTGTGCAAAAACCTGTCCAGTAAATATCAAGACGTTCACAAATTACACCCCGGGCTTTTATTTTGAAGGAAAAAAACTTCCCCGAACCCCGGAAGACGGAAGTGAATTAACTGGGTTTCCCCCCACATGGTGAAAATGTCTGCGATTGGGGAAAAACAACAAGGCCACAGAGCCGGCGTTTACAAACAGAAGAACAAGGGACACAAACATGGCAAGCACCGGACGAAAGGTGAAATTGAGAGAGAAAACAAAGGTGAGTCTTTTAAAAAGTGTCGCTAACAGCTGGTGTTGGCTGTGTTATGTTAGCATGCGTTGTGTTAGCATGTGGTCGCGGCTCTGCAGACACACGTGTTGTCTTCTGGGTAGAATCACATATCCTCGGTTGTCACACTGGGCGTGAAAAATGACCTTTAAATTGATTTTGTCACATCTATAGATTTAATTTAAAGGTTTGAAAAGCAAAGCTATACATCCCTGCACCCCTGTCACCTGATAATTCAATTAATTTATACATGCAAGGTTACACTGTACATGAGCACCATGGCTAGTACAAGTTACAACCATGTAATAACTTACAAATGTTAAACTTTTGTGATGTTAGTTTAAATGGTTATATAGTTATTGCTGGCTTGATATAAATCATTGCAGTTAACATTCCTTGGAGGATCTCAGGGAACACAGCTGTGTGTATTACAGAAATGAGCAGCTTCAAATGAGACAAATGATTTAAAGCCACTCCGATTTTAAAGAGCTGTTTATATGTGTTCATGACAGCTTGTCAGACCTGCTGTAGGTTCACAGGGACATCTCTGTGCACAAAGTCTCTGAGTTATTTATAAAAGATGATTATGTGTAAGGAACATGAACCACCCCCTCACTTTTTGTTGTTACTAGTAAAAAGACATTGCATGATCTCAACACAACATGACATAGTTAATATGTATGCAAGTGTCTGATTGGGAAAGATACATAGACATTGTAATGTAATAAGTTACAGAATTTTAGACAATCAGTGCATAGGTTTTTTCACAGCATTGCTGTCATAACATCAGTTAAAACTCCTGTACCCCCACAGAAAACCATGTGTTTGCTTTGTGTTGATCTGTCACACAGGCAGAGTGTCCGTGACAGCTCTTACCAAAAAACAGAGGAAGGAGCAGAGGAAGATGGACAGAAGACACAAAGCCAACCAGCTACGCCGGAACAAGAAAGACATGGTATTATTTTAATTCACATGAGGAATGAGTTGTCCTCGACTTCCAGGTCGCTGCTGCAGAGATTTCATATGCATCAACTGTTTAGGTCCTGACAGAGAAGCGGCGGCTAGGCAGCAGGGACGGCCCTCCTCATTTGGTCGCTGTAGTGTCTCTTCACTCTGGTGTCGACGCTGCTGCTGTTACCAAGCTGCTGCGCGGAGAGGGTGCCGGCGGTCTTGTCCATCAAGAGCGGTGTATCAGCGGCATCAGTGACAGTTTTGGGCTGATTCTTCCTCGGTTCAAACAAAGGTTCATGTTTCTAAGTCACAGCACAGGTGAGTACTGAGTGAAATGGAACACTATTGTTGACCTGAATTGAATTAATGCTATGTCTAGCCTGAATATAGTTTTATAATGACTACACTAATTTTAGCAGATATTTAGAGATTGTACGATGTCACATACCTTTGTTGTACTACTTTTGTCTTCGGTGAGCATTTTCCCACTCTGGACATTGTCTCATTGTTTCTTTTGACAGCTGACATGCACTCCCTGCTGGATGTGGTAAAGATTGCAGATAGTCTTGTATTTGTTCTGGACTCCACCGAAGGCTGGGACAGCTATGGCGAGTACTGTCTATCCTGCCTGTTTGCCCAGGGCCTCCCCAGCCATGGTGGGTATATATACCTGAACAACCTGGAGCTTTCAGACTCCACCATTGACACTGGGATAGATATTATCCCCCTTGTTGTACACTTTCTCAACCCGTGTCTTCTCTGTCTCTGAATTTGTTCTATATAGCCTTGGTGTGTCAGGGTGTGTTCGATCTTCCCATGAAGAAGAAGGTTGAGTCGAGGAGAGCTTTGTCAAAGATCACAGAGCTCCGTTTCCCTGAAACCCGTCTCTTCCCTCTGGATTCAGAGCAGGATGCCATTTTACTTCTCAGACACCTGGGCGCTCAGAGACAGAGAAAGCTCGGTTTCCGCTCCAGACGTTCACATATGTTGGGTCAGCATGTCACTTTCACGCCTAACAGCCCTGCTGAGGGTACAGGTGGAAACACTGGCCTAGGAACTCTCTGCGTCTCTGGGTATGTCCGTGGTCGTCCTCTACGGGTTGACAGACTGGTGCATATTTGTGGACATGGAGACTTTCAGCTCAGTCAGATTGATGCACCACCAGACCCTCTTCCCCTTATCTTCAACTCCAGACCAGTAAAGCTTGGCAAGGGAGGAGACATAGACATGCTGGTAAGAGCTTTTAGTTATTGCTGAGATTTTATATTTGTTTATTCTTCCTTCCATAATCTAATATGACAAGTGTGCTTGATAAGTGATTTGTAACCTAATTTAGATAATATTTCACAGTGATCATCTCAGCCTCTATTTTCTTCAGCTTTTCTGTTACATGTGTCCATAAGGATGCACGACACTGGAGCCATATTTGCCAGTGTTTGTGGTGGACTGGCTTAAAACAACCTATACGCTTGTCATAGATGAAGTTATTCCTGTTTACTTTGTCTTGTTTGTGTCTATTCACCCAAATATTTTGACACATGACATTAGGTCCAGATATCTGTAGAAATAAATAGAAGAATTAATTATCCAAACACAGAAAGTTGATCTTTTCACATAAATCAGTCTTAAGTTTGTACCTTAAATTGACACCTCATATCAGGAGAAGTGGTTCAGTCTACCATGTCACTATATGCTGCTTCTCCTGTGTGCAGTCATTCTTGAGCAAAATTAAATATCACATTTTCATGTTGTGTAATAAATGAGGAGAGCGGCTCACTTTAAGATGGCAACATTCATTCATGAATGTAAAAGCCTTCAATGTTGTTAATTATTCATCTGTGTCTCCCACAGGATGCGGGTGAAGACGAGGCTCCAGTGCGGGTGCTCATGAAAGCCGACCCCTCCTGCAGGGAGAGTCTTCAGACTGAGGCCGACGTGGATCCCATGGATGGAGAGCAGACGTGGCCAACGGAAACAGAGCTGCTGGAAGCTGAAGGTGCAGAAACAGAAGTATATTTTTACTTGATGGAGATAAGATACCAGCCAGTGTAGAGGTTGAAGACTATTTTGTTTAATGCAACTACACCTGCTTTAACTATATAAAACCATTGAGTATAGTCGGATATCTTTTTTTGTGAGAAATCCGGTCGTTCTGAGTACTGACACCAAATTGTAACAGGTGATCATGAAATTTGATAATAAACACAAACAGTGAACCAAATGAAAAACTTGTACAAAGCTCTTCAACGAGTACAAAGAAAAGACACATGTATCGAAAGAACTTAAAATCATGTCAATTCATTTTTGGCTTTTCAGTAATAAAAATAAAGTTTGCCACAATAAGACATTGATCTAAATGTTTCTTTGATGCTTCTCTTTGCTGTTTAGAGGCAAGGAAGAGCAAACGTGTAATGAAGGTCCCCAAAGGAACGTCAGACTACCAGGCCACGTGGATTGTTGATGAAAATGAGGAGGAGAACGTAGAGACGGATGAAGAAAGCAGTGATGACGATGATGACGACATGTTGGACGAGGCAATGGATGGCGAAGATGAGGATATACAATCTCAGGTAAACATTTAAGCATTTTTAAGCCTTTATTACAGACAGTCTCCATAGTATAAATCTTTAAATTTGAAGGTTAGGTGTGGGGTAGGTAAAGTATGTCCCAATAAAATTAATGTAAATCAATCTAGTGTCCACTGAAGTAATGGAGACACTACTACATGTTTCTGTGTGAACAATGAAATAAAGTTTACTGTTTGTCATGAATATACAGAATGAATAACACAAGTGATCTAATATATCTGAATAAGATTAGTTCAGTATTAGGTTTTTGTAGGTTAACTAACTCGTTTTCATTTTAGAGAATGTTTGTGCTTAAATTTAAGGACAAATGTCTTTTTAAATTTTATTTATATTTTAGTATCAATTTCTTTTGAGTCCCAAATTGTCATCTTCAAATAGAAAAGACTAGAAATGGATGGCATTATAATTTAATCAATTACTTCAAATAACTTCCACCAACCAATAACTACTTTGTTAAATTGATTTAATGGTTTCAGTAAAGATTCAGCCTGAACACACCTTAGTGTGGTACGCTGCTTCTTGTTGTCACAGCAACAGTGTGGCTGCAGACAGACAGTGTAATCTCATAGAGGAAGACGAGGACAGTCATGTGGAGAAGGGATGTCTGAGTGTCAGCGGTTCCGGGGCCGGAGCAGTGCATACGTGACCTGCACTCAGTGCACCTCGCTGCTAACAGGCATTGTTTGTTTTGTCTGTCTCTGGGCTGTAGTGCCAGGCTGCTCACCACAACAATAGTGTTTGGAGCAGGAGTCCCAAGAGAAGCCTTCTCTCTTCCTGTCCTGTGAAAAGAACTTCCCGTCTGGACGAAGGGAGGGGTTCGACCGCTTATTTATTTCCAGCACCGCTTGAAAAGGAGTCGGGGAAGCTCACCTTATGCAACGAGTGCATTATGATCTGTAATTGTTATTAGCATGTGTTTGATGTCAAGGCTGGCGCACCGGAATACATATTTCGGAGAGGATAACAATAGGGAAAAGGGCACTTCAAATGATAATGATTATTATTACTGCTGCAGGGATGTTGGAGAGGTTGTGAATCAGCCCCATGCTGAGTGCTTTCCCCTCATGTGTCTGGCTCCTCCTGTAATTTGCCAGTAATGGGAGCACTGTACCGCATGTCTTCTTTGATGATTCGTTTCCTTACAAAAATATATTTCCCCATGGAAGCTGTATTTCTACATATTCTTAGAGAGGATGTCTGGAGATGCCTGAGGCAGTCGTTTGTAGACACACTTGGAAGGGCACAGAATTTAAATATATGCAAACTAAGGATTTCAACAGTTTGAATCCCTTCGACTCCTTATCGCATTTACACAGACTTGCAGATTCAAATACTATTATGCACAGAACCAGTCTCCTTTAACACTGTTTTTATTGTGGCTGGGCTGGTCTTGTTTATGTTTGGCTGCCTTACAATAACTGTTTCTATTCTTAGATTCTCTTTGACTGCACTTGTGCACTCAACATGATCGTCTGGTCATTGTTTGTACAATATTGAGGCATTTTTTTATTAGAGCAATGTAATAGCAGTTTTGCTTTACTATTAACGCTGCACGGCAAGAGACTATCAGAGACACCTGTTCATCCACTTAAATCTGGAGTATGTGAATTTAGTTCTCTTTAGTTCTATTAAAATAGTTTGGAGGATATTCTCAAACGGATATTCTTATGACCAGTGAAAGAATCCGTGCTATTTTCTCTTTTGACCTCTTCTGTCCACAGGGCTCAATTCTACGGTATATTAAAACTTGTTCTGTTTCCTCTCTGCTCAGGATGCTGGTTCATGTGGTTCAGAGGAGGAAGAAGAAGATGAGGAGGAGGAAGAAGTGTGCGCCACAGAACGAGTTGGAGCAGATCAGCGCTACGATGAGCACATAGATGAGGCTGCAGAAGAAGAAGGCCTTAAACGCTACCGTGACGCTCGAGCCAATGAGCAGTTCCCCGATGAGGTGGACACACCACTTGAGACAGCAGCTAAAAACAGGTCAGTTCGGCTGCTTTTAGTTTGAGTACGTTTAGGTTGGAGCGACATTGTTTTGATATAATTTTCTAATTAAAGGTTGATCATTGCTGTACTTGATCTCATTGCTGTCCTGTGTGTCTAGGTTTCAGCGCTACAGAGGCCTAAATAGTTTCCGCTCCTCGCCCTGGGACCCCATGGAGAACTTGCCTGTCAACTACTCTCGCATCTTCCAGTTCCAGAACTTTGAACGCACTCGCCACCGCATTCTGGCTGAGGCTGCAGAGGAAGAGGAGGGGGCCATGGTAAAAAAAAAAAAAGAAAAGAATAAAGATAGTCTTCATTTGTAAATGCAATTTTAGATTTGTGGCTTCATCGACTCTGCTGCTCCTCTTATTTCAGGCAGGCTGGTATGTTACACTGCACATCATTGACGTGCCTTTGTCCGTGATGGAGAGTGTGCAGTCCGGCAAACCTCTGGTGCTGGTGTCCCTCTTGCCCCATGAACAGAAGGTATGAGTCACAGTTCTGACATCTGAAAGCCTTTGTGTCTGATTTCATAACTGTCCATTTGAAACATAGTCTGACTGTTTTATTGTTATGGACTTTTCTGCCCTAATAATTTTTCACAGATGTCTGTGATGCATGTCTTGGTGAGGAGACATCCCAGCAATACCGAGCCGATCAAATCGAAAGAGGAGCTGGTGTTCCACTGTGGATTTCGGAGGTTCAGGGCCTCTCCCATCTTCTCTCAGCACACCTCAGGTGGAGCAGGCCCACATACTAACCTTCATTTCTTGTTAATGAAAAAATAATTTGAGCACAATCATTGTAGGTGTGAAGATCAGATTTAGCTGCAGGATATACTGAATAGCAGAAAATTACTAACTGAGCACTGAACTCGGCTCTGCTCTTCTCTAGCTGACAAGCACAAGATGGAGCGGTTCCTCAGGCAGGATGCCCCCACTGTGGTGTCAGTGTACGCTCCCATCACATTCTCTCCTGCAGGAGTCCTGCTGTTCAAACAGCACAACGATGGTGAGAGAGAGAAAGGGAAAGGCGATCTTGTGCTTGAAAACAAGTAGATTGCTGCCTTGATTTTAATGTTGTAACCATCCATACTGTTTTCTAACTTCTTTTATTTAGTTAGCCACTTAAGTTAATTAATAATTAACTCTACAGGTAGTTGATCTTTTTGTCTTTTCCAGGCATCCAGGACCTGGTGGCCACAGGCAGCCTGCTCAGCTGTGACCCTCAGCGTGTCATGCTGAAGAGGATTGTACTGAGCGGACACCCGTTCAAAATAAACCGGCGCTCTGCGGTCGTCCGCTACATGTTCTTTAACAGGGGTGAGGGGACCTTCTCATGGCTACAGAATATTCCTTCATGCTCGACTTCTCTGTGGTTTTCATTCGTCCATGTTTTGTTTGTTTTCTCTCTCTGTCAGATGACATCTTGTGGTTTAAGCCAGTGGAGCTGCGAACCAAGTGGGGTCGGAGAGGTCACATCAAAGAGGCTTTAGGTGAGAAAATTTAAAAACAAGAATAGTGCGCAGTAGAGAGCATACCTCCGCCAAAGCCCAATAGTATCAGAAACTCAATATCAGTCCCTTAAACATTCCAGTTAAAAAAAAAAAATCAAGATCCATGAATTATTATTATTTACTGGGAAATCTGTGTAAATGTTATAAAACATCCCATCTTGTGAAAGAAAGTGACACAAAATTCCTGGATCTGCACCTAAATTTCATGGGTTCTTCCTTGGCTCATGCCCCACCCCTCCACAAATCATGGAAATCTGTTGAGTGGCTTTTGCCTAATCCCGTTTCCAAACAAACAAACAAACAAACAAAAACACGTCATCCTCCACAGAGGAACTAAAACTCAGTTGGAGCAGCTTCGTCAGGCAGTTATGTACTGTGAAATCTGACCACCATATTTTATGTTTTCAGGAACACACGGCCACATGAAGTGTGTTTTCGATAATCAGCTGCCCTCGCAAGACACTGTCATGATGAATTTGTACAAGAGGGTGTATCCTCGCTGGACATATGACCCCTACGTGCCCTCATCTTTACCCTGGGTCAAGAGAGAGGGCTCCGTGGAGGTGGACGACTCGGACATGGAGTAGTGGAGAGACAACACGACAAAGCAAGACACGTACAACCTGTATTAACAGAAGTACTTAACATCAGTGTGTATGTGCAATGTGTATTAAATACAACTATTTTGATCCGAAATATCTCCTGTTTGTTCTTTTTGAATTTCAAACTTGATGCCGAGTCTATCTTGTCCACTAGATGGCAGTGATGATTAAGTAATGATAAAGTTTCGTCCAGCAAACTGTTTGAAATAGGTCAAAAATATTTCAGTGACTACACGTGAACAAATGTTTGGGTGTGTGTGATTCAACAAACATGGAGGACCGTAACCACAGCAACTGCCAGGTCAATGCTAGTTTTTACATTAGTCATTTTTCAAGCCCGTTACACTGGCAGCTCTTTGAAGTCATGCAGATGTGGCTCAAGGGCTGCAGCCACATTAAAACATACAAAACAAGTTATATAGATAATGTTTGAGATATCAAGGGGCTTTAATCATGAAGAAAGAACCCCCATGTTGTACCTAAGAGCAACAATTCCTGTTGGTAATCTCAATGAACAACTTGTGGCCTTAAAGCTTTGACAAATAGCAGCTGTCAGGTTAAGTTATTTGATTAATATTTTATCACAAGCACACCTCAGTGGACTTTAGGCTCCAAAGACCTAATTAATCATTAGTCTTCATACAAAATGAAGCACAAAACTAATTTCTCCTGGAACTATTGAAGTTACATGGCACCACCAACAGTGTGTGGCAAGGGATGAAAAAAACAGCCTTAAAAGCAACAATTTTCCCCGTACCCTGTATTTACAAGTGGTCTACCTAAAATTGTACGAGCACCTAAAAATAGAAGAACTGATATTACTTTGCCTCCTTCCAGCAGTACACACAGTTTCTCTCTCCATGGTGGTCTTGCCCTGACCCGAAGCCTCCTCTTTAGCTCTTGTCAACACATTGCGACCTCGCTGTTGTTTTCAAGTTTAAGTCAAAGCGCTCCACAGTTTGTATCCTCCCCTGCCCTGTGCTTTCTCACTGAGGAAGATTCATCATAAAACTGAGTTCTTGCATGTTTTCTGCAACATGATTCATCTCAGGGGCTCTGCTGGGACTGCACCACAGAGGCATGCCAATATGTCTGGGAAAGCAGAAGGTGAAGACTTTGGGATCGAGAGGAGAACATGATCCAAGAAACGAAAGGGGAGCAAAAGTTCACACTGTGCATTTTTATTTGATTACTGTGGAAAAAGATAATACAATCGGGAAAGACGAATTTCTCTAATGCCCATGGGGGGGGGGGGGGGGGGGGTAATGCTGGGAGATCTGGACAGTTTTGTGGTAACACTCAATTTATTTTCAACTTGACTGGTTTTTTTTGCACACGTATCAAGGCAAGGGCACAGTGATGTGTTGAACACATCTTGTTAAGGCTGAGGAGGAGGAGGCCTGTGAGCTCTGCTGGCCAGCAGTTCATGCTAAGGGGAGGGGGAATTCAATACCCCCATGATGGAGAATGCTCTGAAAAAGGAAAACATGTAAAAAAGAAAAAAGAAGGAAAGAGGGACTGGATTTAAATGCATGCAGGACATTTTTCCCTGATTATCAATGTGAAACAGATAAACATTGAGCTGTTTGGGGACCAACTGCGACGTGGTGAGGCTGAATCCTCCAGATAAGTGAAGTGTGTGTTTGGCACAAGCCACTGTCAGAAGAAGTGAACGCTGGTGACTTAGTGCTGTTTGGATCAGGAATGTCTTGTGGTTCCAAGTTCACTGCCACCACAGTTGGCTCCCACTGGAAGATATAATGGGTGAGAGATTTTTTTCCATTGGATGTGGATAAAGAAAGGAAAGGAGAGAAAAAAGGAGCATAGAGGGAGTGAGAGATAAGGGAAGAGCCAGATGATGTTCAGCATGAATAAAAACAGAAGTGGTGGGAGGAAGCAGTCAAAGGAATGCAAATGGGGGGACGCATAGAGAAATTAAAATAAAAAGTTAGTGGGTGAGAGAGAGAGAGAGAGAGAGTGAAATGGAGGAGTGTGAGAGTCTGAGGCGGTGTGGGCGAGGGAGGAGGAGAGTAAGAGTGGCTGGCGTTTATGGATTGCAGATGTGGCGCTGTGGGGTTTTGGCAGGGGCCGTGCGCGCCTGAATCCTGCACCGGCTGGGTGGCACCGGGGTGAGAGGGAGGTCACTGCACCGCAGCACACAGCCCATAAAACACAGAGTGAAGTGGGGGAAAGGAGAAGGAGAATGGCTCTCAAGTACACACCAGCCCGGGCACCAGGGGTGAGCGGATCACACTTTAGGTTCACACATGCACAAGCATATACAGTATATACAAACAGTAAAGCCACAGGTTAATGCGTTAAACAGCAAACAGATCGGAGGTGATGGGCTCGACACCTTCACCCAATCAGGAGAAAATCATCACACCAGCTTCAAGAAATGTTCTCTGCACACAGCAACACATTAATGCTGCATTTATTATATGAACAGCACAACTGTACATACACAGAAACTGCACATGCCTGCACTTTATTCCCTAAGGCCTACTGTGGCACCTAACCAAATTTATACATTTAAATATTTCTTCCTTCCTTCCTCATGCTATAAAACTCTGTTTAATTGTAGATAACTTTCTTATTGTATCTTTATGTCAAGGACAGTCATAGAAAGCATTTTACTGCACGTTGTACAGTTAGTGTATGGGACAAATACAAATCGGATTTGAATTCATATTTCTCCTGTAACACAATTATGTGTAGGATTGTTTGGCCTCTGCAGGGTAATGCACTCCACTGAGTGCCATTCTGGTTTGCACACGTTTGGAGCCGCTACGTGCAGATTAGGGAGGATTGTTTCATGGTGTGAACGTGCTGATGCAGTCAAAGTAGAACACAATGTGAGATACAGTAATAGTACAATAGTGCAATTTTGACAAAACAGCTCCCCCTGTTGAGAATCTGAGATCCGCTAAATATGAATGAGTGAGTTTGTGAATGAGTTAGTTTGCTTCATTCGGTGCTTTGAGTATAAAAGCTGCAACACAGACAAGAGGCTGTTTTTATGTGACTACAAATATTGATTAATGCAAAATAGAAAATGCTATAATCGCACTACGTTACTTGAGTCAAAGACCTTTTTCCCAACTGTGTTAAAAATGAGTGTTGACTTTGTTGCAACATAAAACCATATGACAGGATTAGTATCAAACAGTAAAACAATATTTTACAGGCTCATGTGTTTCTGGAAACGTGAAGCTTTATACCGCACCACCAGTAAAAACCTTTGAGTAACATCACATGGACTCGCCTATTAAAGTAGATGCCGCCTGACAATACTTTCATATTAGGTCAGCTCTGTTTTTCTCCTTCTTTTGTGATATCCTCCCTTCCCTCTTTTGTTCCCCCCTTTTCTCCCTCTTAGCCTGGTCCTGACTCCCTGGTTCCTGGGGCCTGGCCAAGGCGTGTGTCCCTGGAGGAGCCGGAGAGGAGATGGAGAAAGGGGGCAGCAAGGGGGTGCGGAGACCGACTCCAAAACCACAGCTGCAGCAGCCTCTCCTCTCCTTGAATGCCTCCCCCCTTGCCTGGCACACTCCCCAGCCCTGCCATTAATTAGAGGGGAAGGGTATATTAGTACGTGTGTGTTTGTGTGTGAAGAGGAGAGATGCTGACTGTGTGAGTGGCTGACTGAGTGTTTATGTGCATCTCTGTGTGTGCTGATCAGGAGCTGGATGGTTCGGTATGGTATGGGGACTGGGATCTCACAACAAAGTTGGAGAGTTCACCCAGAGAACAAAAGTGGGAGGGAGGGAGGTTGACAGACATAAAGCCTGGTGAGCAGATTGGGACTGCCGGCAACTATAAGGCAGACAGATGATGGGCAGAAGTTTAGAGCATCACACGATGAGACCAAAATAACTAAAAATGGCCCAGAAACGATCTGAAATCCCCCTGATTCAGATTCTGTGGAATTTTCTTGGGAAAGCGCCGCAGCAGCACCTGCACTCAAATGTAAACTCGGCACAGTAGGCCAACAGTCCATGACCTGACATGTTAACAGAGCACATCAAGGTTCCCTTCAAGGTGTACGCTCCCTCTCCACTTCCCTCCTGATTATCCAGGTGGGAGTGAAATCTGACATGAAAAAAAATGGATACAATTTCCAACCTGCTCTGCTCTCACCCCTGAAGGGGCCTCCCAGAGTGTTTTTCTGCTGACATAACTGCACAGAGACCTGGCAAGCCAATCTCTCCCTTGCTCTACCATTCCCCTCTCCCTGCTTCCTGCCCTGATGATGTCACACTCCATATGGTTTTCAGCAGTATCAAGCCGGAAAAGAGATTTAGTCAGAGGAGAGGCAAAGGAGAGAAAAGGAGGAGGGCTGGAATGGGGTGCAGGTCGGACACAGAAAACAAAAGCTTTGCTCTTCCCCTTGTGTGCACTCTGAGTGGAGGCTTGTAGAGGGGGAGGAGGTGAAGGGGTGAGAGGGGAATGGCTGCACTGTGTGAGGCTAATGAGGAGAGACCAAGGAGCAGAGACCATGCATCGGACAGCCATGTGCTGCACAGACGCCCAATGGACTGGCCTACACGCAAACACGTACACACACAGATACACACGCTTAACCAATGATACTGTAACACGGGGGGGGGGGGGGGGGGGGACTAAGCTGAGATTAACATGTTAATTTAACACAAGGCTGACATATGCATCGCTTGACCTTCCAATTTAAAACCAGTCAAACGTGCTGTGCAGGAAACGTTGTAGATGCAGAGTGCATGCGGATGCACTCGAGCTGCCTTCAACTGCCAGAAAGTTACAATGATCAGCGTAACAGATCATATAACTACACGTATGTGAAAGTGGGCACTTGTAGTGACTTGTAGCGCTGTAACCCCCAGACAGGACTGAAGGATGTTATTTATCACTGAAAACTTGAAAAAAAAACAATACTGAAGAAGCAGGGGTAGGTGGAAAAAATGTGCATTCTATTAACAAAATAGTAGTATAACAGGAAGACAAAATGATCCCTGGGAAATGCAACAAAAGCTGCAGCCTCACCCCAAGCTGCAGACTCCTCCCCCCTGTTTCACTACTGACTGGCATTTTTGCTTTATAGCCTCACCTGCCTGGAACCTACCACCTGCGCTGGTAAATATAAGGTGAGCTAAACAGAAAGACAAATAGAAACCACACTCAAGACAAGACCAAGTTTGGACTCTGGGTTACTGCTGACCTCACAATTCAATCTATCTGCACAAATTCAGAAGATACATGCAATAGGTTGACTCAAATGTAATCTAATGCAGCACACTTCACCCATTCTCTGTCACCTTGAGTCTGCCCAGTCTGTCCTTTCTCAGAGACCTGATCCTGCAAACCTGTTGTCACTCTGCCTGATCGCCCTGCTGCTCTGACCCTCACACACCTGGCAAAACAGGAATCAAACAGAGCAAAATAAACTGTCAACACATACAAAGAATACAACACACAACTCAAAAAAGGGTCCTTATCCAACCCATCATTGCAAAAACAACTGTATAGTATTTATCAAGTATTTTGCACCTACACCAGCTCTGCCTTTATTTCTACAAAAATCATTAATTTAGTAGATTTGCATCTCCTAGATTACGAATTCTTGGCATTATTAGCCCACTATCTGTCAACTTGACACATAAAACTTTCTTTAAAGATCGTTAAAAGATGTTTTAACTGCATAGCATCAGATGTTTGACAGTGTGTATTCCAGATAATAGAGTTCCACAAGGATCCCAACTGGAGCTACTTCTATTTAACATCTATGATTGCCTGTATTCATGTATTATTATGATATCTCCTATCATAATTATGCCTATTGCCTCACACACAACATTGCACAACAGTGTCATCAGGTGACTGTAATCCCTCACGTTGCTGGAGAAGTTCATTGAACAAATCAGTGAATGGATGTGGCAGAATTAATTGTTTAAAATTGTTTTAACTAATTCATTGTAATATTATTGATGTTATATACCATATAAATGTGATAATAAAGGGGGTTATTGCGTTTTGAGCTTGTTTCTGCTGGTGTTGCGCAATGTTTAGGTTGTATTACATCTTATTTTCATTCCTTAATGCCCTATTTTTTTTTAAATGCCCTGAAACACAGAATTTAAACTAAAAGAATCCCCTTTTTCATTTAGAGTTTAAAATATGAAACTATTTTGCAGTCAGTATCCTCATAACTTTACAAGTGTCATAACATAAGAAGAAAATGTCAATTCCCAAAATGTTCTCAGCCTCCATCTGGATGTTATAACAGATTTAACTGTGTTGTACCCAGTGTTAGTTTAAAGGAGAAGCTTAAAGTTTTTGGACAGCTTAATTCTTTCTTGCTGTGAATTAGATGAGCAGATCAATATAACTCTCATGAGAGTGGTATCGATCTTCTCATTTCCTCCTGGCAAGAGAGGAAATAAATGTGTTTTCCAAAACGTCAAACCATTAAGTTGGCAGACTCGAGTAAACATTAATATATTTTATGCGTTTTATCATATGCATTTCTCTCGTAATCTTGTTTCCAGTGTTTACATAGAAACTGGAAACAAGCTAAAACACTGAAAAAGGCAAGAGTGCAAAAAATATTTGGGCAATGAAACATTGTATAATATGAGTGTTTTCAAAACCAAAAACTGTTTTGCATTCATATGTTTCCATTTGTGAAAATAAAATTGGATCTGGCTCTAATCATGGCATGATAATTGTCCATCACCAGCAGATGGGTGAACTAGAATAGCGACCAAACGCACACAACAGCTCTGCTCATTCAAATGACATGCCTTGCACGCCTATACTCTAAAGCTGTCGCAAAACCGCTCATTACGATGAATTAGGAGAGGCCTGTGTGTAAATGTTGAGCCTACCGTTCAATTTTTGGTGGCGAGGAGAATCCGAAGCTGGAGGGGTGTGTGTCTGGTATGGTGGGGGCGGTCACAGCAAGCATCTGGAGATATGTGTGGCCATGTCCACTGGAAAGAAAGAAAGAAAAGAAAGAGGGATGATTGATGAGAATGAAAGAAACATGGAGAGAGAGAAAGAGGCCGTGTGTGCAAAGACAATTCTGTTTCAAGGTGTTAAGATTACCTTCATACTGTCCTGTCTATTGTCCAGTCCTGCTCTGTCTCTCTGCTGGCAGACAGAAATGGAGCAATAATAAGGTGATTGCAATATTCGTCACTCCAAACCTAAATTGGAACAAGGTGCTTTGGGCTTCGGAGACACTGTGACCCTGCAACATATCTGCTCGCAGATGTCTGAGAAACTTGGCCGCAGTCATTCAGAATATTCACCCCGTCGCTGTGTTTCCACATCCAGCGAGCTTCTGCAAGATATATGTCACATGTAAAAACCTGAAGTGCTCGCACTTGGAAGAATGGTGGGAAAGGTGTGTGATTTAGAGGGTGACAGCACACTGTTGGAAGATTTAGCTGCTCTGCCTGCCTTATCTCCAGCTCTGGTTCCTTCACTGAGTGTTGGTCTTAGGGGAAGTCGCTTTGGCACAAGATCCCAGGGCCGAACTCGGGGCCCAGCTCTCACAGCTTTAATTGAATCATTGCTTACAACCTGCAATTTGGAGGCTTTTTCTTGTTTTTCAGTTCATTAGAAGTTCAGTGTTTCAGGTTTGCTGTGCTCCAGATTACGGTATGTTAAACTGTGTTTTGACAGGCTGAAGTTTAATGTCCTGCACAGGCCTCTGGAGGCTGATTGATTAGTGAGATAAAGTCTGTCTGGGAAGACAACAGCTGAACAAAGAAGCAGAAATTTACCAATGTTAATTTCATGCTGTTTGACGAGCTCTATCCCTCTCTCAAATATAGGTTAAGTACCAATGTTAACAATATCCAACTTTTTTTATATTGCCTTTAACTCTGTCTGTCGTAACTGGAGTTCACTATCAGAACATTGGAAGATCAGAATTCTTTGTATTCTCCTCGTCAAAAAGGCTTAGTATGATGTGTCAAACTTAAATGTAAGTTATTTAAAGGAGTTAATGATAAAAGTAGGTTGTTGCACTTAATGGGTTTTGCCTGTGTTATTGGTTGTGAGCCTATTGTAGGTGCAATGCTATTTACAAAACACCACAGATTTCAGTTGGACTCTTGTTCTTTAATGACCTTTTCCATACAAACCTAAGATCTACACATGCATAACCCGTCAACTCAATGTAATGCAAAATACACCGATTTTTTACAAATAGCTGTAGTTATCTCAAAAAGGAAATTTTTTTGACACAAACAAAAAATGCCAATGATCACATGATACAAACACTATAGTTCAAGGATTCAGTCTTGGGAACGTATTGGTTAAAGAACACCACAAACCATGATTTTAGTGCTTTAGAGGTGTGTAATCTAAAACAGAAAGAAATCAAACTATGTCAAAGACGTAACCCACCTGACAGGCAGTGTATGACATCACTGTATGTTTCCCTTGGCGGAAAAAAACTATTTTGGACCATGAATTGAAACACGCTGTCACATCCTTGATAGAACATATCCATTCTCCCGCACAGCTCTGCCTACATGTGTCCATGAGGTTATCCTCGGTTCATCGAGAGAACATGGAAGTGAGAGACAATACCTTCCTCCACGCCAGCGGGCTCCCTGCGTGGCTCGGATCACCTCATTGAAACGGCAGCACCTACAGCTTGGATCATTTCAAGAGGAAGAGGGTCTGCATGCTTCACGAGATTGTCATCTGCTGTTGTGATCAAAACAAACGTGAATGGGCCTCTGCCTAGTGAGTGTGCATCACATTGGCTGTCTGTTGATGACCTCAGTGATGGTAAAATAATTAGCCCCATCTATTCCAAGCTGCGGCCTTTCAAAGGGATCTCTGGACGGCTGAGGAAAAAGTTCAAGTTGGGAGCATGTCTGATATAATCCCTTAAATACGGTGGATTAAACACGAGTTAGAAGTATTGTTTGTAGAAAGTGAATGACTCCAGTGTACACACAGAATAACAATCGACTTTTTCAAAAGCACTGAAATCAATAAGCAGCAGAACGCATTTTAGAGATGCTTTCTATCACACCAGTTGAAATAAACCAGCCTCAAGTGGTGATTATGAAAAACAATAACAACAAAGCTCTGAAGCTGCAACATTATTGCAACATGGTCATTTTACTAGTTGAAAGTACTTTTTTTGTGGAACTCATAATTTATCATTACATTTCATTCAAGTTTATTCTTCATCAGTTAAAAATTGAACTTTGTAATCCACTAAATTAAGCTTTAGTTAGTTTTAAAATTACTATTTTACACATAAATCATAAATATAACATTACTAGGCGAAGGTCTCAAGCAGTTTGAATCAGCTACAACCTGTTTGATTATGACATTAAAATAATATGTTGCATGTTAATGCATTATAATATTGATTCAATAACAGAAAATATATTAGTATAAGCAGGGGTCAAAGTGCCAAAAATACAAAAAGTACTTTGATGCATTTAGTTGCTTTTGTACTTTTTAATGAATTTCCACTTTTACTGTAGTAAAATATATTTAAGTTAAATCCTAAATCCTTCTTCTTCCACTGCACAATTTTTTTGTGAATATGAAGAATATTCATCACTAAAGGTTTATTCACCTGAACTCATGTTACAAACCTATAATTTGCAAAACAGTTACGAGGCTGACCTGCTACAGGTTTATAGTTCCCTGTGTGTCTTTCAGAATTAAGAGTCATAGCTGTGCTTCCAGTGAATTCATCCAAACATGCCCGCACCTCTTGTCCACCTTTTTAAAGCCAGTGGGAGTCGCTGCCGTTGGGTGTCGCTGTGCGCGTAAAGTCTCCACTGGCAGGTTTTGGTCCGACCGGACCCAACAACTGTCTGAAGTGTCAGAGTGTCGTTAACACGTGAGAAACCCAGTGTACAGAAGAGGCTGAAGGAAGGGGAGAGGGGGGAGAGAGAGAGAGATACAGGGCCGCAAACTTACGCGGAAGAAAAGGTTTTTTTTGCGGAGGAGCCGGACGTGGAGGAAACGGCGGAGATCTCTGCTGAGGGAATGCCGAAAAGGAGAGCAGACACACGGCCAGAGCACCAGACATGAGTCCGAGGTAAGAGTGGGATCCGGCGGAGAGGCAGGGATGACATCCCCGCAGACGTGTGGTCGTGCGCAGTGTCAGAATGAGCAGCAGACTGTGGACTTCCATGATAACGAGTTTATCCTACTTTAATATGCTTTTTAATGTATATTTAGATTTGAGGCGATGCTCCTGGTGAAGCCTGTAGTGACTAAGAATGAACATCTGGATCATATTGTCATATCCGGCCTAAAGCTTATCTGATATAAACTTTGTTAGACATGTTTTATATTTAAATATCACCCCTGATCTATTAAACCATCATTTTTTATATGTAGGCTACAAGATGTTGGTGTGAAGACAGAAACAAGCTTACAATTTATAAAAGGCACATGAAATATTTAATATTAGTTTTAATATCCTTAGAAGGTGGAGAATTTATTTTAACAAAATTAGAATAATTTATTTTAATGACAGCACAGTGGACTCCGTGTTTTACGCATACAACTGCCTTCTTTTATTTCTTAGCATCAAAATATTTTGAAATTAATGCTCAAGGAAAATAAGGTTTTTTTAAGTAGGGAGGCACATTACTGAAGTTATCTAAATGCAAAAAGGCCCTTGTGTGTGAGAGGACACAGTCATCCATCCATGTCCAGGTGATGGTGCTTTACCTGAGAGACAGGGAGGTTTCAGGTTTATTTTTTATCAAACCTCCCTTTAGTTTCCACTTATCTTATTCTGGTCTTTAAGTGAAGCCAGGGGGCCTCTTAAAGCCCCTGCATGTTCTCAGAGGATTCCTGCAGGGAAGGTGGGTGACACCTTCATTTCTGATTATGAATGATTATACTTTATCTAAAACTATTACAGAACAGCTGCAGTTGAACAAGAATTTGTTTTTATCAATAACATAGAATTAATTGTCCCTGAGGCCCAAATTAAAAGTAAACATAGTGAAGTTCTGGAGGATGTTTGATTCATTTCCATCAGTAAACTCCTCTCCTCAGTTGAGTTGCAGCTGATCATAAATATGGAACATATATCTCGATGTATACACTCGCTGTCTGTCTCTTTAAGACGATGTGTTGAGAAGTTCAAGTCGGGGTCACTCGAAGTTCCTGCCCTCGATTTTACCTTTTAGTTTTATTATAGACTGACATCACACGGGGCGCTAAAACACTTAAGGCGCATAGAGGCTCCATTATCATCCCGGTGCGCGTTATTGCTCTGACTCAAAAATAGCTAAGGAAATTACTAGAAAAAAAAAAAAAACAAGAGGAAACTGATGCTGGTCTGAGCACGTATTTTTTTTTTTTTTAGGAGTGGATGAGAGAGGGAGAGGGGAGAGGAGGGGCAGAGGGAGAAAGAGGGAGGAAAGTGGGTGGGAGGACGGACCTCAGGAGCGACAAGAAATTCATATCAATTAATAATCATAAAAAAAAGCGCTGGCAGACGCGCTCGGAAAACTGGCATGGTTTTGTTGGAGGCTGGCAGTTGAAAGCTGAAACGTCAGATATGACTCCTGGAGGCTGCTGAGATGATCATTAAGGGAGACTTAGATCGGATGGCAGAGGACATCGGGCATGCAGGTAAGAGCTGCTGCTGCTGCTGGGCACATGGAGGCACCAGAGCAGAGGAGGACGCATGGCATTTAGCTTTTTATTCCTTTAACACTGCAGCGTGATGTGCAGCCAGAGAGGAAATACAGTTTTTTAATGAATCGTTAATATATGAGTAAGACACATACTTTCTATCATGCAGCCTTTATGTGTTTTTTTATTTATTCCAGTCGTATATTCTTCGCTTTTTCTTCTTTACGCATTAAATTGGAGTCAGTTGAAAACCAAAATTTCCTCTCTCTAATAATTAATTATAGACAGTTTATCTTTAAAATTCTCCAGAGTCAGAATGATGTAGTCTTATGGTGAATTTAGAGGAAATGTGGCTTTAAAGCAATTTAAAAGTATATAAAGTACAAAACAAGACAAGTCTGTTTCACGTTTCAAAATGTGTTTTTTTTTATTTTATTTGACCTTCGAGTTTAATTTTTAATTTCAGGTTAATTATAAAAAGCTAAAGGGAACAATGACTTCTGTGAAAACGGATCTTCAGCGTATTTAATAACCAGCTAACACATTTAAAAACGGAAGTTGCAGCAATAAATAAGTTGGATGTTGTAAAACAGGCCAATCACTGTGCGTAATAGCGTCACCGCTGAGTTCAGGCGAACACAGACATTAAAAGAATATTATAGAATTTTTTAGTGTGTGTTCGGAGTCACTTGTTTAATTTATGGATTTCCGAGGTTTCATGTGAGCTGCATGACGGAGCAGCTTGTGAGCGCTGCTGACAGGTCTGAAGATGCAGAGAGCTGGTATAAGAAACAGCTGTGTGGCGCACAGGCAGGGCGCACAGGACGGTGCGTCTCTGGAGGGGATCTAGGAGACACATACGCAGAGGTAGAGATCAGATGAGGCGCACAGACGCACGCACGGGGATGGATTTACTCGTGATGTGGTTTTGTTGGAGCGATAAAACGCGAAGAGCAGGGGAGAACGGATTCGAGCCGGAAAAGACGCGCACAGGGTCAGAAGACCAGATCCATGCTTCTGCCTGCGAAAAGGCGACGTGAAGCGCACAGACAAGACAGTGACAGAGGAACCAGTCCTCATGTCCATAACATCACGGCACAAAAAGTAAATGTTGTTCATAAAGTCAATATTATTGACTTTTAGTGAAGTTTGTCACTTTTAAATACTCAGGAGAAGAAATTATAAAAAAGCATGTCATGCAGTTAAAATGAATTAAAATTGAATAATCTGCTATAAAATCTAAAGGATTATAATCGATTTAAAACCCCAAACTGACAACTTGTTCAGCTGATGCTTCCAGAGAGGGGTTGATTATTATAAATGTGATTTTAACTGTAACAAAACAAGCTGCGCTTTGCTCTCCTGCAACTTTAAAGGCTTATTTTTTTTAAAATTGTGTGATTGCAGCATTTAAACATGAAACTGACTCTCTCCATCATGTTTGCTGATCTGACCAAAACTTATTCACTTATTCATCAGCCTTCGATGTAAAGAAAGCTCCAGGTCTGATATTTCATGCATGTAGGACCTCTCCAGCCTGTATTCAACTCTGGTGACTCACAGAAACAACAAAAATGAAATTAGTTGGATTGAAGTAATAAAAAACCTCCAGTCCAATATCTTTTTTTGCTAGTTTACCATGGACTCTGTGCTGCAGTGTTGCCCCATAAATTGAACATATAGGCTATGTGAACATGGTGAAATGGGCTCTAAAATAAACATGGTTGCGTGGGAATCAAATTGAAATGAGAGAAAATATAACGTGAAGATGATGTTTTAACCAGATGTCGTGAGTGTTTATGTGACTGAGGCTGGATGTAGAGTTTTGACGTTTAGACTCCGGCTTCATCCCCCAAACCACAAAAGTGACAAAACAGACAAAACTCAGGGACAATGAATATGCGGATAATGCGAATAAGTGAATGTCATTGCTGTAAACAAGCATCAGCATCATTTAAGTTTCCTCCGCTTTTTGATGGGTCATTAGAAATAAGGCTGTTGTGATAAAAACACTGTCGCCTTCTTCTCAGGCGACTCTGACTGTGTGCAACAGTAAAAATTATTAAACTTTATTATTAAACCAATGCAGGGTTCGGGTAGTGTTTACCAGAATATTTTATGTAGCAGGCTCGATTTAAAATGTCTTCTACGGCTAAATATCACTGCAATCACTGATGGCTTCCTAACAGGATGCAGTGAGCTTACACATGCACTCCAGATCGAGATTTTTAAAAACATGTTGCACTTTTTTTTTTGTCATCAAACGGTGAGGTCAGCTGATTTAAAAAGGCAAGTGGTGGGGTCACACAGGAATCAGACTGACCCCAGCAAGAGGAAAGCGATTTTATCCTGATTTTGATAGTGTGTTGATGGGGAATCCCACAGCCACCTTGTACAGTTGTTACCACAAGACTACCAAAAACAAGTTGCAGCAGATTCTAGATTCATACAAAGGCTGCTTTTTTGCATGACTCCAATAGAAAAAGAGAAATTTGCAAATGTAGATTAAAATATTTCAAACAAATCCAGATATAAAGTTGGGTTTAGTTTTCTGTTGTGCTCTTGGATGAACTGTCACATAACGGTGCATACTGTCAAGATTGTTCAGTGATTGTGTGTGTTAGTACACAACCTGTCACCACGTCCCGCTGCAGTCACCATGCAGCAACCAGTGAGCTGAACCAGCCTCAGCGCAGTAGAGACTCTGCAGAAGTTCAGCCAGTTATGGAAATGACTCGCGCTGTTCCTCGCATCACACTCGTCTCTAAACACGTTTGATCCGACCGACGTTGATATTTGTAGTTGAGTACCACTGTGGCGTAATCAAAGCCAGACAGAAACCAGAAGTGGAAACACTTTAGATGACAACAGTGGAAAATGATGAGTGTGAGTCCAACGTAAACCTGCCATACCTGCCTTCTTATTCACAGTTTTTGTTCTTTTATTTATTTTTTAAAGATAATTTTGAATAATAAAGTATAAAGTAATAAATAGCACTTCAATCATGTGTTTAGAATTGAACACAGAATATTAAATAATAATTGAATTCATATTTAAAAGATGTTCATCACTATCTGGTTGTTATACTGACAGTAACTATTCCTTTGTCACAGCAGTGATAACGTTAACTGCCTGATGCTGAACATGCATTTAAAACAAACACGCAGCTAAAACTGTCCTAATGAGCGAGAAAAATAGATGCGGGATTTCTTTTGTTCAGGATTCTCCAGAATTCCTCAGTCAGATTTAAAAAAATTAATTCATATTTCCATCTTCTTGTGCTGAGCACGTAGACTGAATGAAATAAACAAGGAGTGAATGAGCTGGTGTCAGGAAGACTGGGATCAGACAGATGACATGATATTTATTTAGTTGCTTGTTTCCCATCAGCCAGTGCAACCCCATAGGGACAGTTTAAGATGTTTAATCCCTTAAGTAAACAGATGCCACTGATTGAACAATACATTGTGTTTCATGCACGCAGCTGATGTAGTTTATTTTAAGCTGGATGGAACAGGCAGCGTTGATGTCGTAGTGTGTGCGTATGTGTGTGCGTATTAAATCCCTGGAGCTCATCTCAATGTACAGCACTGAATCATCTAAGGTTGATTTGCATCCTGTGCGCTCAGTGTTCCTTATATGACTGGACAGAGTGCGGAGCCGTGAGACCCGTCTTTTTTTGGACGTGTCCTTCCCTCACACGTTTATACCTGCTGTTCATCATATTTGTGAAACGTTCATCGCTCGCTTTATTCAAACATCTGTACATTACTCCTAGAATACTTTATCAGGAAGCCAGCAGTTGCAAAAATATATATCTGTGGTTCTCTGGCTTTACTGCTCTCTCTCTTTTGCTCGCTGCAGAGGAAGTGAATGCATACAGTTGAATTTCTGATAATGAGAAAACCACTGCAGCAGCTCACCTTCAGCAAAAGTTCACTTTCACCGAGTGGCCTGCATGTTCTTTTCCCACACATGAGTTCTGCTCCCTGCACACGTCTCATAGAGCTTAATGTATGACGTTAACATGATTTAGCAAATACTGAAGGCACTGATTATTAATTAGTAAACAAGGCTCTAAAATCAAAATAATAAAACTGTAATCATGAATTTGCATAAAAACGAATGTTTTTGCAAATTAATTCATCTTTATTAATCATCAGACCAGTCTTTTTTATTATGATGTCTTTGTCTGTCTGTATTGCTCCTGCAGATTTTGTGGTTAAACCTTTTGACACTTAAATGTTTCACATGTATGTAAATCCTAACCTTTTCATAGATTTCTTATATAAATTCAGCATTGATAATAACAGTAATGTTGGAAATGAAACATTGCTTTTGTGGAGTGAAATGCTGACTGCTGCATGATATTTTACAGATATCTCTCATTGCAGGTGGCGGACTGAAGACGATGCTGGATGCCATGGACGTTCCAAGTCATGCTAGGGATCTCCTCCTGCAGCTCAACAGCCAGCGCACCAAGGGCTTCCTGTGTGATGTTATCATTGTGGTGCAGAACGCCCTCTTCAGAGCTCACAAGAACATTTTGGCCGCCAGCAGCCTCTACTTGAAATCGTTAGTGGTCCATGACAATCTCATCAACCTCGACCACGAGATGGTGAGTCCAGGCGTGTTCAGGGTCATTCTGGACTACATCTACACAGGCCGCCTTGCTGAGGGAGACCCCACTTCTCCCACTGAACCCAATCTGGGGGCCGTCCTGGCAGCAGCTAGCTACCTTCAGCTGCTTGACTTAGTGGCGTTGTGCAAAAAGAAGATGAAAAGACATGGCAAGTACCCTCCACGCCCAGGCCCTGCATTTCTGCCCTATCCAAAGATGGGACCAAATAGCATGGGGTTAGGGAGTGGTGGCAGGTACAGAGTTTCTACTCCAGTCATTCAACCCTGCCCCCCAGGAGGAATTTTGAATAGCCATGCACCCCGGGCACCACCACTAGAGGAGCTAATTCCCCATCGATTAGCCATCCATGCTGGGGAGTTGTATGCTCCCACCTCTGCCCAGGGCTCTCAGGTGTTCCCATCCCTGCAGTCAGCTCTGCCTGCCCAACTTGGGCGTTCAGCCCATCCTGAGAGAAACTGCTCCCCCAACTATGGCCTTGATCTCTCTAAGAAAAGCCCCAACTCCCAGTCTCAGCACACACCCTCTCACTCCCATCTGGCAAACACTCACAACGATGAGGAGCGAGACGGGACTATGAGCGGCCGCACTAGTCCCATGCATGGGACGAATGGCAGGGCTTTCCCCTCTGAAAAAATGGAGTCCACCGACCAGACAAGCTCCCTCACTCCTCCACATTTTCCCCATCTCAACCAGCCTCTTGGCCCCCATCTTCCCCACCTGCACCGCTCAGGCTCCCAGGGCACAGATCGCTACCCATGCCCCCCCAGCCCTGACACCCCCACGGAAGGTGGCGAGGCAGGCAGGGAAATGGGCAACATCTACCGCTGGGTGAAACATGAGCCATATACAGCTGAAGATGAAGATGAGGATGAGGATGAGGAGGAGGGAGGTGAAAATGGAGACCAGCATCACAACCACCACAAGGTTGGGGAGGAGAGTGAAGGAGCAGATGACAAGAGCGGGTCTGGGACAGAGGAGACAGGGAGCAGTGAAGGCCGCCCCTCCCCTACGGGACCAATGGGGAGGTTCCACATGCCGTATGAGCCAGAGAGCTTCGGGGACAATCTGTATGTCTGCATTCCCTGTGACAAAGGCTTCCCGAGCTCAGAGCAGCTAAATGCACACGTGGAGACACACACAGAAGAGGAGCTGTACGGCAACTCTGGTGGGGAGATGGGAAACAGCAATAACAGCAGCACCAAAAACGCCAGCAGTAATACAAACGGCTACGGGAGCCTAAACAGCAGCAACAGCTTAAACAGTCTGTCCCATCTGGAGACTAAGTCGAGACAGGGGCTGAATTCAGGGGGCCTCGGGGAGATGATCCGACCCTACCGCTGTTCCAACTGCGAAAAGTCCTACAAAGATCCAGCCACTCTGCGGCAGCACGAGAAGACCCACTGGCTGACGCGGCCTTACCCTTGCAGCATCTGTGGCAAGAAGTTCACGCAGCGTGGTACCATGACGCGCCACATGCGTAGCCACCTGGGCCTTAAACCTTTTGCCTGCGACTCCTGTGGCATGCGATTCACCCGCCAGTATCGCCTCACTGAGCACATGCGCATCCACTCTGGGGAAAAGCCCTACGAATGTCAGGTGTGTGGGGGAAAGTTCGCCCAGCAGCGCAACCTCATCAGCCACATGAAGATGCACAGCAGCGGAGGGAGTGCGGGGGGCCTGACTGCAGATCTGAAACTGAAGCTTGACTTTGCAGAGGGCATCTATCCTCTGAGTAAATACACAGCAGAGCACCTTGGGCTGAAGCAGGAGAAGGCCAATGAACTTCACATCCAAGCTCAGCAGCTGGTGGCGGACGGAAAGGCCTTGGAGAGCCTCTACCCGCTGTCCAAACTGGCCGCAGAGCACCTGGGCCTCACCCACGACAAGATGGATGTCCTGGGACAACCCCTGCCTGCTCTCCCACAGGCCCTAGAAGCCCGCACCATTGACCGCTACTCACCCAGCTAAGACATGTGACCTGTCGCCAATAGGTCTGTGTGCACACACAACTTGCAGTATTCTAAAGCCATTCACCTCAATATCCTCCTCTGCACCTCAGACTCAGGCCAAAAGAAACTGGTCTGCTAATGCACACCAAAACGTTTAGACTGTCAGTGCCTTTCTATGCATCTAATGTATCTTAAAGTCCTCCTTCATAAAGGAAGTCTGTGCTATTCCATGACCAAGAGACACTCACTCAAAGAAGTACAGTATTTATGTACAGCGTATATGCAAACAAACATTTCTTTTTTTTATTTCAGCCATTGAGCCAAAGTTACAAATTGAAAACCAAAATGAAATTGTTTTATTTATTTTTGTACCATGATGAAATCCAAAGAGAAACTGTTGCAAGGAAACATTGCAATCACACCCTAAACCTGTGTACTATTGATTATTCATCTGTGTACAAGAAATGAAAAAAAGCACATATGGACAAGATTCAGGGTTTGTGTCCAGACCTGAGCGGAACTTTTATCAAATGAATAAACCAGCTCTCCTGGACTTTAAAGTAATGGGAGGATATATATTTTTCTTCTTGTTTTTTTTCCTTTTCTGTTTTTCGGGTACTGGACAATTTATGTATCTGACCCTCCAGCTTCTCCCCACCATCTTCCTGCATCCCAAGGAAATAACTCAACAATAAGAGCAATCGCTTCAGCATTTTCAGTAAAGTCTCCTCTGCTCTATTTTGACCACATTTTTTTAAAGTAACCCACTTCCCTTGATATTTGTGTGTAAAGGCTCGAGCTATGTGACAGCAGCGGTAGCTTAAGCAGCCATAAACTCAGAGCGTAACCCTCCTCGAGCTAAAACTTTCTTTGCATTTTGACTGACTTCCCACAGCTCTCACTTGTTATTGCGATGCAGCAAGCACGGCCCTGTGATCTCATAGCTGGGACATGATTGCAAATACCCAACTGATGACACACTAATCCCTGCATCTCATGGTGTAGACGACGCATGGGTGTTGCCTCTGACATTGTGTAATATTTGCAGTTACGGATGCAGCTGAGGCTAGGATTGGGTCAAGAGTTAATGACACAGAGCTCTGTCAAGAGCAATTACTCCACTTGCAGCAGCGTGATGATTAATGGTGGAGCGGCAGTAGTCAAATGCCGGGTTGGACGCCGCTCTGATCCACTGTCCGACCTCACATCTGACCTCCCTCCCCTGTAGTCTTCTGTCCTGCTACTGTTGACAGGCCAAAGTCAATGCTGTTCCCAGCCCTTGCCTTTAAAAGTGCTCCACACGACACACACACACACACACACAGAGTGAGCTGCTAATCTGTCAGTCAAATGAAAATAAGAAGGGGGTTTGTGTGTCTTCCCTGGAAGCCGACGGGTGAACAGCACTCCCCAGCTGCCGTGGCTCAGTAATCCCTGTGAAATCTCACTTTCTCCTGGACAATTCGCACTGCTCGCCAGCATGATGTCCCATTTCATGCCTGCCATCTTACCCCTCTGATCCACTTATTAACATCACATCCCAGCTTAGCAAGTGTCCCCCCCCCTCAGCCTCGCCTCCGTTTTTTTTCTTTCCCCCTGCGCTGGTATCAAACGTGGAAACAAAGAATGACATATTTCTGTGTTGGCGGACCAGCGGCTCCTCCAGCTTGACAACAAAAGAGCACTTAAAGGTTGCGGGGTTGAAGGCACATTCTTGTCTTTGAATGTTTATTCCAAAGAACAGGCTGCCCTTTTGTCTATTTTTTATTCTAACACTTTTACTGGTCCTTAGATTAAAATTGTCTGACCACTATAGTGCCAACGCCAACCTCAGTGGGTGAATGTGAAGACTAAAGCCATAAATACACTGTGATAGACGTAGTGAATCTTAAAGGCTTAAAAAAATCACAGACGATGTGCCTGACATTTTGGGATTGTTTTTTTTAATGTTACAATAATTTAAGGGCTTCTTCTTCTGTAGCATATGATCATATCAAACACGTTGTTTCCTGTCACTTACTTTTCTTTACTTCATTTTGAAAGCAGCGCATGTGAAACTGGTGCTTACCTCAGGACTGAACCCAGCATGGGGAAAATGCTAAACTTTAGTAAACCCTCAGATAACAACATCATCACACACACACACACACACACACACACACACACACACACACACACACACACACACACACACACACACACACACACACACACACACTTTTTTTATTTTCTAATTTACAGGCAGTGGTCCTGTGTTAAACCTGTGGTTATTTCTGTGTTTATACATTTCTTGTTACAGTTTAATGGTGGAGAGATAACATGTGATATTAACATTTTTGTTGTTATTTTTACTATGCGGTATACATTTTCTATTGTGTTGTCCTCGAAGAGGCTTGTGTCGGTCTGACCAATTCCATTGTTATAACATAAGGCAAAGACATCTTGGTAGTATCTTAACTGGCTGTTTGTGAATTTCTGAACCACATGTTAGTGAGCGTGATGCCATTTTGTTGTTTTTTTCAATTCTAACCACACGTACAGTTAAAATCTAGGTGACGAGTATAGAGCTTTGAAATTTCTGTTTGCCCACAAAACACGATGCAGCTCTCTAAACAGACAAGCAGTGGCTTTTTCTGGGTGAGTCTGAAAACGACTCAAATTGTTTGACCTTGTTTCTCCAGAGGTTAGTGAACTTTTGATGAGAGTCAGGCTGAGGCCGCACATGCACACAAACACACAGGAAGCCTGCTTGTTTTCCTTGATACTTCAAGTTTTGGTTTGAAGAAAAAAAAAAGAAAGAATAACTTCAAATCAAACATTATTAACAGTAGCAACTCAGTCCACAAACATGCATACGTGTTAAAAACGTAGCAACGGGCGGATGTCAGTCGTGGGAATTTCTCACTCCCTCTCATTCAGGAGTTTAAATGAAAATCTGTCTCCTCCTTACACCCTTAAAATAACATGAATTGTTTCCACTGTCACTTCAAATCTGTGCAGGAGGGAAGAGCAAGATAATGGCTGAACGGTTCTGTAGGATGTGCACTCTTTGCCACTTGTTTAATTGTGTCAATGTGTACGACAGATGGACGGACGGGGGAAGGTGGTGTGTCCAGAGCAAGGGGAAGCGTTTTCTTGTCTGTTTGTGTGTCCCTATGCTATTTAAGCATATAAGCGGCTGTTAATGCATGTCCTGGGAATAGGGTTGGTGTGAAGGAGAAGAGCTGAGGAGCAGGAAGTGAACTTTTGGCTGGTGCGCTGCGTCGAGCAGGATGTGCCGTGTGTTTCTGCTCAGAGGCAGATAGAGGGACGGAGAATGGGGAGGGAGAGGAGCAGGGCGAGCGCAGCAGGGTGGACATGAGCCATTGTCTCAGTATGAAAGCCTGGTCGTACTTCTGAAACCCTCCATTCAGAAAACAAGTAGACTGTATCTTCTCTTTTCCTTCCCCTCTCTGCTCTCTGGGAATAAACCTCTGCTCAGTATCACAGTGATACAACATCGTGGCCTTTCAAGCGCTGCACAGTGAGGAAGCCATTCAGACATTTTGTTACAATTTGAGGATGTTGTGGATTAATTTTTCTGGCATCCCTTTGGTCACAGGAATTCATCACAGTGTTTTCCCCATAAAAAAGTGGGACTGAGCTGATCAATATGAGCGTCATAGAAACTGTATTGTACATCATAATTTAAAATAAAAACCAGCTCTGTGGTTGATTAAGTCTGTAAAATTAGAAGAGTCTTGTTTTAATTTACTGGTGTAGCCACTCACCCCATGGGGATTTAGTGCCATATGCCTTTTCTGAATGTTATTTATACGACATGTCAACTCAGAAAACCTCTGGTTCCCGAAAGTGGTTTGGATGAAGATGTTTGAAAGTAATAAATTTAGGCGTTTAAAACAGTTAGTTACATTAATTACCACAATGAAAACGAATGAACGCAATAAAATAAATAAATGAGTGGTGTAAAACAAGCCACCAACCTTGAGATGTTAGTTTACCTTTTTTATTTTATTCTATCAAATCAAGTCCATTTCTTTCTGAAATAGCAGCCGTCCCCTTTTATAACACCAACATGATAGAATTAAAAAGCATCTGGACGAGGCCAGTGTAAACCAAAAAAGAGGTTTGGAATGACACCACAAAAAAAGTAAAAATTCAAAGTATGCATCTAAGTTTTCCACCAGCGGCAGCAGGCCGAGGTCACCTATGTGTAGAGTCCTGATCTGCAATCATGCTGTTTGACATTTATTGTGTTTCACGCTGTGTGCCAGAAAGACTGAAGCACTTAGCAGACATCGCAGATGCTCAAAACAAAACTCCCTGATCATCTTTGTAGTTTCCAGGGGACGCATTGTGGCGTGAGGCCTCTGACCGAAGTTGCCTTGTTATGAAAGCCATCGTCTGTGTGGTTGATCATGAGAGCACAGCGCAGATGTGCCACTACTGTCCAATGTAATATTTCTATTTATGAGCTACAGCCAAAAATTATTAATATTCAAGTCATATTTTGGCTGTGAAACCAAAAACTTAGGTCAAAAATACAAGTGTGCCTTTGGTGTAAGAAGCATTAAGTGACTTTGCAATAACTTGTATAAGTGCATGCATGTGTGTGTACATGCATGTGTGTGTGTGTGTGTGTGTGTGTGTGCACCTGCCCATCTACATGTCTGAGCGTCTTTCCCACAGTGCAGCAGGGTGAAGTACGATGGAGAGATTTGACACTTTCGGAGTCTTTATTACAAGCAGCTGCTTTAGATTTATTTCCCTGAACTGCACTTTTCTGGAAAAATCATTGTATTGTGATTTTTTATTACTCTTACGATCCCCTAGAAGTCCCACAATTGCCTTTTCCTCTGGCACTCTGCTTCCTTCACTTTCCTCTTCTTCCTCCCTCCAGTGCAGAGCTCGGCCACGTTCGCTCACTGCCCTTGTTCCCTCAATGCGCAGCCTTCCGCCTCACCTCTCTCTGTCCCCTCTCTCCTCTTACACTCGACTCCAACCGCTGACCCACAGCGCCCACCGCCTCCCCCCTTCCCTCCCATGATCCACTTACTTCCAGCTGTTTTTCATGCTGAAGAAGACAGTTGTCTAAATGTTTACGTGAAGAGCTACTTTCTTTTTCTTTAGGCCCTGATCAATTTCCAACATTAACTTTGTGGCATGTGTTAAAATACAGCAGATGATGAGCCAAATCTAAAAGTCTGACATCGTTATTGTATTCTGATCCTGGGGCCAAGAAACGGCTTACAAAGGGGAGATTAAAGACAGCATATCATTGTAGAGGAAATGCAGAATAATGTGAGGGGAAATGTTCGGGGGAAAATATGCTCAGAAAGATGCCAGTAAAGTAAACATGTATGAAATTGCACAATTGAGCCGGGCCTCGGCTGCGCCAGCCAAGTCATGCGCTGAGATGGAGGGAACAAGTGAGGGAGAAGGGTGGAGAGAGGTAAATAAGCAGTAACAGAGAGAATAGCTTGTGCTCTATGGTCATAATCTTCAGTAAATAACAAAGAAAAACTGGTGACGTTGTGTTTCTTCACCTCTTTTGTTTTAACCTCGTTCTTGAGCTTACTCTAATTATCCCCCTCCTCTTTTTTTAGGAAATTATCTTGAAAGGAAAGTTTTTATTTCCTTTTCATTGTTCATTTCTGCAGGTCATTGCCAAGGTTTTTTTTTACGTTCATGTCAGCATGCCCCCTGAGATGTCATCCTCTTCCCAGACCTAACAATTATCACCCAATCAGCATGACCCACAGTGGGCTCTTTGTAGTCCAGTATAGGGGAAGGGGGCTCTGGCTGCTCATGTCCTCCTCCTGCATCTGTTCAGCCTGCATCTCTGTGTCTGTCTCTACCATAGACACACACACACACACACACACACACACACACACACACACACACACACACCCACACACACACACACACACACACACACACACAGACGATTTTATAGTTCATAGTCTACAATTTCTGCTCCAGCAGTTTAAGTCCTAAAGAAAAAAACAAAGAGCAAGACAAAGGACAAACCATGCAGGAGTTTGGAAGAGTGAAAGTTGTCAGGGAGAAGATTTGATTGTACACACACACACACACACACACACACACAGCTGGATGGCAGACTTCTGCTTCAGATTAGGTCAGATTTAATTAGGTTGCCCTGCTCCGTTTGGACTGTCGCTTCTTGTAGAAAAACCCATTATTAAAGAGAAGGCGATCCCGCTGACGGCTTCCACCCAAAACACACCGAAACCTGTGCCAAAATAGAGCCTCAGGGTCCACACACACACACACACACACACACACACACACACACACACACACACACACACACACACACACACACACACACACACACACACACACACACAAAAGCATTGATTCTGGTTTTGGAAAAAGGTTATGTGAAGAAATGATGGATTATGATCTAAGGAAGATCACTGTGACGTTTTGAGGTGGTTTTACTCTACGACTGATTGTGGTTCAAGGAAGTTCAGCAGTAACACAGACCGCCACGCAGACAGTGGTAGCTACAGATAGATGGAAAAAAACACATACATCACAAATTTACAGTGGAAATGAGATTTTCAGTGGAAGACAGGATCGTATTTCAGCAGGCACAAGGCAGATGTACGTGAAACATGATAAATGTCCAGTGTTTCGTTTTGTGGTTTTACAACAGTTTATACCGTGAAAACAATTAAAAGCAATACATTAAACCAAACAGTATTTTTTTGTTTAAATTTTTTGCCTTCATGTCAATATTGATTTTACTTTGCTTTAGTGAAATGAATGTATTTATTGCATGTCTAAATGTTTTATAGTTAATTTTCTCGTGTAAATTTCAATTGTGGGTTTTTATGATAATTTCATTTAATTATGGTGTCTTGATAAAATCATGTTGATAAGGCTTTTATTTTTTTTAAAAGCCAATGTGAAAAAAAATGTCATGTTTTTTTTGTTTGTTACTATACTCAAAATCAACTTGGCAATAAAGTGAATTGCATAATGGATTCATAATGAATAATCATTTCATTAATTTGTGTTTTTTTGCATGTCCAAGTTAAATTCAAATAATAATACATAAATATAAATTAAAATTATGCACAACTTTCCATTCCAACATTTATTTTTTAGATATAATTAAAATGTTTTACTGTTGTTAATGTTTTGAATTTACACTCATTTTATCCCATTTTAAATATTCTGTGCAAAAACTCAAGCAGCAACAAATTGTGTTTTTGACACATTTATTGTGCGTGACGTGGGTTTCATATTAAAAGAAAAATATTAGACAAAAGACCGCGATCGGGACCATTTCACAGCGAAGACGACCACAAAAATGAACAAACTCTGTTCATTTTCCTACAATACGTTCGCCTTCGAGTCCATATTCCCCCATATGGAGACATGTGAGTGCCTCATTTAAGACAGAGAATTTCAAATGAATCTCATACATCACACACAGTCCACATGCAACAATGAACAGATCCATTACTCTGTCAGCAGGAGCAAAACCAGCCAGGCAGGCACACACGCTCACATCCTTTTCCACTGTGTGAAAATCACCTTATTATCACCAGCACGTAAGAAATCATATAGTGCCTTCCAGATGTTTGATATGAATCAAGCAACGTGCCACAAATTACATCTCGACATTAAACACATTAGCATTTTTTCTCTCAGGTGCTGCAAATCATCAGCATTCATGAAGTCAAGGTGCTTCCTGCGTGATGGCGTCCACCAGGTGTAAATGAAAGATGCCGTCCGCTCGACGCTGTTTGAACAGTAGGGGGAAAACAAAAGGAACAGCAGGAGAATTACAACACGTCTCAGTTAATTCTTTTCCTGAAGCTGGAACGCAGGCTCAGCTTTCTGTCAGTTTCAGGAAAATTCCAGTTCCTTACAATGTGGGTGTTATTTTCATCCATATGTTTGACAAAAAGTCCACTTACTAGCTTCCAGAACTTTCAAGCAAATAGTTGAGGATCCTTACTATCGGTTAGGAGGATTCTGTACTCACCAAGTTTATCCCTGAGGTCTGAGCTGGTGCACAAACATTCAGATTATCAGACAGCTTAGAGACAAACTAAGGGTTTAGCAAGATAATCTATGTAAATCACCTTATTTGAGTCGCAATTGAGATCAAAAAAGGCATTCGTTGTGGGTGGTTTCTGGTAAAAGTGTGACAAACAATATAAACCAGGAAGTTCAATTTAATAAACAAATCTTTCAGTTTCAAAAGATGCAGAAGTTCTGCAAAGTTGTTTATAATGCTAGAGACAGGACAATTATAGGGACAGGATTTCTCAACCCTGGAAAGACTATAATTAATCTTTACATACAGTATTTGTGATGTATTTGACTTGTTAATGTGCTGCAAGATTAGCCATGGACTGTTTTGTTTTTTACCAACTTTTGAATTTTGAGCAGGAGTCAGTCTAAAACAGGCAGGTGGTAATAATCCTGAACTACACCGAAAGAACCCTTCATGTGTATTGGTAATAAAGTGAGTACATTAGATCTGAAATTAATAGAAGATAATTTATAAAACTGATATGTATGTCAAAACACTTCCTTGTTTTCTCTTTTCAAAATAAGTTTGACTGTCCTGGGAGTTTGTTTGAGATCCATCTAATTGTAGTACCAGACCCAAAATGTTCCTTTTCGTGTTTTTATTTCAGGGGCAGTTGTCAGAAACGTTGTGCCCACTGCTCACACTGAGAAACCAGAAGACTAGTGGCGGCAGGCCAGTGCAAGCCTGCCCGTTTGCCTCTCTGCCACTCTGAGGTGCTGCAGATTAAATGACAAAGGTCTGAGGTGTCTGGTGTCAGGCAGTGGGTGCCCTCATTCAGCCTGGTAATGTCTCACTGAGCCTCCTGTGAGAAAAACTGTGCAGCTTTTCCCCCTCACAAAAGATGCCAGTCACATTTAAGCATTCGTAAGTGTGAGTGGAAGTGTCTGTCTCCGTCAGAAAACACTTCAGGATGTTTTCCCTCCTTAGTGAGCATGCTGGAATAGTCTCCGGTGCTTTTACACCCAGGATGTGAATAATCAGGTCATATGTGCAGAGACGAGGTAGATCGAGTGGATCGTGGATTGTTTGTGTAACCTGGGGCTTCAGATGTGGAGTAGATGGGAGTGAGAAGGTCGAAGGTGAGTCGGTACAGGGCCGAGATTAGGAAGTGTGTGTTTCATTTGCATCTGTGCGTGAAAACTCACAAGTGTATCACTGTCATTAAAGGGAAATTACAACATAAATCAGCTCTGCGTTCATGTTTGCACTTTTGGGACTTCTCTTAAATTCCAAGAATCAAAGAGAAGATTTCCGGACTTTCCTGCAGCAGCTTTCAATATCATGACATCATTGTAAAACTGTACGCCAGGTTGCTTGAGAACTCGGTGTCGGTGGGATCACTCAACCACGACCAAGTAACTGAGATGTGGCAGGAAGGTCTACGATATCTGCGTTTCTCCTCTATTAAGATTAATTCTTTAAACAACAACTGATGCTCTCTAAACTCACATAAACACACTTCTGTCAGTCACACCTCAGTCAAACCCATGCAAAATAGTTCAGTTCATTGTCAATGCAATAAAAAATGTGAAGACAGCTGGATTTTAAAGTTTAAAACCGACACGCTCTTCTCATTTTTTTGCTTTACTGCATTGCTCCAGAAACAAAACTACACAGGAGAAGAAATATTAGGCTTGTAAAGTCCAAAAAGCAAGAACAAACTAATGGGGAGGCAGCGTTCAACACACACAACAGACTTTAAACACTAAATGCATTCTAATATTTATCACAGATGCAAATGAGCTGTGTTTTGTGTCACTGTAGCACATGGCTTTCATTATGTTTCTGACTCAGGAGACAGTGACGGTGCAGGTTAATTTCAGTAACCTCTGTTTGTACAATAATGTGGGCAATTAAAGCTTCATCCATGTGTTTTACAGTGTTAATAACTTCCTGATGAACGCTTTGAAGAGCGCAACTCAATCTGCTGCTGGTTAGTTTGGCTTGTGCCTCACAGGTTCACTGTGTTTATTATGAGTAACACAATAGCTGTTACCTGCAGCCCCAGCCAGTAATACGAGGTATGAACAGATGGACTATTGACCAGCACTTGACCTGTCCAAAGCTTTTTGTCTTGGATGAATGTGAGAAGGTGGAGATGATGCAACAGGTCAGAGAATGAGGAGAATCCACATACAGAGCCCCATAAAGGAAGTGTTTGCATCCTGCACACTATGAACAACTAAATGGGAGAAAAAAACAGATAAAGAAGAGACCATGAAGTTCAAATGTAGTTTTTGAGAGACATAGAGACAAAGAGAGAGAGACACAGAGGCATCAGTTCTCTTAAAGGCCAACATCTTGACCTTTACGTGTTGTGTCTCAGGCCATGTTTTACCATCTCCCTCCTCCTCCTCCTCCTCCTCTTCTCCTCCACTTCTCTCTGCTTGTCTATCCCACCCCTGCTACATTTCACTGCTTGGACTCCCACTGAATGGAAAACAGCTGGGTCGGGGATTGCCCAGAGCACATTATGCCCGATTCTTCAATGAATTCCCATCTACCTCTCCCCTCTCCTCCTCCTCCTCTGTCCAGTGCGCTCCCCTGCTCCCTGTCCTCATTTAAGGTGGGGCCGCGCAGCTGAAACAAAAGAAAAACAGCATGAGAACATGTTTCTCATCCACATATGGTACTCTCTCCCTCTCCTCCTTTCTGTGAATTCGTTTCCCAACCCTACTCCCTGGTGATTCTCTGGTGTTATGGCTGGTTCTGCTTTTGACAAGTTGAAAAACGCGGAGATATAATGCAGCTGAACCGCGCGGCCAAGTATGCATATAGTTAAGTAACATGTCAGTTATTACTTTGTCCTGATACCCAACCTATTTCACCTGCTGCGGTGGACAGGGGCCAGTGTGAGGACAAAAACAGCCATAAAAAGTGTGCTCCAGCTCTGCACAGAAAACAGACGACACATGTTGAAGCATGTGGTTCCAAGGTCCAAAGATTAAATCTGCTGTGGAAGAGTGTGAGTGGACCTAAAGGGTTTTGTTTAAATTTAAACTGCCATTTCTAAGGTGTGGAATGAACCTCAGTGTTTAAATACAACTTGAGCCTCCAGAGCTCTTGAATCACTTTAATTCAAAAACTAATTCTGGTGTTAATAGGAAAGGATATCACCTTCCAGAAATATCATGAGAGAAAAATGTCAATGACAAAGCCAACAGGCATGGATATGATTGACTTTTAATGATATTGGAAGGACAGATTGTTTAAAATGATGAGCTTACACCACTAAACAATGTTCCTCTATATAGGCTACAGAGAAAAATGATTAAATCAATATGCCACATATACAGATTATTCAGCAACCCCTTCAAAAATCACAGTTCACTCTTAAGTTTATCACATTCTTGCACATGTAGAAAATGAAAATAAAGTTGTGCAAAACTTAAATTGACTAGAATAAACTAGAAAACGAAACCTCTTACAAATTATGATTTGAATCAAAGTTTATAGTTTTGGCCACAAAGACCAAAACTCTCAGCTGAAAGTCACAATGAAAGTATGTAGAGCTGAAGGAAACAGGAGACTTGTTAGTGATAATTATTACAAACTGATTAAATTAGTTATTATAATAATTGGCATCTTTACTCCTTTACTTTCCTTACTTGGTTTAGTATGACCAGTAGTTCACTGTGGCTGTTGTAATCAAGATGCTGCTGCTGTCATAACTGATGTCATTTCATTTCATGCCTCCCTCTCCCTGTTACTGTAACACTTGGGTTTAATCACAAACAGTTAAAGGTCCAGTGTGTAAGATTTAGGTGAAAGGGAACTATTGGCAGAAATGTAATCCTCATGATCCTCATCATGTTTTCACTAATTCATTTAATCTAAATTGTATGAATTGTAGTTTTCTTTACCCCAGAAAAGGCCCTTTATATTTAAATACTTTATACTTACATCGAGGGGACCCTCTCTACATTAGTCCAGACTGGACAAACTAAACATGTTTGAGTTTTTATGACAACTGAAGCTACCACAGGTTCTTTTTTATTTTTGGAAGGGGAGGGTGAGGTGAGGGGTGTTCAGCTGCAACATGTATTTTCAACACTAGATATCACAAAATTCCACACACTGTACCTTTAAGGCAACTGACTCGAGAATCTTAGGAAATGAAGGAAAATTCATTGTGTCATCATTTGGTCTGGTCATTGCCACTTGTTGTGACAATGGCCACTGTTTCTCTTCAAGAAGAAATGAGGTTAGAGACTTCCACTTTATCACGTTCAATAAAAAAATAAAGGTAAGGTGAATATAGAAGAAGAGGGCTTCATACTAGGGGGAGTACTGGTGGCCAACACTCAGAAGAATTGTAAAAATATGTGTTATTGGCTTAATTTGATCATAAAGCTAAGCTGAAGTGAAGTTCTCTGCGAAGCCTAACCTGAGTAAGGTGGAGGACTACGATGGCAGTTGATGGTTTGTTTGTGTGACAAAGATAAAAACGCACGTCGAAGCGAGCTGAAGATGGTGTGAGAAACAGAGCAGGGTCAAGGGAAGTACAAGGAGGAAGTATTGCTTCAGCTGCTGAGGGGCCTGGGTGACAAATTGGGTGTATATTGTGGGCAATGCGTGTGTTTATGTATCTATGCCAGTGCAATTTCCTGCCTGTAGATTGACTAACATGTGGGCACCTGCCCTGACAAATCCACCCATCCTGTTTCTCTCTGTTCACACAATGCGTTCGCTATTTCTGCTGCTGCTCACGCTTTGCAAAAGCATGCAAATAAAAATCGAAGAAACATAGAAGTGTAAAAGCTGAGCAGCCTTTTGTGTATTGGGATCAGGAGGAGCTGACCCTGAGTATGATTTAAACCTTCCAGAAAGTTGCATTTCATACCAGCTCACGTGGTGATAACAGAAACTAGAATAAAAAGTTCATGAATTAGTCATTCGCAGGTGCTGGAGGCAGCAGTGAGAAGCATACATGTAAACCAAACAGGGACTTCACATCATAAATTTTGCATGGAGGAGTGCAGCGGCCAGACAAGCCCGGACAAAGCTGCTTGGCCTTGGGGGAAAGGGGTTGATGGCTAGCCTGGCTGGGTGACACATACACACACACACACACACACACACACACGCACACACACATATTAATGCAGGCCGCTTAAACTTTGGAGTTAATAATGAGATCTTTATCTATTAGGGGAAAAGAAGAGAGAGCCTTTATACTGCAGGCCTGGAGGGGAAAAGTTGAACAAACTAATGAGCTGGCTTGCAAACAATTGCAGTTTAGAAGGTGATTGACCGAGTGTGTGTGTGCGTGTGTTACTGTGAGAGACACATACTGTACAGGGTATGTGTGTGTTAGCTGTTAGAAGTTGTGTGACCTTTAATTTAGTGAGAGTGATCTCATGTGTATGTGTCTGTTGGCAGTGTGATGACTGGAGGTGAGACCGCCAGATCTGTTACTGCAACTTTGATGCCATTGTGTTTGGTGACGCAAAGACTGAGCCTGTTTTTAAATATATATAATGTGTGTGTGTGTGTGTGTTTGTGAATTTACTTCTGTCACAGAACAGAAAGTCATTGAGCTGTTAAGAACAGGGTGTACATTACCTTCTCAGTCTGGAGTTACACACTTAAAAGCAGTCCATTAGTATTCTGTTCAGTTTGACAAGAGTAATAAATTACTAAGTGCTTCATCACTTTCACTTTCAGTGTGTGTGTGTGTGTGTGTGTGTGTGCCTGTTTGTGGTGCCGATCCTAAAAGGTGAGAAGACGGGTGTTGTTCTTCTATGTCGGTGCATCTCTGTCTCTCTTTCCTAAGATCAAAAGTTTCAAATATCTTTTTTTTGTGATTGATCCTCAAAACAAACACAAAACGTGAAGCTGAGTGCTTCGCTCATTAATTGTCAAGTTGGTGGTTTAATCTGCGGCTCACTCTCTCCGCATGACGGTAATATCCTTGAGCAACATGCTGAACCGCAAATTGCTTCCCATGTGGGTGATAAAAGTAGGCTAAGTTGTTTTTGGAGAGAAAGCATCTGCCAGACGAATGTAAAGTAAATAATATTAGAAACGATTTTCTGCGCACTTCAATGGCGTCATATACATTCAAATGTCTAACATGTATTTCAGTGGAAGAGTAAGAGCATGTTGTAAATGCACATGTGGCACAGAGGGGTTACTTGTATGTCGGAGAAGCTCAGAGGACGACATGTGTATGTCATCCAACTGTAGATTAGAAGCCCATTAGCCTCAGTGGCTGGTCTGCTGTTTAGACTAAGTGTAAACACAGAGAGAGGGATGATCCGAACGTCCTCTGTCTCCATCTTCAACCTCCTGATAACATTTGTAAATACACACTCATATGCACACACACATACACATGGCAACGTGTGTGTGTGCGTGTGTGTGGACTAAGTTCCGTGTCTTGTTAAATGCTCTCATGCCCTCAACTGGCATCATCCTCACTTCTTGCACCAGCTGCAACTTGTCTCCCATACTTTCTTTCTTTCTTTCTGACAACGTTCTGTCTTTCCCACAGTTATGCTGAGAAGGTGTTTCTCAAATGAGACACGAGCCCAGTGCCCATGAGCTATAAACCTTTTAAAGGTTATTAAGTGAAGAAAATCAAAGAAATTCATCATGCATATTTTTAAACATAAGTGAAGTACTGAATTCCCTACACAATATACAGGAAACTAACAACCAAATTTAAAAATGTGTGACAAATCAAGAGAAAAACCAACATGACGTGTAAACTGGTGGGACATCACAAGTGTGCAGCTTCATCGCTCCATTGCATATACTGTATATTTTTCATCTTTCATCAAAGTTTGAGATCTGGTGATTGGACACCATTCACACACAGCCAAAAGAGCTGGGGATTGAACAGCTGACCTTCTGGATAGAGGATGACCCAAGTCTTCTGTGCCACAAATACATTTTATTCTTTTTTTACATTTGATTATAGCGCTTTAAAGATGCTAGTAAGTAGATTCTGTCTTCGGACAGAGCAGACGAGCCAATTCCTCTGTTTCAAGTCTCAATTAATGCTTTAATGGTCAAACACAATATACAGTGTATATAGTTTCTTAAAACTTGCAAGAAGAAAGCAAATTATCGTATTTCTCACAATGTCAACATATAATCCATCTTTACATTCGACGGCAAAGTCGGCAAAGAAGCAAATATATCACAGTGTGAACCACATCTCTGTGTGTCAGACATGTGCGTGGACATCCCAGTGAGCGAGGGAACATCTTCAGCCAATTCTGCCCCAGTTTGCTGGCGACGGCCCCACTGTCTGTGCTAAAAGTCACGTCGCGAGGAGAGAGAGAAGCCGGGAGAAGCGGAGTAGGAAGGAGGAGGGGGTGTAGAGGGCACAAGGAGCAGGACACAGGAAGTGGAGAAAAATGAAGAGCTGGGAGACAATGTGATGCACAGGGGCGCTGAAATGGGGGGGAAGGAAAAGCAAGCAGAGGAGAGAGGGGAGGCAGAGGGAGGAATGTTGGGAGAGGAGGAGGAGAGAGCGACCGAGGGAGAGCACAGGGTGTGTGCATCTGGCACTAGGAGGCAGGGAAAGATAGCGTGGGCCAGGCTGGCCGGACGTGTGTGTTTGTGTTTGATTGAAGAGGGATGTGAGACACAGACCCCTCACTGGCTGGAGTTTTACTGGAATGCTGCCACGGAGAGATGGACACTGACACACATGCTTCAGACCCACATGCACACATTTGTACAGTGAGAACATGCAGAACATGGAGACAGAGGAAGTGACCGGAGAAGATGAGGGACAGAGGAGCAGCACGGAGGGCTACAGAGGAATGCATCTTTCTTCAAAATGAGCAGAGTTTGGTGTGAGGGCAGTGATTACAAACCTTATTTTAAATTCAAGGGGAGAGCCCAAAGTTTCCAAAGATACCAGGTGGAACAAGCCAAAATAGGCAGCGTTGAATAAGAGGATGTCCCAAACTTAAAGCTGTAGTTTGATTACATACGTTTGATAAAGTGATGAAAACTAAAACAGTTTTATCCACGAAGGCATTTGGGGCTGTACCAGGAATGATCCCGTCCATACAACACACCTGTTAACGTAACCTGACCATTCACGTTCACTGGGCATGATGCAAACAGGAAGCAGATTGTCTACACTGCAGCTGGTTGCTTACTTGCGCTTAAATGAAGAAACATTGATGGTGAAATGTAAGAGCAAATGATTTTTCTTCAAGTGGAACTGTTACCCAAAGTTTATCTTCAGTGCTGGTAGTCGAGTCATGACTGATAACAACCAATAAAAAAGGGAACGTGGGTGACTGCACCAAATTTTCCCAATATCTCCGTTTTGTCCCGTCAAGACTCATCACAGCCTTAAAGCTTTCAAACTAAAACAGGGACAGCAGCGTTTAAAAATCTCTCCATTTTAGGAGTAGCGTGGACAGCAGACGTAACCATAGAAGCAGCAGTGATGCTTTTTAAAACTTAAGCATAGTAGTGTGGATGTTGAATTAGATGAGAAGAACACTCATGACTTGACGGTAAACATGTAGCTTGTTATCTGTTATTTATCAATCTTATGAAACAATTTATCTCACATATTATACTCTTCTCTACTCTGTAATCTGTACATACTCATATATGCCATATCTCTAAATAATTGACCTCGTTGGACTTTTATTTCATGTTTATATCCAATATATGACACAAACTTTCACCTGTAAATATTCCCTCATCAGCAACTTAATCTACTATTTGCACTTTCTGGTTAAGTGTACAATTGCATTTTGTTGTTCTTGTACTATGTGCAATGACAATAAAGTTAAATCTAATCTAATCTAGTTTATTTTAAAAACTGGATGATTGCAAATTGCCCTTTTTACAATCTGCTTTTTAAAGGTTTAAACAAGGATATAATAAAGTGACCAGGAAATCAAAAAGGCAAGTTTCCGAAATAGTCATTCTTTGCTGGCAAACAAAGGGGGATGTTGTATGTTAACTGGTTGTGTGATTATATCTCCTGAAGAAGTAGCTGAGAATAGAGGAGAGCAGACAAGGAAAGGATGAACTAATGAGCTGCCAGCGAAGCTTCCTGACACACGATTGATGATAACAACCGTCTGTTTTAAACATGACACTCCAGGAAAGTGACAAGTTTCAAGGTTGCAGCCGCACAACAAAACAGGATGAACCTCAGATCACCCCATCGACTCCTGTGCGTGTGCTACTGTAGACGGCCGTGCCCTTAGTTACAGAATGGCAGCAGGATGAAGACCTGCAGATAGGCGAACAAGGCCGACTGTGGGTATTCATGGCGCTGTTTACGTAACCCGATGAGTTAATAGGTCAATCACAGTTGGACGAGACTGATGTAAACGTGTCTGCTGACAGGCAGCACCATCCTGGCCAAAAATATTGTTCGCCCCCTTAACGTCAGTCAGGACCCACTGTCTGAGAATTCCTTCGTCCCTGAGGGTCGCTTCCTGTCCACCTAGGCAGAGTGTCCCTCGCGCCACGGAAACAACATTGAGAAGTGAGTACAGGAGCTGCTAAACATTCAGCTCTTCCTTATGGGACTCCAGAGGCCAGATGGATTCCGAGTGCACACACATACACACCTAAACAGGGAGAGGCAGCACATCCAATAATGGCCCAAGAAGTGTGTGTGTGTGTTGGGTGGGGGAGGATAGGGGAGGGACATAGGGGGTCCATTGTTTCAGGCTGGAAGGCAGAAGTGTTGGGAGGGGGTGAGGGAAAGTCAAGGGAAAGCTAAATTTAGAGCACCTCCGCTCAAGTATTCCAAATATTCTTACTTGTATTCGGATGCTCACGTATACAGTTTGTCACTTCATCCATTTCCAAGAATTGCATCATTATGCAACCGAGATAATCATCAGTGACCTGGAGACTTTCCTCTCGGTAACTTCACACTTTACCTGCAGACCGACAGACCCACTTTACTTTTTATATCCTCAGTTAAAAATAGCCTATTCCCAGCTTACTCTTGATAATTTTAGCCATAGATACAAACAGAAAACTACTTCCTACAACCTAAAGCCAAATATAAATATCTGTTGATAGTGAGGATAGTAATAAATCTTCGTAAGTAATAAAATCCGATGAGAAGATGGCACGGTTCACATGGGGTTAAATCTTGGTGCACATGTTTTGGGTCATTTCCTGCTGGCTGTACAGCCCTGGCCGGCTGGTGCGGACCTCGCCACACACGGACATGCACACACACACATACTCATACACACACACACGTCCAGCGCTGACCTATGCTTCCTGTCAGACAGCGACACCCCCTTGGAGAGAAAGCATCTGTCTCCACTACGTCCCCTGCAGAATCTTCTCATCCCCTTTTGTCCACCTCATTGTTCTTGTCACACTCGGACACGATCACTGGGGAGCGCGGCTGAAATGACGGCAGACTCCTGAACAGGTGCTTTGTTCCATGCAAGAAAACACACGCACATTGTCATAGTAACAGTCACAGACCTGGCTCTGCTTTCAGTACAGGATTCAATGATAAAAGCCCTGAGTCTGAAAAATGTAACACATTATCTTAATTTAAATATAAACAGTAGGTTGTGACAAAGTATACAACTTTCACCTCAGCTATTATGTATTAATTAATAGTAGTAATAATGAGGATGATAATGATAAATTCAATGAATTAAATGGCTTATAAACAATTTTAATATTACTTAAATAGTAATAAAAGATTCATTTCTTTCAACCTTTAGTTATCTAATGCATTACATATATATTAAGAGTTTCTCTTCCTATGTTCAGTCTTGTTGTGGGATACTTTATCAGACTCTGTCCTCTTCTTCCAACATGTTCAGGAGGCAGTGATGTATTATCGTTATTGTATATGCCATTAATGGCTGTGTTGGTTTATGTGTGCGTTACCCATTAGAGCTCCATTGTAAATGGTTTGTATTTATATAGAGCTTTTCTAGTCTTGATGACCACTCAAAGCGCTTTACAGTACAGTTTTCCATTCACCCATTCACACACATATTCATACAGTACATCTATTGTCAGCATTTTTTTGTTCTATGAGGGGCAATTCGGGGTTCAGCATCTTGCCCAAGGACAATCTACCCCTTCAGCCACAGCCGTCATGTCCCTGACCCAAGGGGGGCACGGTGTGGCGAAACTATGTGTTTCCACCCATTTCAACGGTCTGATGTAACTTGGGGTGAGGTGTTGGGGTTGGAGCAAAGAGTGGGAGAGTCTGCGGTCTAAAGACTGGACTGGCAGTGAGGAGCGAGCCCTGAGAGGAAACATCGCAACCTGAGACAGGACTGGATACATCCACAGGCCAATCCTGGAGGGAGAGTGTGTGTGTGTGTGTGTGCACGGGCAGCGGTACTTGGCGAACAGCTTTTTAATGACATGTTGTGAAATGTCCATGATCCATAACACAACAGAGAGAGACACACACACACACACACGCACACACACACACACACACACACACACACACACACACACACACACACACACACACACACACACACACACACACACACACACACACACACACACACACTGCCTGGGTACTCAGATGTTAAGAGCTGCATTCTGTGTTGTAAATTTGTGTTGTGCCCCTGAGGCGCTCTCCTTTTACCTCCAACACGTGCATTTCCTCATCTCATTGCAGTCAATGTGACCACATGCTGCGGTCTGTGATTACAGCCGAGTGTTTACAGTCCTCTCATATTAACACGCGTGTCAAACAGCATGGGGTGTACCACGCTGTAACAGGTTTTTAGTAAATGCACAGAATAATGTTGACACCACCAGTTTGATGGCAACTTCCAAAACTATCTGTCTGTCTGTGGCCGAGCATCTAGAGGATAGATTGGCTTGGATCAGGGCAGAGTTCATGAATCTGTTCACACAACAAATGTGAATTGCATTCTTTCATAATAGCATCATTGCATTTTCCCCCTTTCCACTTTCTAATCTTACTCCATTTATATTAGGCTACAACCCAATGCCAGTGCTCAGTTTCACAACACCCAGGTAAATTAGGAATGGCACTCCATGTTTGAGATTGCACAATCTGCATCTGCATCTCTGTGAGTGTGTGCTCATGTGTTCTGTGTGTGCATGTACATGTGTGTAATGAGAACCAAATGGTGGGGTGTGTGAGTGCATGGTTTCTCTCCCCCCATCTCTAATCAGACAGCCCCCAGGAGTACGGTGTGAGCGTGGACTCGGGGCTTAGAGCGCTGAGCTGCTACATAAATCAGCTCTGCCCATGGAGAAGCCTGGATATGTGCCGACTCCACTAACCTGCCTGATGGCGCTATGAAACGTTGAGGACTCTTGTGTTCTGGTCAGTTATTCTGAAGGGTTTTGCTCTTGTTGTGGTCGTCAGTAATGATTAAAAGGTGTGAAAAAGAGGTGTGAGGCTGCAGAAACAATGAAGTCGGCAGAATCGAGTGACTGAGGCCCAGTGTGGTCTGGGTAGGTGGTCTCTAATGACAAGGCCATGCTGTGTAAAGAGGAATCATTTTTGAGATATGCATGTTCTCTCACATATTACTACATCTCTTCCATTATCTATATCCCCACTCTTCTCTCTGCAAAGTCCCCTCTTCCCCTTTTTCTCCATCTCTTCCTTCTCCACTCTCTCTGTTTCAATCTTCTTTCCCCGCAGGAGGTGGCCTCTCCCTGTCCTTCATCTCTCCTTCTACTCCCTTTCTTTCTCTTTCACATCTGGTCAGGCAGCTGTGCCTGGCCAGGGTTCAGTGGGGTGGGAAGGTGTGGAGGGAAGAAGAGGAGGGGGGGAAGTGGTTGAGTTTTGAGTAGGCTATCAATTGCAAAGCCCAGGGCACAGTAAAAGAAATATAAAAAAAAAAGAAAAGATTTTACACAAAATGTGCACTGCGAAAGAAACTAGTTCGAACCAAATCTCCTCAGTTTCTCTCAGTCTATCTATCACGCTGTCTCCATGTGCACTATTAAACTCTATTAAAGAGAGGAGAAGTGCAGGGAAAGGGGTGCAAGGGAGACTGGGGGCTTAGGGAGAAGCAGGGGAAGAAGGGGGAGGATGGTGAGGGCAAAGATTTCAATATCTTATTTCCACATCTTAAATACATTAATTTATCTTACCCTGGGGCTCTTTTAGAGTTGGGAAAAAGGAGAGGAAGGGATGGGAGGAGGGAGAGGAAAAGGGGCGAGGGCACTTATGACATTTCCATTGTGGAATCTTGTTTCTATTGTTTCTGAGGTCAACATATTGCCCAAAGATTCCACATGCCATCGTGGCCACACAAGTTCCGAGCTGCTAAACGGTCACAGATGGTATTACACATTTTGTGCGCATGCAGATGACTTGATTCCTGTCAGGCTTAGGTGCTTTTTTTTCTGCCATATGCCAATGTCAGCAAGTGATTTACCGCTCACTAGTGCGTCATTGTGTTCCACATTCCAGGATGTCATCTGCACTACCTTGATGCCAGCTAGGCCATCTTTGTCGATCTCCACCCTGAGTGCCAGTTCCTCTGCGCTCCACAGAAGTTCATGACCCCTCTGAGTTCACGTTAGGACATGGGCCTTCCTGAGGGAGAGTGAACTCTTTGCTGTGGTCTCACGTGACTGAGCATATGCTAAGTCACCCCGAGAGTGGAAAAAGCTCCACTTTCAGTTGCCTGCAGTTCCTTCCAACTTATTTTATGGCCAGTTTCATAGCTCGAGGAGCCAAACAGTGAGGGATGGATGGTCGGAGTGAGGGGGCAGAAAGCAAAGAGAAGGAGATGGACCTGCAGTGTTCAGGGACAGTGAGGAGGAAGGGAAGGATGGGAGGGAGCCAGAGTGGGATAGAAGGGGAGTGTGCAGGTGTGTATGCATGTGAGCACCCTAGTGGTGTGTATTGTGTTTTCTGAATGCATGTGTCTCTGTGTGTACTTGTGTGTGGTGCCGGGGTACTTGGGAAGGTGAACTCATGCTCCTCTCGGTACAGGAAGCCCCTGATTAGTGCTAACGAGAATTGCAGACCATATTAATGCAACCACACACCTCTCCCTCCCCTCCCTCCCCTCGCCTCCTCCATTTCTCTCTCTCTCGATCCTGCCATCTGCACTCTCCACTCTCTCTGCCAGACATCATAAACCCACTGCCGAGTCCTGAGACACACACCAGAGCTCCGAGGGGGGCAGGCAGGGGGCTGCCACGCACTCAAACCCATTCACTCTTGTGCGTTCAACCCTGCAATGACACGTCTCTCGAACAAACACATGGTGGAACATGCCTAGTACGCGCACACACACAAGTATACACTGGAGAAATCTTATACCACACCGCAGATAGTAGAGTAGCACAAACATTTACACACCTAAACAAACAGTAAGAAAAGTGAAAAGCGAAACATTACACAGGCGCAAACATTCACAACTGCACTGAAACACGCTTTTTTTTTTCCAGATTCCAGCAAAACAATTTGTATAGAAAAGAGTTTGAGCTTCATGCAGATCAAAGATAATGAGAGTGTGAGGCAGAAGAGATGAAGAGAAAGAGAGAGAGCAAGAGAGAGAGAGAGAGGGGGATGGAAAAAAAGGTCTGCTGGTGAGCAAGTCTTATTAAATGTTCCTGCAGATGGACAGACAGGGCGTTTTCATATTGGGACATGGATACCCTCTCCTCTATTCTCCTGACTCCCACCCACACATTAACATGTGTTTCACATTCTAAGCGGAGATGTGCAAACCAACGGCCAAACACTCAATGTGACTGGCAGCTCGCTCTCCCTCTCACACTCTCTCTCTCTCTGTAGTCATAGAAATGAACTTACAGAACAGCATTATGTCCCTCAGCTTTTTTCAGCTTTACAAGAGAGTTCGAGTTCTTGATAAAGATGAAGTCAGATTGCATACTTCCTGCCCCAAGATGGAAAAAAGCACGTCCCAGCTGAGACTTATTGATATGAACAAGGTGGAAATGTTAAGAATCTTTCTTAATTTGAGTTTTGTACATTACACACTGACTTTGTATTGTTTTATTTTTTTGTCCTGCTAACCAATTGCATCTGCAAGTTCAGTCTGTTGCTGGTTTGAACTGTATGCTTTGGTTCAGAATGATACAGAGAGCTGAATAGAAACCAGTTATTGCAATGTGATTGTTTCTTGACTCTCACAATCTGTGAGAGAGCATTTTATCTCGAAGCCACAGCTCCTCTGCAATTGATTATGTCATTGACACCAGTGATTCAGTCGGAAACATAACTTTCAACTTGAGAAAAATGTGTTTGTTTATCTAGTTCTAATTAAAACGAAGTGAAACACAATCACTCACTCTCTTTCTCGTTTCACTCTCTCAGATAGATAAATAGATAGATAGATAGATTCTTTATTGTCACTGTGCATCAACACACAACGAAATTTGGTTTGGCAGCAGTCCACTTAGCACCATATATTAAAATAAAAATAAAATAAGATAAAAGATAGAATAGATAATCAAATTAATAAAATGTTTAAAAATAGTAAAATATGGCCAATAAATAATAATAATAAAAGAATAAGATATATTGCACACTTATAAGCCTAATATTGTATTGTTAAAAAAATTGGTCCCCAGGATGTGAGGGGTCCCTGCTGATGTTGACTGCCCGTCTGTAAAGCCGGCACGAGTGGATGTCCCCTAGATTTTCAATTTTGCTATATGAAACCAACTTGGCTGCTGACAGTGTGTGAATTCTTGTATGTGGTTATGTCTTTCAATATAGTGCTTTTTGCTTTTTTGCTTTATTTCTCAAAGCACAACCCAAAAATATTTTATTGTTCGGTTTTGGATCACATCCAAATTAATAATTTTATTAAAAAACAATTGGTATGGGGTGCCAAAATGTGCTATTTGTTCCTCGCAACTCATGGCAAATCCTACAGGAACTGAAAAGCTGTGGTTTAATGTCACTGAAAATTGTTGCCATTTTATGACTGACTATAATCCCAGGACATCAATAGTTGGATCATTCAATTCTGACAGAATGCCAAAATGAACAGAGTAACCCAACCCCATTTGTTTGGGGGCCCCCTGGTGGATGCAGGGCCCTCACCAGGTGCTTAGTTCACTTGACCTGACTCTATCCTTAGAAAGAAAAGACAGAACACGTCATGTGTGTACACATGTGTAGACTACACATGTATAGCAGGGGTAACAGAGAGAGCGGATGAGGAGCAGACATATACACAACATAAATACACACACACACACACACTTGAAAGAGAGAGTTAGATGAAGGAGAGAGGAAGCTCATGGCATCATACATCAGGTAGTGAAGATAAGGTGCTGGGCTGCAGACAAAGGCGCAGATGGAGGGGTTGGCGGATGGGTTGGTGGGACTAAGTGGTGGTGGGGAGGGGTCTCTCTTTCTAGTTTACCCAGCTGGAAGACTGAGAGACCCAGACAGAGCCCTGATGTCACCCACTGTACCCAACCCTCCCAACTCCCCGACTTCCTGTCCCCGCTGGCGTGATGTCACAGGCCAGCTGGGGATGTTACGTCCACACCCCTCTATCCCCTCCGACTGCCCCTCTCTCAACTTGGCTTCAATCACTGGCGTCCCACTGTGACCGCGTACTGTCAGTGGAGCACGTACCCAACACAGGGAGAACGGCGACCATGCAGGAAAGTAATATTCACACGCAGGTCATTTATATTTATAATGTCATAAATATAAATTTTAAAAAAAATGTACGAAGGCAAAGCAAGGGCATAAAATACTAACAAAACTAAAACACAACCACTTGTGGGATGTCATAACAGATTATTTGTTCTGTTGTTTCATGTAATTCACTTTTTCCACAGTTAATATCAAAGAAAAAGGAATTTGGAGCATTGCACTGAATCCAATAGCCTCACCAACAAGTCCTGTTCCTTAAAAGTTCACAAATGATCTAAAACTCATATTTCCAACTGGATCATAGCAGCACTCAGAAATGTCTTAAAAGTATTATCACCTCAAAGAAAAAGTTCTGCGACAGATTCATGGCTAAATATGACTATAAAGACTTCTCAAGCATGTTGGACCTCTTTAGGCCTAATGAAACAGTATGACTTCCTGTTACAGAAAAAAAAAACATGATTCGTCACAACTGTACTTTTTTTGGGTCGTATGTGTTTCCATTTCCATCGTTTGTATTCCGTCCAGCGTCTCCACTCAGAGTGGAAGGTTATCAAAGCTGACAGGTCATTATGGTGGAGCGGCGGTGAGCAGCTGACACTGCTGCTCCCTCCGGGTTCATGTTTGACCTGGAGACTTTCACTTACAGGGTGGAAAACACCCTCAAAACTGAAATGGCCAGTTTTTGACCTTAAAATAGCTTATTGTTGTAGGGAAGCCTTGATGTCCTAGTACAGGACCGAAGCTCAAAACCATTGAACACACTGAATCAAATTTGTGTATTATATAAGAGATACAGCAGCTTCAATTCTATTTATTTAAAATTTCCCCCAATGATAATGTACTTTCAAACACAAAACACATTTGCTGACTCAAGAGTTTAGATTGAAATCAAGAGAATTATGAATCAAAACATTAAATGATAATTATAAAAACCTACTTTTTCTATGGTCAAACAGTAATGTTCAATCTCAACATTTGAGCCAATATGGAGTGTAAGCTGTTAAAGCACTCAGAAAAATATAATATCCAACTTCTTCAAACAAGACAGGTGGAAAAACATTTTAAAAAGAACTTTGACACTGCTATTGATATTATATGATATTATATTAATATTTGTGGCAATGTCAGATGCCACCAGGGTCTCCCTGTAACAACCAGAGACTAACCACTGTGGCTTTAACATTTTATTCAGAAACCAGGTGCAAACAAACACTTAACTACAAACGTAAATCCAGCAATTTCTGCTGCCATGTCAGCTTTGCAGCTTGGTAATGTCTTTTGTGTCTCTTGTGTGCGTCTCACTCAGTGTGTCTCAGTCCTTCTGTGTCTCTGGCAGATCTGCTGCTGCCTTTTGTATCCAGGGCGAGTTGATTGATTAACTAGTTTCTGCTGTGCCCTCTCCCTGGTTCACCTGGAGCTTCTCACTGAGCCACCTCCACAGTATCCATTAACAGTATGTATGTTTAAATGTGAGGTATATGAAAAAAACATATATTACAAAGCAAACTGATTATAGAAATAAATTATGTGGTTAATTGTTGAGAATTATCTTAGAATATAATTTTAAATAAATGCGGCCGAAAGTGAGTTGTCCAAGATGAGAAAAAACTCAATCTCAACATGTAGGCTACTGATACGATGGATGCTTATTTAAACAAAATTCCTATGTTATGTAAATCCAACAGGAATGTAGGTCAGACAAGGACATGATCGAGTTTGTTAGGTGCATCATTAATTTTGTAATTTATAAGTTACAAGTTATAAGTGATTTTGCAGGAGCTTTATTTCTATAGCTGTAATGTGCACAGAGACAGGCCAATAAAAATGTTTCAGTCTTGTCTATTCCTGCCTCTCATTCACTTCAAAAGCCAATGAAAAATACCATTAGAGGGAAATTTCCCTCATTCATTCCGCTGCTCATTTATAGTGAAACACTGCACAGCTCTGTTTCATTCACTTGTTATTGGAGAGAGAGAGGGAGGGAGAGAGCTCCACACACACACACACACACGCACACGCACACGCACACACACACACACACACTCTCACACACACACACACACACTCTCACACACACACACACACTCACACACTCTGTGTTACGTGCAGGCTGACAGGACCCCCCTAATAGAAACTGAACACCACAATCTTCCTCCCTCTAGGCATCCCCTCTCCCCTGCCCTGAACCCACCCTGTCCCCTGCTGGCCACTGTCCTTAACCAAACACACAACAGACACACACACACACACACACACACACACACACTCATGGACACATGCACGTAGACAATACCCGTCTTTTACACAAGCACAGTACCACACACACACACTACACAAACACTCTCTGAACTTTAATATCGGATTATATTTCTGTGATGCACATGCGCGTGCGACATACACACACACACTCTACTTGCCGGCCCTTCTGAAAACACACACATCCTTTCACTTTCTTTGATGGATGAGGAAATGCTCACACAAACATATAAACAGAGCCTCCATCTCAAACCCCATTACATCTGTATGCTTTTCCTGGAGCTTCACTCGAGTCCTTCAGGACCTGACGTATGCTGCAGCTCCGCCTCCCCTCCTGTCCTCTCTCCATGCTCAGGCCCTACCTGATTGTCTGCTTGTTTTCCCTGGCGGCTCACAACTTCCGTTCCCAGGCTGGGCGGTGGGAGGTGGGAGCGCAGCCTACGACACATACTTTCCACCCGTGAAGGCCGAGAGCCTGCGACGGTCCCTCCTGTCAACTGGCCCTGCAGGAAGCACCTCTGCCCTGCTGCTGCCCAACCACTCCAAGTGACTCTGCTAGCTCAGGTTAAAGGAGGGAAGAGATGGGATGAAAGCACTAAAGAAGTTGATAAAAGCAAGAAGTGTGAGGATGCTAAGGAGATTATGTCCATTCTGATCCAGCTATATCGTGACGTTCCTTCCACACAAGGAAATCAATAACTGTGGAGACATTTGACTAAAAAAATGTTAACCTCATGGTGGCGCGACAGAATGGAGAACCAGCAAGAGACCTCCTCAACAGATGCAATGAAAACTTTAGTTCTTTTGCAGATGAAAACAGGAGATTGGATGAAGATGGATGACTGAGAAATAGGCCACTAGTGTGGACGCAGATTTAGCCAGATTAATTTGGTTGTAGACTGTATTAAGTGATGAGCGACATGACCACCCCAAAGCGCCTTGATCGCCTCCTGGTGGCTGACTGCACTATAGGTCATAAATCCTGCCTCCTCCATGTTAGCGGAAGGGAGATGGACCCAATTAAAAGTCAGAATACACTTCAGATAATTTTCTGGTAAATTGTATTTGTAGTATAATTCATTAAAAGCAGGGTGAAATGTCACCATTGACAGCTGAGACTGATTTGTGATTGGTCGAGCACGTGTATCTATGGGAGCTCAAAACTGAGGCTCTATCCCCTGACGGCTACATTGCGCAGACTGCCTACAAATGCTCAAAGTGGCAGCGTCTGTATCTGGGGCATTGTAACTTTAACATTTCTGAGTGGGAGGAAGTGGAGACGCAGTGTTCATCGTCTTTTACAGTCTATTGGATGCAGTCGGAGATTTTCAGTTGGGCTAAAGCGAGAGCAGCAGAGAAAGATGGGACATATGACAGGAACACCGTCGTCATAGACGTACTGGAGAAACTTTGTTCAGCTTTAATGATGCACCTGCAGGTCTCTATTCTCCTTTTTTTCCCAGCGGGACTTCCTGCTCCTATAGAGGCTCCTCTCAGAGTCAACGTGGCCCCTGTGATTAGTGCGAATGACTCTCATTATGTGGTAATTCTGTAATTACATGACCCTGAGTGCTACCCTGTTGCAGCACGCTACAGCTTCTATTGCTTTAAGTGACAGCCCTCACACACCCTCCCGTCTTTGATACTTGTTACTAATTTGTTAAGAGATCAGTTTTTTCCAACCAAGTTTTTTCACACTGGAATTTTTTTTTTCTTTATTGTGCTTGGGGCTGAGTCATTCTGTCACTACTGAGTGTTTGATGTAGGCAGACATGGAGGTGAACCCAAACAATGACGGTGAGACTCTCATGTTAGATTAGTTCTGTTTTATATGAGCTGAGTGCTACGGTAATCCACCCAGATCACATAATGGTAATTCGGTACCCATTTCCTCGTTCAACAAGCTTTTATGTAGGCCCAGTAATCATCTGCAGAGAACTTGAACTGTATGTTATACTGCTAAAGCTCAAAACCAGCTGTACGGGCCAATAAAAAGACAAGTAAGGACTTGTTATTAGACATTAGGACTTCTCTGCCATGCACTGGGTAGAAGCGCCACACTGAAAAAAGCTGATTTCTCCAAAATCCGCCTGCCGGCTCACCTCAGCTGGGATCTGTTTTTAGTGGTGAGTTTGGAGGAAAGACAGACTCTGACTGTTTCTTGCAGACACTGGTTAAAAGTGAAAATGTTTTTTATAAAACCTAGGTCAGCAACAACACACTAAGACCCAGAAAGATATCACTTGGCAATGGAGCTGAAATTCTGAGTAAAAAAATATTTTCTGTGCACTGGGATGATTAAGCAGAGATAGATGAAAACTGCATGTGAATTTGATCTGATAAATAGCTATTACAGTTTGCCAGTTTAGATACCACTTATCTCATGGCATAGCCCTGCTGATAGAGGCGTGACGGAGGAGGAGTAAATCAAAAGCTGTGACACTCTGAACAACTCCCTCAGTGATAACAAACATGTATGCAGTGTCAGCATGATCAGTGGGATGGAGGGTTTTACAAAATATACTATAACATGATGACATGAAAGAGATTTTTTAATCACAAGAGATTCTATTATTCAATTACTACCGAGGTATTCATATCCTTATATCTCTCTTTGTATTTGGGCATTATGGATGATGCATTTACAATTTTTGAATTTATATTTGATTAATTGCATTAACAAAAAAAGAAAAAGAAATTCCTGTCTCATTATTTCTGTGTGTAATGGAGCAACAGATGCGAATTGGCATTAAGATCTTTGGAAGGAATGATAATACAATGCAGCAAAACCTGCAGATAAGACAGGAAATACTATTATGAAACTGAGGTTGGGTACTTACTGTAAATAGGCTTCTGGAAATAAACCACTTCTGAAACTAAACGATAACAACATATTCATTTTTGTAATGTTTTTGCTCATCACATGATCAGATGCATGTGAGCAACAAGTACATCTTTACTGTGTAACTCTTTTAATAATGTGATTTGTCAGCAAGACAACTTAAAAGTCTTCTAAATAACTACTTCTGTTGATTGCTCAGAGAACAATTCATGGAGCTTGATGAATCAGACATGTTTAGGGGAGTGATATTTGGAGTGTGTTCAATTTGGTGCAGATCCGAATACAAATCCTGATCTCGTCAATTTAAAAGTGGTTTCGTGAGGGGACTGTTGGGCCTTGGCAGAGGTACAGTATGTGCTCTACTGAGTGCCTAGTTAGTTTTTAGTTTCATATTCATCCACAGAGCTTTAGTTGCCATCTTCTTTCTTCTTATAGGAAATCGGCATGATGCATAATGATGTTTATGCTGTTATTGTCTTGTCTTAACCTAAATTCTCCCATGTACTCCCAACTGTAATCTAACCTGGTTTTAGCCAAGATGGTGACCAAAGACGCAACCCCCCATGCACAGTACTTCCCTACCATGATTTAAACCTATTAACTCTGTACTATCCCTCCTTTGCTGCACTCTGGTCATCTTTCTCTCTGTTTCTTTAAGTTTCATCCTCCCAGTTTATTAGAAGACACGGTGTATCTCTCTCAACATCCTGATATAGGCTTAAAAACTATCTCTGCAAACTCCACCTCTATCCCTGACCTCCACCGCTCCAGTGACGCTGACCTGTGAGTCTTAAAGTGAGGTTCATATTCTGCATTTCCTCAAACACGCACAAAAGGAAAACACACACACACACATATGCATACACAACTCAAGAGACTGTTGCTGTTACAATATTGTGAATAGAGAGAAATGTTTTACTTTGGTTGAGATCTGATGCAACACTCATTGTTCTAGTTTTCTGAACCATCTGCTCACTGAGGGTGTGATACAAAAAATACGGAAAGACATTTCTGGCAGGTCATTTGAGCGAGTCAGTGAGCTACAATCTCAGTGTCCCATTTATTAATAGAAACAATTTGGAATAAGCCTGGTTTTCTTCACAAAAAGACAGTGTCACAACACTTCAGATGCAGTAAGTTGGATAATATGCACCACGTCCATGAATGAAAACACCTGTTCTTGTTTAATGAAGGAAACCACAGTATCTGCTTCAGCTCTGGTCTGGATTGTCATTTGATTGATTCTGTTGACATTAGTATCTGTCAACTCTTTGGTAGTAGTTTATATTTTCAGAGATTAACTTGATCTGGTTTTAACTATTGTTTTTAAAATATAGAAATATTTTGAGGTGTCAGTCTGATCAGGACAATCAGTAGCTCATTCGCATTTTGTATTTTATTTTAGCTGATAACACTTAGTGTTGTCGTGTGGGAAAAACACAAAAAACTGAGATGGGTAAGTATGTACAACAATCAGTTAAAGTTAACTACAGTAATGTATTATATTGCATTATTATGTGTTATAATGTAAATATGTCATGGTGATATTTTAATCTTTATGGATGCATTTCGCAGTATATCCTTGAAATGTGAAGTTCCATCCTGATTGAAGCTAAATGGGAAGTACAACACACTGAGGCTGTGGAAGAACTACGTCTGGATGTGAAATCCAGTTGAAGAGTTTTACCTCAGTCCGCCTCCACCCTCTCCCTATTATTAGAGGGCGTGAATGAGTTGACTAATGGTGATTGAATTACTTAGTAAACTCACTCGCTGGTTATCCAGAGCTAAGACAGTATCCTCTGTGTACCCTCCACTCAGAACAGGAAGCTGCCAGCCTTTCTGAGATTAGGCCTGTTTCCTCTCTCCACGCTGCACTCTCAGCGACCCTGTGGCCCCGTAACCCTGCGACCTTCCTCCCAGTACGTATGGCAGACACACCATCAGCCACGGAGCGTGCCAGCTGGCGTGCGACACACACATGCACACAAACACGCCACTAAATCATTCCTCAGAAAATGACACTAGATTCAAAAACAATATGGCCTTTTCCTGGCACAGGACTGGAATGCTAAAGTGTTCAGCAGACACAACACAGGCACGTATGTCAATACTGTATCCACACAGAGCGATACTCCGGTACCCCTCGTCAAAAGTGCTTCCCCCTTCCCTCCCTGATAATTTGTAGCAGTAACATTTCCCTCTCACTGAGTTTTAAAGCTGTAATGAAGCTGAAACATCAGAGGGGCAACATGAGGGCTGGAGATGCCTTTAAGGACACTGACACAGAAGTACATTCACGATTGACCTATTAGAGCTCATCTTTTTCTTTACTGCTGTTCAAGAGGCTGGCAGTTTATTATTTCTCTCTATAAGGAAATAAACAGATTATACTTTAAATTGATTCTGCACATCGCTAATCCTCTATGATGACTATGTCTTTGGGTTGGTCAGCCTCAACAATTACCAGATGGTTTGAAATTAAAGACATTCATTTTCCCCAGAGGATAAACATTTATGGCTCTGGTGGTCCCTTAACATTTCCTCTTGTGCTACCTTGAGCTAGATGGGTTAGTTTTTTCGTAAAACGTCACAGCAACATTTGGACAGGTTGCCCCTGAAATATTAACCATTGAAATGTGAAAATGTCATTATTGTCCAATTCGTCAACTGAGATCACATTTAACACCCTCCAAAGTTCATAGCACTTGCTGTTAAATGGAAGGTGGGATTCCTTTCATCTGACCGTGTGCGCTTGTGCATGTGTGTGTGTGTTTGTGTACAGACGTGTTCTATTGAGGCCACATGTAACACCCAGGCACTCAGCTTGCTAAGAAAACAAGGGGTCATTAGTCAGTGCACAAGGCTGTAACCTGCAGTTCTCTGAGGTTTCAGGTCAGCTGCTTTCTATTAACTCAGGGGGTTGACTATGTGGCGACTGAAAGCCTGTTAACCCTGGCCCGAGTCACCAGTTTAGATACAAACACTGACGCTATTGATGGCCTTTTGCTCCGACTTGCTCCAGCGTAACCCATCAGAAGGGACAGAGGTGTGTCAGACCCAGTCACTCATGTGGTATCATGAAACCATGAAACCATAAAACCTACTTAAATTTCTCATTGTAAAATAATAGCAAATGCTACTATTATTTTTAGGCAACCATGCGCTATCCATGTGGTTTCTGGAAACATCGCCTTTAATTATCAGATCAGCATCGTGAGCAGACTAAGTACCAACTCCTATTTCATTTGGCTAATTAAAGCAAGACTGTCAATTGACTCGATTGCAGCTAGGGTATAATTGCAATAAGAAGCCTGTCACCACAGCTGTACCGCAGGCAATACACAGAGCAGTGTGTTTGTGTGTTGTGAGTGTGTGTGTGTGTGTTATGACTCTGCTGTAAAGAGGTGTGCTTGTTCATGCTCTATGTCATTTTTCAGGCTGCTTGCTCAGAATACTTTCTATTTGAGGTCACAGTTTTTTTTGGATGTGCTCCCACATGCCACAGGTCTCGTTCTGAATAAAACGGACCCATCTAAATATATCAGACTGCACTCGCCTGTTAACCCTAAATGTCATTGAGGATTAAGAAAAACATGAATGACATTATGTGTGAGTGAGAACAGGGACAATATATCTGCAGTATAAACTGAAAATAAAGGAAAGTAACTAGTTTTCTCCTCTAAACCATCAACTTGTCTACTAGACCCTATTCCAAAAAGACGTTGTTACTATGTGATAACTTGGATAGCAATGGTTTTATGGAAGACTATATTTGTCCTGCTGGAACTTGCCACATTTGACACCATAGATCATACGATTCTGTTACTTAGACTAGAACAACATGTAAGGGATAAAGGAAAGGCTGGTTTGAGTCGTATTTATCAGACAGATTTCAATTACTTAATGTTCACAATGACTCCTCCATGCACACACAAGTTAGTCATGGAGTTCCACAAGGTTCTGTTCTTGGACGGATACATTTCACCTCATATATGCTCCCTTTAGGCAACATCATCAGAAAGCACCATGTACACTTCCATTGTTACACAGATGACATTGAGGTGTACATATCTATGAAGCCTGATGACCCAAAACATCTTATTTCTAAATTCAGACAAAACTGAGGTCGTTGTAATTGGCTCTAAACATCTCAGAGAAACACTGTTTGACAAGATAGTCACCTTGGATGGTATTATTTTGGCCACCAGCTCCACTGTGAGGAACCTTGGAGTTATGTTTGACCAGCACATGTTCTTTGACCCGTAAATATAACAAGTCTCTAGGACAGCTTTCTTCTACCTGCACAATATTATGAAAATTAAAAACATCCTGTCCCAGAAGGATGCTGAGAAAGGATGCTAGACTAGATTTTTGTGGTTCTTAATTGTCAGGATGTCCCAGTTAGTCTGTGAAAAGCCACGTTCTATGTAAAGTGCCTTGAGATAATGTACATTATGACTTGGCTCTATACAAATAGAATTGAATTGAATTAATCAAAAGAAAAATATGACATAATATTCTAAGATAAGATAAAGAAAACCCTTGATCAGTCCCCCAACTCAGAAATTTGCCACAACTTCTACACAATATTTCAACATATATTATAAGAATTATTGGCTGAAATTAATAAGCTATAATAAATTATAATTAGGTGTACAGGCATAAGTGAAGAGCTTCTGTGAAGGAATCAGAAATAGTTTGAGTTGTTTTTGAGTCATTTCAACTGAGAGACAGCAATGAAAACACTTGATAAAGGTCTGATTACTAATTACTCTTCAGGAAACTAAAACTGATTAATGATCTTATCTACCACCATCATATCACTGCATTGTATAGAAGGGTTGTTATTGCTGTGTTGTCATTTATCAGTTCAATTAACATTTTAGAAAGACAATTTGCTACATCACACAATCTTGGTTATATTCCTGTTATCACAGATAGACAGTACGAGTCAGGTTTGTGTCAATGAATGATTGACTCAAAATGCTCATCGCTTCTTGCACAACTTTATACAGAGGCTTTTTTCCCTAACCTTTACTTTACTGACTTTAAACCTTTTACCTTCCTTGTCCTAGTTTCCATCAGTACAGCAGCCTACGTTGCACTTGTGCATGCTCTCTCACACTCACACATACACACCTCACACCTCTCACACCTGGTCCCAACCTTCCGTCTGTGGTTTCTTTGGCCCTCAGCATCTAAGATCACGGGGCCTTGAATGGTGTTAATCAAAGACTTGAATTGATTCAGGTCCAGTTCACTTAGTCAGTAACAAGTTCATTCAAAAAGATCTGGCCGCAGGGTAAAGCAGCTTGTTTGAAATGGAAATGAGGGCTGCTTCTTCCTCTCCCAGCTACCACCAATACTCACAATGGTAATTCCCCTCCTAATTTATCAGTGTGAATCGATTCCAAAGTTTTCTTTTTTCTTTGCGGAAGGATGCCATCTGTAAGGGATCAGAGGCTTGTAGGGAGCTGCAGAGAGTGTGCAGCAGTGAGGTGTGAGCGAAAACCCAGCCTCTGTAGAAACATTTAAAGTCTTTGATAAACATTCTTATCTGGAGGTGAGATGTTGAAATATGATCTGCTCAGACAGGGCAGAGAGTCAAAGCCCAAGGCGTGTGTGTTAATGTGTGTACGTATGCTATGAGTGTCTGTTAGTGTAATGGTGGTTGTCCCCACTTTGCCTCTCTTTGCCTTCATCTTCTACGCTGAGGGCCTGTTTTATCAGCTCCACTGGCGGAGCTGACAGTAATGTGTGCCCACCCATGTAGTCAACTCTCTGTGTTGGTGTGCTTTGTCTCAGCAGATATATCTCTGTGAGAGTCTGTGCGTATGAGAGTGCGTGTTTGTGAGAGTGTGTGTGCCAGTCATCAGGCTGGAAAGATACTCAAAATATCTTGGCTGATTTATAGACTCTCCTCAGGCTTTGGAGACATCCTCTTTATGAGTAAAGACAGTGAGTGGTCTGTGCAGGGACAGCCAAGCTTCATGACTTCACTGGTGCCAGCTCAAGTGCACACAGGTGCACAAGTATGAAATAAAGTGCACAACAAAAGACCAATCAATACCTCAGAGTAATCACAGAAAGGCAGAGATAAAAGCACAGAAAGAGATCAGCTGCACAATGAACAGATGAATAAACATTTTCTCCTCTTTACCTTAACTCATGCTGCTTGCAAAGCCTCATTTAGTTTCTGCACTGACCTGTAGCATTGGCATAAACCGAAAGTCCATCAAGCTCAATCTAATCAACAAGTCACAGAAATATGTTGCAGACAAGATTTAACAAATTTGACTTTCCAAGAATTTGTCTATTGATAGTTATTTGCAAACAATATAATATGCATTCAAACCTAAATCACAACAGGTCTTTTATTATTTCCTCCCAAAACAATCCACTCGCTTTGATATCTGCCAACCCAAAGGTTCAAGAGTGACTTAACACCAGCTGAGAATCTTGTTTTTGCTGAGTTCCAGTAATTAAGATTCTGAATGTGCTGCAGTGATGCAGAAATGTGCTCATTTACATCACTGAGACTCTGCTTGGGTCATATTTTGTGAAAAAATTGCTTTCAGGTTTAAAAGATAATGGAATCTCAGTTTCTGGAGGCAAATATATATATACAGCTTATGTGCCCAACCATCAACCCAAAACTTCTTGCCAAATAAGATGTGGACATTTGCTGCATCTCAGCCATGTCACCTGTTTCATATGCACAATTTTCATTAATACAACTGTCTACATTATGGTTTCTGTCCCTCCAAGCATCTCAGAATCTCAGGCGGAGATAGTGATGGACAACCACATTTTATAATTTTAGACGTGAATATCTCTTAATAACTTGAGGCCCACTTGGTTGAAAGCTCCACAAAGGTAGAAAGTGGACCTTAAGTGGAATATACTTTGCTCAAGACTGAACAAACTTAGTGATTACAGTGATTCTTGGCACAACTTTCAAATATTGCTTATCAGGAAACATAAACTCTGGATATTTAAAGCTGGTCAGGGAGATTCAAATATGTTTTTTTTTTTTTTTGCTCTGATGTTATTGTGACAGTTTAATCCTTGAGCCCAGTCTGTGATCTCAGCCTCCAAAGGGCAGCTCGTGTTTCAGTCGTCTGTTCATGGCCTGTTGACGTTTTCATCTATCAGTGAAATCAGAGTTTAAAGATTTGCTCCATTTATATCCCAATTTTTTGTGAGTTACCACGGGGGACCAGCATGATTCACTCACAGGACGGTATTCAAAAGACATTCTTCTGGGGAGATTGTCTGCCACCAGTTTTATTTTTTCACTGGAGCCACGTCGGTTCTCGAGGAGCGAACTTTACCCAGGCCAGATATGAGAGCACCATGACCGGGACACGAGTGGCGAACGGCCGGCCAAGGGATGGAGGGATAAAGGGGTGGAGGAAGACAAGAGGAGGGGTGGTGTTTGAAGTGGAAAGAGAGCCTAGAACTATTTTATAGCTTTTCTCTTATGCCCTTCTGCAGGGAGAAAGCAAAGGGGTGTCCTTTTTTTTCAAGCACATAAAGTTGGAGATTTTGATGATTTATAGAGAAAGGAAGAGAGCGAGAAAAAGAGAGAGCGGGGGGTGGCAGGGGAGGGGGGGTTAAACATGATGCAAACCATTTGGAGTGGGGAGTGGAGTTTGCCAGCACAGCCTGCTCTGTTTAAACTGGAGAGGAAGTGGCCGTATATACAGCATGCCAGCAAACTCCCCTCTTCCTCACTGTCTTTCTCTATCTCCTCTTTCTCTTCACTTCTCTCTCACACACACACACACACATACACACACAGTTTCAGAAGCTCCAGAGAGTGTGTGAGCAGACGTACGTACATACTCACATCCACAGAGGTCAAACGATGGCCATTGGTTAGAAAGAATGTTTGTTATTGTAATATTATGTTTCTTTACATCACCGTCACCAGGCCCATCACCGTTATTATCATTATTACTATTATTACAATCTGGAAAGCTGGGGGGTACACGGGAGAGTGAGAATAAAGGAGCGCCGAGGGGGGAAAACAGCCAAGAAAGAGAGACTGAAAAATGAAAGACAGAGCAAAAGGGAGGAGAAGAGGTCAGTGTTTTCCCTCAACACCCCATCCATGACTTAATCTTATTCCGCTCTGCTGAGACCTTCCCAGGAACAAGGATTTTGTTGTGGACACAAGGAGAGAGAAAGACGAACAGTGATAGGGAGATGATGGAGAGAGGGGGGTGATGAGAAGGTGAAGGAGAAGAAGAGCAAAAGGAGGAATCGGTGTACAGTGTATAGAAAGCTTGATGGATTAATGGTTATTGAACTTCTTCTTAAAGGAAGAGTTCGAGTTTCTTAAAACTTGGGTCGCACTTTTGACTATAATTGGTATTAATAACGTTGCACTCACCAAGTAAGATGATAAGGCTGTTGACATTCTATATTTATTAGTATTAAATAATCCCATGAAAATACCAAAACCAACAATGTGCAGGATCGTCTATCAATACATCCTGATTTTCCCATCCTGTCACAAGGCTCTCAGCCCGAGGTCCATTTTATTCTATGCAGGAAAAAAAAACTTGGGTGCAGATGATTAATGAAAAATGATTGAACTTCTGATTGGTTATCACTTTGATGACTTAAAGAATATGTCTGAGCCTCAGTTGATATTTGAGTTTATCACGACACAGGTCTATCAATAGAGGTGATTCTCTGTGCAGCTCACATTCAGTCAAACTGAAAAGCTTCCAACACATTAAACCACGTGGGAGGCCACAAAAAAAAGGAGTAGTTGTAAGTTATGTCCAGGTGTCTCTTTGTTCATTATCTTCATGAGGGTGTAGGCTCTCTCAAGGTCCATCTTACGTGTGTACCAAGGACAGGATGGCAACTCCCAACACAATCAGATCAGAGCGTGCACTGAGGCCTCTCAGGTCAACCACATGTGAAACACAACAAATGTAAGAAATGATATACGTCATAGACAATATTCTAGGTGTTAAAATTCTTGTCTTTGACACTACTGAAGATATAAAACTTTTAAAACAGTTCACAAAAAATAATGCGTAATCTAAAGGCGGGCAGGGGGTTGTTTTCAGATACAGATTTCTTAGCTCAAAATACACTTAATAGCCTATGAATAGCCTTTTGTAATAATAGAACATGCCACTCATGTGTTTTTAAAAGTTTTTGTACAACAATGGGCAATTTGATCCTATCATATTTTTGTTCTTAAGTTGTCACCATTTGACTTCTTATTTATACAAAACAACAACGTAACAAAAATGAATGCTACAAGTTGTAATTTATCAGAATTACCTGTATTGAATGAAATTCGCTGCCTCCCTTGTGCATTTACTGTCACATTACTTCTAACAATCTGTATTGGTTCCTAATCAGGCATGAGTCAATCTGAAATAGGACTAATAGTCTCCACAACTTTATTTGGGATATTTTTTTTAAAAGCAGAGAGACAGACCACCTAGATCTGTGATGTTCTGCCTCAGCTGTGTCAAGCCAGTCTAGACCTGACTGAACCAGAGCACTGTGGTCTGGTGATGTCATCTTAAAAACACACTGTACAACTAATTGGTTTATGATCACCTCCAAATTGGCTCCGGGGGGACGTGAACAAATTGAGAGATGAGCTTGAGTGGAAAGGTAACTTGGCAGTTCAGAGGTCTGTCAAGCCGCCCTGCTTGTCCATTCGTAGTTCAGACGGAAAAGAAAAACAAGCACTAATGCACCAAGTGCTCATTTTTACTGGTACTGTTTTCTATTTCCAAATGAATTTTTAGGAGCCTGGTCATAAAACGAAACCCTGTAAATTGCTACAGAACGGACCCACCATCCCACAGAATGCCAATGAGATTAACATCAACAGTCATTCAACCCTGAGCCCCTACATCCAGTATCCCTTTACCAAAGTGGAGCTACAGTTGATTTGGATTTTGAATGAGGAACAATGCAAGGATGCCAAACATGACATCATGTTTCTTTTCAACTTAAAGAAAACTGACTCATTCATGATTCAAGATTCTTAATTACCACTTAAGCGAGGTTGATAGGAATTTGCCTTAGTGCTAACCCTGATCCTAAAATAAAGCAAAACAAAAACCTCATGTCATCTCATAACCACACTGAACACATAAACAAGTGTTAAAAACATAAATGTACTATTCTAAGCAATAATGTTTTGTGTTCGCTATGTCCTTTTGTGGAGGTTGCATTTACTGTCATGTACACTCTCTCATCAAAGCTCTCTACACACAGAGATGCACAACACAAGCTGTAAATGCTTCGCAGTATGCAAACACACGCCCACAAGTGTGTGCGCCTGTGCGCTTGAGTGTGTCTGTGTGTGTGTGTGCGTTTTGCCGTTGTGTTGCTGGTGGCTCGGCTTCAGGATTGTGTCGAGGCTGTCTGTAATAAATGTGCCCAGGCGAGTGGGCCCAAAAAGATATATCACAAACAGGAGGGGAGGCAGAGTGCACAGGGGAGGGGAAAGGATGGAGCAAAGTGGGGGTGGGAAGGGGAGCAGAGTGGGAAAAGAAATGAAGAAGAGGAGATGGGCGAGAAAGGGGAGGATCGATTGGTGAGGAAAGAGAGAAAGGGGGGCAGGGGCTGCTTTCTCCTGGGTCCTGCTATGTTTCCCATTATGTAAGCCCTGGTCACCGGCAGCATGCCAGCAGGCAAAATAAAAGAGTCTCTCTGGCTTGGCACGGCTCGTATTTTCCTATCCTCGACGCGGGGTCAGGGAGGGGTCAGGCAGCTGGATGGGGCGCTGGGGGGATTGTGGGGTCTGGGCCGGCCTCCAAAACCCAAAAGGCCCAGGGTTCAAGTACCAGCTGAAAGCAATCAGGGGGAAATCTGGGAGTGCCACAGCTGCTCGCAGCAGCGTTGTTCTGTGGCTCAACTCGCTCTCACTCGCTCTCTCGCTCCTTCTTTCTCCGACTCTCTCTTGTCCCACTTTCCTCTCTATGTTGCATGTGTCCCCCCCTTCCTGTTACTTTTCTTGACAGACACGCAAGAAAAAACTGCATTCTTTTAACATGAAGCCAGAAGTATATGTATTCTGGTATGCGTGTATATGTGAGAGTGTACGTGTGCGTGGGCACACATATCACGCTTGTGCTTGAGTGCAAGCTGGTGTGTTTGCATGTGTGCGCTGGCGTGTGAGCGTGTGTCCGGGGTCACTGAAAAGACAAAAGGGATAAAAACTATAGTAGCGGTCCAGTCTGTTTAGACCACAGTGTATCATACACTGCATAATTATGTGTTTGTGTCTATTTCAAATTTTCATCAGCTCAATCAACACAAAAATATTCTTAAAAGCCTTACCTTCAGTATTTGTGCACATGCCAGATATACTCTGCAATGTAGAGAGTGTAAAATGAAGAATAAAAGGTATGTGGAAAGCAGGTGGGATGAATTTTCCTGCTCTGGCTTTGGTCTAAGCTTCCCCTCAGAGGGCACGATCCATGCCAACAAATACAAAACCATTCTCAGTGATAACTTCCATCCTCTGGAAAGCTTCAACCTACTCTGAGTGTTTTTCCTTCTAAATGACAGAGTCTGTATCTACGGGGCACAAAAGGTCATTGAGGGGTTTGATGAGCCTGAAAATCACGTAAACCTTACACCAGAGCCAGCTCCACTACAAACCCACTTGACTTGAGTGGACACAAATAATGTTTGGCTGCTGTGGAAAAGGTTGATTGATAAAAATAGATTTTTATGTGTCTGATATTGCACTACTGTATATGTGTACCAAACAGCACCGACCAAAATATACTATACTATAAAAGTGTTTTCTGCTTTGTTTCAATCTTAATCCCCGACACAAGCCCGAAGACGAAAATCACCTGAAAACTGTGGTTCACTGGGCATTCCCGTGAAAACAGGTAGGCATGCACGTGCCGGTGTTCACTGGAAATACTTGAACAATAGTTGTTGTATCTTTGTAAAAATGCAGAATTTAACTGCAAAATTGTTGGCAATGAGAAAAGGGGTCAGCAATGCTTGTTTTTGATCAGCCATGTTGTGTTCAACACTAGTGGCCGAGGCTAATGCTGGTTGTTTCCTTGTGAAAATGTGCTAGGAGCCTGACGAATCAGCGAACGCTACATCAAGATCGAAAGGTCCAATCACTAAAGGGTTGTAAGTGTTTCCAAACAGCATTTCTGCCCATCCAGACTAAAACACAGCCCAGGAGTTTTCAAAATAGAAAGGGGGCCAGCAGCCTCTCCAAAAAATGTTTGTGTCTCTAAAAGTAGTGTGGACGCATGAAATGAAAACGGAGTAGTATGGATGTAGCCTCAGTGCGGTTGTCAGGGATGCACATAACTACACTGCCCTTGCTATAGTAAAAGAAGAATACTGCCCTTTAAAAGCTGAAGAGTTAATGGAGATACCAGCATTGTTGGATATGAAGTCAATTGTCAGGGAGTTAAGACTCAAGCAGCTGAACCTCAGATAGATATTTTCTTGCACCATCAATAAAACAGAATAAGTGGATGTGAGGTGCAGGGGTAAATGTTGCATGCCTCTTAAAGTGTGTTGCAGGCACATGTAAATTTTCCCCCAGTGTGCAATGAAGCTGTTTTGGCAGATTGCTGCAGCTAGACACCCCATTAAGACACCTTATGCAGTTGTTTTCTTAGCCCTTGCACTTACCTGTGAGAGCTTACCTATTAACACCGTCTTATGAGAAACACTTGCCCCTCATCAGCAGAGAGATTAGCAGCTACAGGACCGTTACAGCCACTCCTGAGCTATTCATCTCATAATGGGCCAGAGATAGTGCAGAGCATTCAGCAGGGCCATTAAGCTTTGCATAATGTTTATGATGGGTCATGGATCTCCGTTATGTCTTGTTTAATGTGCACAGCAGATTGTCTCCCGGCCTGCTGTGTATCCACTGAGCTGGCACCTCTGCGCCTGCCAGAGCAAAAACCCTCCTCTCAGACAAGCCAGACCAGCAACCTCTGTTATCGTCTGTATTCCCTGTGCTGGTCTCTGGACTCCCTCATCTTATGCCCCCCATCCAGACACCTGGGAGGAGGAGGGAGGGAGGGAGGAATGGATAGGGAGACGGGGGAGGCAGAGGGATGGAGCAGCAGTATGATAGAGAGTGGCAAAAACAGAGGAAGTGATAGAGACAGAGAGCTAGCCAGCTGAGCAAGACCCCAGACACAAAGGGCTGGGATGACTCACACACACACACACACACACACACACACACACACACACACACACACACACACACTTGTGGTCTAAGAAAAGGGGGGACTGACAGATAGGACTTGTGCCTTGGGCATGTGCGGGAGGAGACACCCACACTCGTTCATCGATTCGTTCCCTTGCTTGGAGTGACGGAAGGAGCAGGGCTGGCTGTCGTCAGCCTGGCCCAGAGCAGGAAGTGTGCTGGGGATAAGGCGGCCATGTGGCAGGATGTTATGGATTTCTAATTAGAGCAATTCATCTGTCAGCAAGGGTGCGCTTTCACTAGAGCTTTCTCTGGCCGTGCATTCGCCATACTTCCATACTTCACACTCCCAACTTTACCCACACTTTACACATACATTCTTCTCCCAGAGTCAACATGAACATGCACACATGTCCCTGGAGACTTAACAGTCATTGCTTGTCCAACATACTTCATCACGGACTAACTACACCAGAGCAAATCATTCCATCACCACTGCTCACACCAACCAAACAGGCCAAAACGAGCTAAGGGGATCCCTCGAGAGCGTTCATTCTCCAAGCGTAGAACCATGACTTAGATAAGAACTTGCCATTACTTAAGGTGCAGAGGCTTGGAATGAAACCAGTTGTCTGCACACACAAACACCCGATGATGCAGCATTCTCAGCTTGCCTCAAGGCCGTTGTTGCAGAGAGTACACTGTTCCCTGGACGAGAACGATTGTACTCTGCTGGACGCTCTAGTGGACTTAGAGTACAGAGCGGAGAGAGCTCCCCGGGGATCGGACCCAGCTATTGTGTTACACCAGATATCCTGCCGCTGCTCTTTTGGACAGGAGCTGATAAACTTACAAATAAACAAACAAAGGGGAGGTGTTTCTGACGTGTGTGTATGGTGCGAAACAGAGAGCGATACTGTAATCAAGTGATAATTACATGATTATTGGATAAAAACAAGGAACAAATGAAACAACTTATCTACAGAGCTGTTTTCCTGGATAGCATGCATTTTCTGTGACACTTGTGATAAATATGTAAATCTAGTTTTTGTGTGATTACATATTATTTCAAACCTAAACAAAGGCTGAAGCTATAATTCAGGAGGGGAATCTGACTCCATCCCAGGCCAATCCTTTCATACAAAGCACTAGACCACCAATTTTTTAGAATAAACCTGTTTGTTGATTTAACAGGAACCAGACTAGTACATTTGGCCACTATGCTCATCTGGGAGGTTTCTGGGTATCCTATGACTGGGGGTAAGTCCTCAATGGCTCACCAGGTGCACACCAATCATAGCACAGACAAATACACAAATGTATACATGCAAAACAATTACACTTTTTACAAAAAAAATGAGATACAGAGTTAAAATCTTGATCATTAATCATCAAGTCTATCAAAAGAATCGAAAAACTGATATTGAAACTGATATTCATTGAACATTAAGTTCATGGTGAGGGTTTTGTTTTTACGGTTTTGAATCTCTCCATCTCTGCTCTCTTTCCATTTATTTTGACCATGACAACCATCCATTTCACTTAATGGCTTGTCCAAGTGCTTTTTGGAGAAGCAGGAATATAGTTGCCATGTGTGTCGCCAAGAGAAGTGATGACCTTTTTAATACAATACAGTGAGTATGAGAGTCAAACCTGATAAATCCATTCCAAGAGGTGCATCAAGTCATTCCTCTTGATAGATTATCACAAAATGACTCAGGGTACCAAGAAATGTCCCGGTGCCCCTGACAGGCTGACTCAAAGGATGGTAACATTGGTCAGCCTGTTTGCTGCTTGCAAGTTTAACTCTTTCAGTACTTTGGTTATGGCCAAATGCTTGCAAACCTAATGACATTCCCACCCCATTGACCCAATCACATTTACTCCATGTTTCATGGCAAAAAATTAATAAATACCAAGACGTCTTTCACAAAAGTGTGTTTTGAAGAATTCTTTCTTTACTTCTGCTTTTTCTCTCTTCTACATCAAGGCCAAGGGTGAGAGTGCAAGAGAGACTGAATCACAAAAAAGCAGCAATGACAGCAAGATAAGAAAGTTGGGAGTTGGGAGAAGACAGAAGGCAATTTTCAAGAAATGAGGGAGAGATAGAGGGCCAGAGAGAAAAAGAGGAAAATGGACGGTAAACAGGGATGACGAGAGGGCACGCAGCATTGTAGTGATGAAGCAAAAAGAGGGTGTGAGAGAAAGAAGAGTGAGGCGGATGGGGGTGAGCTGGGTGGAGGCAGAGGAGGGGAGGAGGGGGGGCTGTGCGAGGCCGGGAACACAGAGCAGCGGCCGGGGGGATGTTTAGATAGGTGCAGGCTGCCACTAGGAAGTCCACGCTCCAGTATAAACAGGCCGCCACACAACCCAGCACTCCCAACTGTGGGAGAAATCTGCCCTGAGACGCATGGAGTGGCGCTGGCCAACAGAGCAAAGGAGGGAGGGAATGAGGGGTATGAGGGGGCGGGTGGGAGGCAAGGGAGGATGGGTACACGGCCACTTTCAGATCCCCGCAGAATATATACACAGCTGAGTCTGGCCTCTGGACCCATTTCCTCTCTCCCTCGCCGTGTCCACGCAGGACTCCTGAGGCCATTTTGGCTGCTCTTATCCCCATGTAATCTCTGCTTCATATACCCCAGTATACAACATGCACACACACGTGTGTGTACAGGGGCGCTCAAACACAGTTCAGAGTTCAGTGAAGTAAAGCATAGAGTAATAGAGGCACTATTACACTACACTTTATTACACTAAACTCAAAGTCCTGTACCCTTTACATAACATTACAACCTTGATAAAATTCTATATAGAACTTAAACCCTATAAAGCTGCACAGATCAATAACAGTGATAATCCCCTCTACAGGCAGCTGCTTTCAGATCAACTCGCTTTGACTACCTGTCCAGAACCAAACAGAAGACAGTCAGGGGTTAGCAGAAAGAGCTAAAGAACCAGATATTTTCCTCAGGAAAGTATTTAAGCTCTAACACAGTAATATTAGTTTTCATTTGGAGTCGGGTTTCTGGCCACCTGGTAAATGTAAATCCAGTGTTCATTCTTTTCGATCTGTTTTTGGTCTCCACCAATTCCTCTGAGAACTGCCTGGCTCAAACACTCCACCATGTTCATCAGCAAGTACCCAACTGTCTCTGTCTTCTACTTGATACCCAGAAAGAGTGTTCTGAGTTTAGTGAAAACTGCCACCAACTGAATTCATGATCAGTGTTATGAGAACACATATTGTGGACATATAGCTCGATAATGAGCAAAGACACAGTATGATTCCCAGTTAAGCTCATCAGAGCCGCAAACCTGGGTGATGAGTCTTAGTAGGTTAATCATAGCAACCTGTCATTGTCATGTCTTTGTTAATGATCAGTTATAGCTCCTTTAAACTAATTTGAATTCAAACACTCCCAAATAATAGTAGGTATAGCTTCTACCTTAGTGAATAGAAGATAATAGGAGTTGTTTCCTAATTTTTCAATCGTGATCCGATCAATATAGTTTCTAAAGTACAGAAATACAAAAACAAATCCCACACATATGCTACTTAAATGACCACTTAAACATACTAGCAGCCTCTCTCTCTCTCGCTCTCTCTCACTTACACACACACACACACACACACGTTTTTGTGCTACGCAGAAAGGTTTTCAGGGGAAATTCCTTTGAACATGAAACCGAGTGAAAATATCGTGAAGAGAAACATTCAACATTCCACAAGAACCAACACAGCGGTGAACCCCTCCGTCACATTGGAGGACTTACTGACTTCCAACTGACATCATGTCCTGTTGGGTATCATGTTCCCCTCCACATCACCTGGAAAAGACCAAGCACACAGATACAGTCACGCTCATGCACACACACATATTGGACACACAGACATATTGCACCACTCGCGTCCATCTGCACCTGGCCCAGACACCTCTGAGCTTAGTGAGGAGAAAGGCCAGTCCCACCATGTTTAGTCTGTTCTTCTGGCCTTTCAGAGTGTGACAAGACCCATGAGGGGCTCAGGAGAAACTGAGGAGACTTACAGTGTCATGATAGATTCACAACCCCTCTCCCGTAGTCATAAATTCAGTGAATATTTACTCTGTCTCTGTCACTGTGATATACTGTAGGCAGTATTAGGCTGGAAACAGAACAAGTTGGCTGTTTCATGTTTTTGATTTTATGCCTATAGTATATTACTGCACATAAAGCACACAAGAACAAGATCCACACATCTGGAATGACTGGGTTAACCTCCTCAGTCCTACTTTTTAGCTGGCAGGGCAGTCAATACAAAACAATGCTGTGCAACCAAGCATTGTGGAAACCCTCTTAACTTTATTTTTGAGCAGACTTGCCACTGACCAATGCTGCATTCCTAAATGTCCATGAGTATGTGATAAAATTCCATATTTGTTTGGCAAAGGGTCGTATGTCTGACTTTTAACAATGTATAAATCCTTTTGGATAAACTAGTGAGTGGCAGAGAGGCTGAGCAACAGTTCTTTACCCGGTTGGAGGCTGTGAATTCACTACCCCAAACTTCTCTCAACTTTACTCCGATGAGCTGTACATGTGAAAACAAATGTCTGAATCTCAGAACACTAGACAGAAAGCAAAGATGATACAGTGACTCCATGATTATGCTAATTGGTGTTTTGTGGTTCCACAACAGTTTTTAACTGCGTCCCCAATTCTCCCCATTTACCACAGTACAGCCGTATACTAGGTTTTGACTCAATCTTGTTATTGTGGTGGAGATCCAAAAGTGTAGAGAGAAATCAGTTTAAATAACCCGTGAAATGGATTTCAGATTCCACATAAAAACATAACATTAAACAGGGAAATGTTGGGGAAACTGATTGGCACTTACATGTTTACTAAAGATTCAGTTGATGAACAGCTTAGGTCATTGTGTGGTGATAGTTACACAATTAACACAGGGCCTTTAACTAGTTATTAAAGAAAATACTCAAGTCAGTGTAAAGATTATAAATATTATCAAGGGTCATTTGGGAGCTTCATGTCGAACAAACATCATAATGATGAAAAAATGTGACCTTGACTGACTTCGATTGTGGCATGGTTGTCGGTGCCAGACTTGCTGTTTTGAGTGTTTCAGAAACTGCTAATCTTCTTTGATTTTCATGTACAACAGTCTCTTGAGTGAAGGGTGCAAGAAACAAAACACATCCAGTGAACAGTGGCTCTGCAGACTGAAACGCCTTGTTGATGAGAAAGGTCTGAGGAGAATAGCCAGACTGGTCAGAGGTGACACAAAGACTCTGATATCTTTACAACTGTGGTGAACAGTAAAAGAATCTCATAAGACTTTGGACCTTAATACCAAAGAATAATTGTTGGAAAGCCACAGCCTATCTGTGTGTTTGTTCATCCTTTCATGGCCACAATTCACCAACTTGTAATAGCTGCCTGAAAGCAAAAGTCGTGCTCTTCAATGGCAAATCACCAGATCTGAATCCAATAGAACTTTGGGATGTGGTAGAACAAGAGATTTGCAGCATGAATGAGCAGCTGACAAGTCTGCAGAAATTATGTGATTCAATCATGTCAACATGGACGAGAACCTCAAAGGAAGGTTTCCAGCATCTTGTGGACTCCATGCCACAAGATGTGAGGCTGTTTTAAGAGCAATGGGAGGCTCAGTACTCGCAGTGTATATGTGATCCAATCTGGAGATGGAATAAACTCTCCCAACACCAAAGGACAGGGCAATACAATACAATATTTTCTTTTCATTGTGAAAGTACATTTAATACTTTTAAGTAAAAAAGTTGACTCTGTGAATACCTATACAATATATATATATATATATACATATACATGTGTATTTCAGCTCACATCTATATATATATTTTGCATATATTTTATTGAAGAAAATGGTCAGCACAGTCTCAGAATACAACACAATAAATGTCTCCACCTTCCATTTTCCATTTTCGTAATGAACAGGGTTCCTGAACAAGTCCCTTCCATCAAAGTCCCATCCCATCTATCATGTAATTCTCCTAAATGGCCACTGGATTTCTGCTGGCCTCCCATGGGTAAGTGTTGCCCAATTTTAAACCATATTATCAGTCCGGCCTCAGCCTCAACTGAGTACGTGTCATGGCTCTGTGCTGCGATTTTTTTGCAAAATTCAAAAGAAGAGCAGAGCAGTGTGAGGGCAGAGGAGTAGGGGAGCATGAGTGGCCGAACCAAAGTGGACCAACACCCACTGACACATTGATGCAGAGATACACACATATACACACACTGACACACAAACTGGCTGCCAGTAAACACTAACAAGTCCAGCAGCTCTTCCTGGAACAGCACCATGAAGCAGCTGTGAGTCCCAGCAGAGCCTGACTCTCCCACTCACTGGGCCTCTCTCAGGCAAACACACACCCATGCCCGCACACACTGATATTCTGTACATACCACACAGTCTCAAAAAAACCTCACACACACACACAAACTTTTTTGTTGCTTTCTTCTGCTCGTTTACTTCAGTAAGTGGTTTGCTTCAGACACAAAGATGTGATGAAAGTGACAATGAGACATATAGATTGACCCAACATAAACAAATGTGATTTTCAAACTGGATCACACGTTATTCAGGTTACTGCTTTCTATATAATGAAATTATTTGAACCCTATTACCAACCCAAACCCTCAAAACTGCTGAGTCAGTCTGCCATACCCAGAGAGTCATGTCAGTTTTCTCTTCCTCTGAGCATGTTTTTTTTATCAGTGTGTGTGGTCGTAATGTTTACTTGCCAACAGCTTCAGTCATCATGGTATTTACAAGACAAGAGGTTATGATATGACCCCTGAGCTGCTTCTTGGTTTCTACAATGGCTCTTTGTTGGATTGTTAGTTAGCATGCTAACTTCATGAGAAACAAAGAACAGAATCAAATTAAAGACAAACAGAGGAGTGTATGACAAAATGAAAGTAGATTCCAAGTTTGGAGAGAGAAGCCAATGCAGAAGTGCCTGAAATGTGTTTTTTTCTCTTCTCTCTCTCATGACCAGCAGTCACTGGTTGCATAAATAAGTCAGTAACTATTTAAGTCTATGAGACCGTGGCCCAACTTCTCACTTCACTAGTTTCAAGTCCTCTCCAGAGGTATGATGCTCAGTTTGTAAATTACTGGTTGTGTTTGAAATCACTCACTGATCACTAATTCATCATTTTTTAGTGGTGTCTGCCTGTTTATACCCTATATAGCCGAGATTAGAATAGATGAGAGGAGCGAAAGCAGCAGGAACAGCCCGACCTGTAGTATAAATGTAAGAGCGGTGCGTCACAGCACAAATTGTAGGAAACAAGTTAATTTCTACTTTTAAAGATTAATACTAAGTGTAAAATGAACATTTAAAACTTACTGTGGAATTTTCCACCAGTGGACTTTGTTGTACATAGTATTCCTGCAACACTGTAGTTATTACTGTTGCAGAGAAAATGCTCAGAGTAGTGTCCGAAAGCGTTTCTATTCTCTTCCCGATGAGCTCACTATATAGTTATTACTGTATAGTGAAGTAGCGAATAGTGAATCAGGTGATTTCGGACACAGCCATGGTCCAAAAACAAAATAGACAATCAAGCATGGTGTGCACTGAGGAGTTAATACCATATGATTGACAGCAACTACTGTCCAGATGAGGGTGGGCGTACAGTGTCCTCAGTCAGACTCCACCCCTCCACACCTCCAAATATGGCGACTTCTGAAAAAAGCCAAGATGTCGTGGACGAAATCCCAAATTCAATGCTTCGAAACAGCAGCTCACAAACTGACGTCACAGTGGTTAACAACAGTTCACTTCAGCGCTGCTCTTGTGAGTAAAGGAGTGAAGTATATTGAACTTGCACTGTTTCTGCTTGATAATTAAATGTTTAAAAATTCCTTTTCCCCAAACACATGTATCTTCAAAATGCTTAACTCCATGCAAACCCTGAAATGTTACAACTTGTGGTATTGTTGCATAATGCAGATTATGTTGAATCCAACCAATTCTGACATATTTGGTTTGCTCGATATATAATCCACATCAGACAGACAGCGAGTTGTTAAAATTGCGTAACCAACATACACGCTCCACATGGAGCAAACAGAGTTCATGAACATGCTGACCACACAGACATGGGTAAACACATTGCGTTACAATAATGAGTTCAGTGTGATGGTCATACAGACACTTTCCCACACCTGCGGCCCACTGTCCGAGATGGTTTCGTGCACCGAGCCAGAAGCCAGGGAGGTCATACAGTATAACAGAAGAAGTGGAATTGAATAAGTGTTCCCACTCAACTGTGAAAACACCTAAAACTCCCTGTTTCTGGCATATGTTTGACAATAATGATAACACACAATTTACCAGATTTTGTGGTATTTCCAGATCCTGCCAGTTTCAATGTTGACTCACAGTGATTTGCAACTTCCAAAGAAAACACCTCATACTTCTGCTCTGTGAACTGTTACAGTAGCTTTCGTCTTCCAGTTTTCACATCAGCTTTTGGCCTTTGTCTAACTCAGGATGATGAACACATGAGCCGCACAGCTGTAGGTAAACTGTATGAACCAACCAGTCATTTATAGTTTAATCAGGGTTTCTGTTCTTATCCAAACCAATGTTACAGTTGTAAACTAATGGTGTTAATTCAGGATTTACAGTTGAATTATCTAACAAATTATTTACTCTGACTCAAATTCCAGTATTCACGTGGTTATGTCCTCCGGCTTTAAATGAAAAGTCTAGAACTGCATCATCCTGTTGAAGGCTTTCCGTTTTATTCTGACAAAAAGAAACAACCACTGCAGGGCTGACTTACACATAAGCATTTCAATAGTTCTAGCATAAAAAAATAAGTTTGTTGTTTCAGTGACAATTGTGAAAATATAATATAATATTGATAATGCAGAGTGGATTAAGAGAGAAGTACAGATGTGGTCTTTTCAAATGCACGGATATATCTCAGCAAATAAAGTCAAAAACTTGCTGACACTATCGAGCATAAATGTCCAAAAGTTTCATTACAGTGCACAAACACAACTTGAAGAGGATGTAAGATGCAATGCTGCACTTTCAGTGACACAGTTTCCCAGGCTTTGCTCTGGCGTGCGTCTTGCGTCACTACTTCTGGTCTCATGTGGTTTTTTTTCTGTGGTTGCAACTGCTCCAGTTCACAGAGCGAGCACTATGCTTCTCAAACAGCTCTCATGATCACAGATCCATCCTCACATACTTACTCACTGCGACACATTAGAAAATCAGCACTGGCACCAATGAAGATGAAAACAACTGAGAGGGATGATTCCGGGCCCGACATTCCTATCCAGGAAATCTCCTCCAGATTTCCCTGAATGAAGAGCCACTCGCTTTAGGTTTAGACTTGGGCCCAGTCGGAACGACCTTAGCAGATGCTTCAGTAGGAATGCTGGAGTCAGTGTGGTACTGTCTTGTGCTCCGACCCTCCTCTGTACTAATGTGAGCCACAGCCATTTCATAACATTCCACCTCTTCCCCACTCTGACCTGTGGAGCAGAGTGAGTGATGAAAACTGCTCCGTCCCCAGAGTCCCTGCCCTCTGGACATTACTGTGGTACAGGGTAAGCAGCGATGAAACGAACCCTTTGATTCTGTCATTCAGGATGGAAGAGAAATGCAACGTGTAAGTCTGCACAAGCTTAGGTTTCCCTGCTGTGTTTTTAAGACCACATATGAGCTGAGGAAAAGATGTCTCAATCTATGAATGAAACAGAACCTGGAAGGTATGGCTACAGTTTTGTGAGGAATCCCAGCTAGTGCTGCAACAATTCAGTGACACCTGACAATAAATCAATCAACAACACGTCCGATATTTCATCCATCATTTAGTTCAATTATTAATGAAAAACAAATTGAGGGATCATCTGTTTATTGAATTAAACAAGAACTCCTAAGATGTCACCTGGCACCTTTTATTTACAATTTTATAAATTTCATAGACTCAGCACTGGCATGAAGTCATTTGTTGTTGGTCTCACAAAGGCAGCAAAGCCAGCTGTAAACACACCATTGACATATTAACAGCCTGAAAAGTTAATTTAGCTAAAATGTTGCAAACAAGGTGTTTGCAACATTTACACAATACACAAATAGATATGAAGAAAGTGCAGCTTTAATTTGTAGCCTGTTCCTGGAATGTAAGTCTAAGACTCCTTTACCTTTTAGCTGTGTCTTTGTGGAGTTCAAGTGAATCTACATTACTTATGATAAATAATCTAATATGTGCTGTTTCAGGTAGTGTCAGTTTATGTGTCAGAGCTTTACTTCTGAAAACAGTAGGTAGGAAACTAAGCTGATAAGACCAATAAATCCGTGCTTGTAACCTCTTTTCGTCTTTGGTTGCTGAAACCATAAGAATCAAATGTGGGACAAAGTAAGAAGACACAATCTCACGTCTAGAACAATAATGCTACTGTACGTGCACGCACACATGCACACATGCACAGAGCCAAGCGCCACCTGCTCTGAGAGCGATGCACCCCTCCACTGTTCTGTAAACCATTCACAGTTTGAGTTTTCAGCCATACCTATGTATGCATGGACACACACTTCAGATGAACCAAGAGTAAACACAATAAAGGTGCGTGTCTGTCTTTTGTTAACGGCTCCTCTAACCTGGGCGCCCCTTCAGACGGGGCAGTCATCCAAGATGAGCTATAATGCCGTTGAACGAGCCCATCCACCAGCCCGTGTGTCTGTCCTAGGCAGTAAAGAGAGCAGTGAGACAACCCAGTTACTGCTGGTTTATAATCAGTCAAACACAGGCGAGTCAGCCCTGCACCCCTGCGACACAGTGCTGTGCACACTACGCAGAACCAGCAGCCCAGCGAAAGCCTGCGGAGCTCTGACACTCTGCCTTGCCTTTTGCTAAATTGAGTCAGTTCACGCTCATGACCCATGGCAAATCAACGTGACCCATTTACAAGGCTGTTTCAGCCGATCCTGTTAGCACAGCCCCTCTGGTACCTCAGGCAGAGATACAGGACCTTTAAGAGATGACAGTGTGGAATTTAAACATTTCAAACCACGGAAAGTGTAATGTTCATTTTTCTCGTAACTTGGGCCATATGGGATTTGGCACATTCATCACAGGGACAGAGGGCTAATGCAACTGGGGCATGGTGCTTACCACAGTTTGGATTATTATTGGATCCTGAGACAAAACTCTGGATTATATCTCAGTCCTCTTGATGTTTGTAATGTAAAATTTGGATTGGATGTTGAGAGTCATTTTAACAGTCATCTTCTGACACTGTAGATCTTCTGCCTCAGACACCTGCAGTCACAGATATAACTGTGATCAGGTTACTCTCCCTGCAGGCTGTAAATGGTAAATGTGACCTCACTCGACAGTTTAGGGCTGTTTTTTTAAATACGCAGGCATCCGTCACTGCCTACAAGAGAAATAAGTTGAGAAAGCCTTAAATGAATGTAAGAAAGCAGTGTGAAAAGATAAATACCGTTCCTAGAACAGTACAGAGAGGGAAGGAGCAAATACAACGGAGGATGGCCACTGAGAAAAGAGGTAATTAATGATGGAAAATCTCTTTTTATCTCACTTGGATGATTTTCCGATGTGCTAGATATGTTATCATATCACTGCAAGAGGTAGTAGCTGCTCAAAGCTTTTTTGTTTATTTAATATATTACTCAAAGCTTGTTTGTGTAATATATTAAATATTGTTTTAAAAAGTAGCATGTAGCCTGCATGGCTGCGATGTGGATAAAAACTTTACACGTGTACAACTTCACATCTTGGAAGCGAGTTGAGAGCCTCTCAAGGGGAAAAGAGCGTGCACTGTTACACACACACACACAAGAAATGCATATAGCAATGTCTACATTTTCTCTTGTATTTGACTGATTGAACGAGTTGCACTTTTCTGTGTATGTGTCATGCTTTTCTGTGTGTGTATGTGTGATTGGAGGGGGTGCGTGTTGCAGGTGGCTTGCTCCAGTGTTCTGCCAAGAAAGCAGAATACCCTGGGGTGGGGTGGAATAAACGAGGGTGGGAGGGAGTGGAGGAGGAGTGCAGCAGGGGAGGAAAGGAGAGCGGAGGGGACTTGATTTAGACGGTGGTTATCATAATCGATTAAAAATTGTTTTCTCTTCAGTCTCAGCACCCCGTGTCTCTCGCCGGCACTTGGGTGGAGCTTCCATAGAAGGGCCAGGGCCAGATGACTTCATTGCCATATGGTATCTAACCTCACAGTCACACTCATTTACAACAATGCAGTGCATACCCATTCTCCAAACACTCCCTTTGTTATGCAGCATTGAGTAATTCTGATAAAGTCATGCCCATACACACTGATTCGTCAGTCTAAGGAGGAACATTCAGAAATTGACCTTTAGCCACAGTCAGTCTCTGTGATGCAGAGAGATTACTGGTACCTCCTGTGAGCGAACTTCCAAAGAACCACACACATTTCCTAATGTGTTTACAATCTCTTCTTTGAACACAATTTTATGCAACATGTTAGCAAAATAGAAACTAAATCCCAAAAGACAAGCTGAGGCCCAATTATTATCGGTGGTTGGGTGATATTGTACTTTAGTGAAGTATATTCTCTGACATGGTGGCATGGAGGTGCAGCAATCACCTTGCAGCAAGAAGGTTCCCTGTCCTTTCTATGTAAAGTTTGCATGTTCTCCCCTTGTCAGACTCTAAATTGCTTGTAGGTTTTTGTCTCTGTAGGTTGGCCCTGTGATACCTCGTCCAGGGTTTACCCAACCTCTCGCCCGATGTTAGCAGGGATTAGCTTCAGCTTAACCCACGAAACTCAAAGAAAAGTGGTGATGATAATAAATGGATGGATGAAACAGCAGTTGTCCATTTTCCTTGGTTCATAATCCAACATTGTGCAGTGAGGAGACTATGCTGACAAGGCCAAAGTCAATCCTGTGTTTAAAGGGATTTTACTTCCTTTCCTGTTTCACCTCTTCTCAACAGCATTTTCTTTATTTTACAAGATTGTTTACACCCAAACAAATGAAACCACATAATTGCACAGCCCAAAGTATACCTGGATATGACCAAACACACGGCCACATATCTAATCCGAATTCCAGCAAAGGCCTCAGCTGCAGCCATAACCCCAAACCAGAAGATCCCAGTGTGACTGAGTGTGCAGTTAAAGCATTGCATACTTCTGTAATTACATGTGTTTTAAAGAAAATGTTGCCACTATAGAAGTCAATAGAATGAGGGGTTGCAGTCGGCTATGTGCATTGACAAGGCTGTGGAGAGAGGGGAGAGAAAAGACGCTTTGAAATACCATAGAGAGCCTGTGAACTCTGGCTGGTGACGGCACAAAATATGGAATGCATTACGGAAGTGACAAGAGTTGAGGACGAAGACACAAACAAACACATAAATCCGCCATAGACAGACACATAGACGATTGCAGAGACAGACCGGCACCCCCCTGCCATAGCTATTTCTCTACATCTGCTCTGCCTCTATCAAACCATCTCTGAAACCTTAACCCTCACTTCCCTGGCATTGCTCTTTCCCCTTTTCCGCCTCAAATCATCTATCAAGCTGTTCTTCGGTTTCCGTCTCCAGTGCCCAGGGTGGACCGGGTCCACACTCCTCCAGTCCATCTTCTTCCTCTTGTTTTCCAGCCTGTGGCCCAGAGAAAGGGAGGGAGAGAAGTATTTGCCCCGTCTCTCCCTCGCTCTGGCTGTGTCTTGGCTGCTCTATAAAGGTTAGTGAGAGCATGGTGTGGGTGTTGGTGTCTCTGGGTGAGTTATGGGTACTACATCCAGGGGACCCCAGAAAGAAGCGAATGAGTGTACTGTTGGGAGAAGGATGAAAGAGAAATAGAAGAAGAGGGAGGGACGGAGGGAGGGCAATTTAAGGGTTCAGAATGCCAAGTGCTGATGTGTTTGTTTTCCATCACTGCTGTTCCGGGCAGTGACAGAGAGAGAAAACAAACGGCCACACTGATATATTACATAGACTACAGACTTTCAACTTTGTTCTCAAAGCAGTAATTCTATTGCGAATGTGTCTCACTTATCTCCAAACCTCGGTTATCTCTTCATATCAAATCTTCACACGTGGAATCTTGGAAACAGAATAAAACCTCAACAATGCATGAGCAGTAGAGTGAGCCTGTAGCGGCGGGTGTGTCTCTACAGCAGACTCCTCATCACTTACTGAACATGAACACAATGGTGGTGTTGGTTACATTAGCCATCAGCATGACTTGACCGCACATTCACGCCATGGCGTCTGTTCAAAATCGGGACTTTTACTGTATCATTTCAGTGGTGTCTGTCAACTTTTACACTGTGCAGTGGCGCTTTATGCTAAGTGTGAATACCTGTCTTTATAAGGTAGTGTGTTGCTCCTGTTGTGTGCAGAGACACTTTTAGGCATGCTGGATCGTCTGGCCCGTGCTGCTGTAAAGCAACGTATGGGACGGATCGAAAGGGCGGAGGAAGAGGTGGAGGAAACATTGGAGCTGTAGAGACAAGAAGTGAAGACGGCGGTTTGACTCCATCAGTCCCTGACAAGTGTGAATGAGGAGACATGAGTTGTGCAGCTGGTTGGAGGAGAAAATGGAAGGAAAGAAGAGAGGGATGAGGAATTGGATGGGGAGAGAGCAAAAGAGAAACAGGGAAGTGGAGGTGTAGAACAGCTTCTTAAATCCCAATGACCTGCAAGTGGGTCAGTCATGGATTTAAAAAAGCCACAAACTTTAATATGCACAAATGTGACATTTGAATAAACATTATGTTGTTTCAAGATGATTAACAGGAAATGAAAAGGTTATAGGATAGAAGAATAGAAGGTTAGAAATTACAAAAGTTTAAAAATAGCAGAATTAAAAGTCAAGGAGAAAGAGGAAGACCCCCAGCGACCCACACAGACCCAACCTGTGTCCTGTCTGACCCACAGCATTTCTTATGAATGAAAGGAAATTGTGGCCCACAAAAAAAGACTATTTCTAAAAGCATGAGTAATAGTCAAGCCAGTGTCCGAGAGCAGGACAAAAGCGTATCAGCCACAATACAGCAAAAAGAAGGAGGGATAGAAAGAGAGGCCAAAAGATAGAAAGGTAAGAGGACAACAAGAGAGGTTTATTTTATTAGTCTTTAATAAATATCTGACAGATTT